>NC_046659.1:14953018-14961236 GCF_010883055.1 Belonocnema kinseyi | reverse complement strand
TGCATTCCCTTACTTCATCCAATTTCTTCATCCACATCACTCCCTGTCCACTACCATCCAAGATCCATCTTACACACTCATCCACACTCAACTGTCCCTCTTAAAAATCCAATCTTTATGTAATTTTATATTTTATTTTTTATTATTAAATTTTAATGTATATTATAATATTATTAAACTAAATAACTTCACAATATATCTATTCATTTAATAATCTTTTATATTATTTGACAAAATTAGATTTTAAGATAAAATTTTAAAAATTATTCATGTAACAATGAATAAACCAATTTTAAATTTGTAAATAATTTTAAAATGTGAAATATGAATATAATATTAGTATAAAAAATTATAAGCATATATAACATAATATTATTAACCTTTATAATTTTCTAATATAGAACTCATGAAAATATTATTATTATAACTAAAGCGTGAACAAAAAAATTTTTTTTTATGACTCAATTATGTAAAATTTAGAATTGATATAGCTCCAATATTAAATAGTTAGTAGATTTTGATCGGATAACGTTAAAATAAAAATACGATATTATTTAATTTTAATCTGAAAATAATAAGTTTTTCAAACATTAAATCCTTAACATAATTAAAACGTTAATATAATAAATTTATTTAATTGTAATTCAGCTTATAATAACTTTAGGTTTAAACCCCAATTCTTAATTATGTTTTATATAATAATATTATTAAACTCGATGAATTCGCAATATATCTATTAATTTAATAATCTTTTATATTATTTAAAAGAATTAAATTTTAAGATAGACTTGAAATAATTATTACATTATCATTGAATAAACCAATTAGAAATGTATTTTTAAAAATAATAGCTGTTATGGCACATGAAAATAAAGACACAAATTAAAATAATTCTTGGCGATCGATAAAAGTAGAAATCTAGTTTTCAGTTCGATTAATTTTGTACATTTAAAACAGAGGTCGCCAGTCGCCATAAATTACGTGATTAAATCCACCATGTGAGATTCAGCCTCCATGCGTTACTAATGGAGGTTACGAGTTTTCATATATACGATACGTATAGGTGCCAACGCCGTGTTAAAGTTTTCAATATTTTACTTACTCTTAGAGTCGATGTACAACTATCATAAACTGAATTTTATATTCCCAATAATCTATATTTGAAGCTTTGTTAACTTATCATTTGTGAGGTAGCCGCTAGACGGAAAACCGGGGAATGTCCGGGAATTTTTTTAAACCTGAAAAAGCCGAGAAATGAGTATGATAGTGAATTTATTTATTTACAAGGAATTTCACAAATTTTCAGAAGAAGCATCTATCAAATGACTTGAAATATCACATATATCAAATCACATAATATATTTCAATTACAAATAAATTCGATTTCAACCAGCGGCGGATCCAGGCCGTGGTCTCGGAGGGGGCGATCGGGGCGTATAAGTCGAAAAAAGCAAAAAAAAAAAAATAGTATAAATAAGTATAAAAACTTAGAGCTCGGGGGGGGGGGGCGATCGCCCTGATCGCCCCCCTCTGGATCCGCCAATGATTTCAACCTTTTTTTAAATGTTAAGTTTATATGTTAACTGTTTAAATTCCTACATCATTTACTTCACAACGCTAATTCAAAAATCATTTACTTGATAATTTTTCGATTTTATGTCGTCATTTTTAAACGTAAATTTTATATTTAAAGGATTTAAAAATAAAAGAATACTCGTAAATTAATTAATGGTTTTCAAAACTAAACTGTACTTCGAGTTTTAAAAATTGTACAAAAATTATTTTACAACATGATTCTAAATCGGTTTTAAATTACACAATTTACAGATTTTGACGTTCAAAATTCAACTTTTTCAATACGAAAGCACCAATAATTAAGCGAATTGAAATGTGCTGATTCAAACTTTATAAAATAATTTTAATATAAAAATTACTTGAAAATAATACATTCATTAATTAAACGATTTTATTTTATTTAAAATCCTTTTTAAATATTGTTTCAGTCGATAATATTGAATTTTCAACCCATTCAGTTCGAAAATTTTTGATTAAAAAATATCTGAATGAGCAATTATACATCAAATATTCAAAAGTAAATAATTTGAAACTGAATCGTTTGAAATAGAAAGCCTTGAATGGTAAAACTTTCAGAGTAAGACATTTAAACTTTTAACTTCACAATTGTTATTGCAAAGTTAAGTAACGATTGAAAATTATTAATTTGAAAGGACCAAAATTGAGAAAAATTTAATTAATTTGGTATTTAATTCCTTTGCAATTGCGAGAGGAACTTTATTAGGTTCACATTTTTATTGTGTGGAAAAATGTGAAGTATTGTATTTTTAATATTTTTATCAACCTTGAAATGATAAACTTCTAATTTTTGTTGAATTAGCAGTAGATTTTATATTTGTAAAGTTTTTATTGAGTTGAAAGAGATACAGTTTTTTTAATTGGAAAAGGCCATTTTTTATTTTTAAGATTTTTATTGTGTTTGAAGAAAGAATTCTTTATTTTCGTTTTTTTTGGTCTGAATTAAAAGAGGATAATTAAAAAATATAGAAAATTCTAATTTTTGTTAATTTTCTGGTACATTTTATATTTGTAAAGTTTTTATTGAGTTAAAAGTGATACAGTTTTTTCTTTAAATGGAAGAGGCCATTTTTTTATTTTAAATATTTCTATAGTGTTTGAAGAAAGAATTTGTCATTTTCGTTTTTTTTTTTTAATCAGAAGAAGATAATTAAAAAATATATATTGTTATTGAGTCGGAAGAGAGGAAGTGTTGATTTTTTTTCGGAATTTAAAAGAGGGATTTTTTTATTGTTATGGTTGTTATAGAACTGGAAGGAAAGTCGTTAGATGATATATTTGTTGTTTTTTTGGAAGGTATAGTTTTTTAACTGACCCAACTATCATAACAGTGAAGACGATTTTTTGATTGCCATTAGGATCGATCGTATTTATTTTTGTGTGTTTTGCAATTAATTTAAAAGATATTAATTTATTTTTGATTAAAAATACAAATTAAATGTTTTATTCTTTATAACCAACTGACTAAATGGATTTATCAATAAGACTATGTGAATCAGTCTTAACTTTTATATTTTAATTGATCTAAATTCATTGCAATCTATATTTTCTAGGGAAACTTTTTTTATAATGTTTGTATTGAGTTGGTAGATGGACATGTTTCATTTCTTCACACTTGTATTAATTCGAGTTGAAGTTGAGGATAATTGTTAATTTAGAGAATTTAAAACGAACATTTTTGTACTACAAACGCACGCTTGATTGAAGAGATTTGGCGGGAAATCCCAAGTGAGCCCAGTACAGTCGGCCAGATGGCGTGATCGTTGCGAGTTCGACAATAAACGCAATAGTTCGGAAACCTTCGGGGGTTTTTAGTATAGCCTTTTAGAATTCTCGCAAATTCCTTTTGCAGATATCACTAGCGGTACTCATTTCAATACACAATCTTATTTAAGAATACTAAAATTTCTTACATTTCTTACAACTTATGTTACTTAAAATTCTGACTTTTGACTAAAAGTTTTACAAAACTTGTTATTGACCATTATCACTTTTTTACACTCACCATTTTCATACAGCAAATAAGACTTTTTCTTAACGTGAATACTAATTTTTGCTCACTTAAGTTTATAATAATACATAAAGCAATATCAACATCTCTTATCATAGTAGGAATCTTTATAGCAGTACCCCGATTATCCCTAAATTCTTACATTTTATTTTTAATATACGTATAGGATGATTCCAATATTGATATCAAAAGTCTCTCCACGTGAGTGTCAAAAATTAAAGGTATAAAGAAAGACCGAAACATTAAAAATTACATTTTACGGTTAAACTGTGCAAAATATGTAAAAAGTTGTATACACAAAAATGGTGCATTTTTAAAAGATCTACAAATGTGTTTCCAATCACTTTTTGACAGCATGCGTATTTTGTGTTTTAATCGTGAAAAACTATATTATCAATAAAAAGGTCAGCTTGCTGCGTGGGCAAATTCTCATCAGAACTTATGTTTTTTTGTTTCTTGTTCGTCTTATCTGTTGATTTTTAAAAAAATGTACTTTTTTTAAATATTTTGATTGCTATTTTTCACAATTAAAACAAAAAACAGAAGTATCACAACGTTATTCATGGATATTTAATTATTTTTACATTCTCATTACAGAAGGTATTAGGTTTGTGTAAAAGGACACAAATAGCGCGCTTCTCAAAACGATCAAACGCTAAGCGCCCAAGATTTTAACTTGACTAATTAATCACTTCTTTAAAGGCAGAAATTGTACCCAAAGTATCATTAGTAACTAGTGCGCACATACCGATAATAACATTCTACCCGTCGCAAGACGGTTGAACGCTAAGCGCTCAAGATCAGCGAATAAAACCAATCCTAGTAACTTTAGCGACAAAAGCGATGTTACTATAAGAATCACGCATCAGAATGTAGTCAGTAATATGTTTAGCCAAAACAATAAGTTATATTGCGCGCGGTGCATTGTGGGCGCTTAGCATTCGGCCCTCTGACGAAGGGTACACTGCTATTATCGATGTTCGCACTATTTATTAATGTTACTTTGGATACCATTTCTGTCTTAAAAAAAGTAATTACTTAGTCAAGTTCAAATCTTGGGCGCTTAGCGTTTGATCGTTTCGAGAAGCGCGCAATATAACTCATTGGTTTGGCTAAACATATTACTGACTACTTTCTGATGCGTGATTCTTATAGTGACATCGCTTTTGTCGCTAAGGTTACTAGGATTGGTTTTATTCGCTGATCTTGAGCGCTCAGCGTTCAACCCTCTTGCGAAGGGTAGAATGTTATTGTCTGTATGTGCGCACCAGTTACTAATGTTACCTTGGGTACCATTTCTGCCTTTAAAGAAGTGATTAATTAGTCAAGTTAAAATCTTGGGCGCTTAGCATTTGATCGTTTTAAGAAGCGCGCTATATGAGTCAACGGTGTAGGCGAAAATATGACAGACCACGATCTGAACCGTGATTTCTATGTTGACATCGCTTTTGTAACAAAATCTGTTGAAATTCGTTTTATTCACTGATCTTGAGCGCTTAGCGCCGCATAGCGCTAAAACTGTCCATTTTTTGGATTTTTTTTTACGGATATTTCATCCGGCACTTATAACCTTAAACATTACAAAGTTTCAGCTAAATCCATCGAAAGCCATTTTCCCATACATTTAGTACGGGGTCCTTTGCCCCCCCCTCCAGTTTTTGTGAAATGTTCACGTTTTAAGACCTCCAAATCCGAAAAACTGGTTTTTACGAATATGTATGTATGTATGTATGTATGTATGTATGTATGCATGTATGTATGTATATATGTATGCATGTATATATATATATATATGTATGTATGTATGTATGTATGTATGTATGTATGTATGTATGTATGTATGTATGTATGTATGTATGTATGCATGCATGCATGTTTGTATGTATGTATGTACGGATTTTTATGGTATTCAAACAGACGAACATTTTATCTTCATGGCTTTTTTTGATAAAACCAAAATTGACCAGAGTTATAGCATTTACAAAATTTCAAAAAACACACGGAAATCAACATTTCAGCCAAATAACGGACGATATGAAAAAAAGTCTTAAAAATAAAAATGTTTCTTTTTGAATGTCCTACAAGATTGTTTGAATATCTTTTTAAATTTACTTAAAAAATTCAAATTTTGACAGCATATAAAAAGAATGAAAAATTAAAAATTACATTTTGCGGTTAAACATTACAAAATAGGAAAAAAGTTGTATACACAAAAATGGTGCGTTTTTAAAATATCAACAAATATGTTTTAAATCACCTTTTGATAGCATGCGTATTTTATGTTTTACTCGTGAGAAACTACTATATAAACAATAAAAAAATCAGCTTGCTGCGTGGGCACATTCTCATCACAACTTATATTTTTTAATTTCTTTTTCGTCTCATGTGTTTGTTTTCAAAAAAATTTACTTTGTTGAAATATTTTATATGCTATTTTTTACAATTAAAATAAAAAACACAACTATAAAAAAATTATTAATGGCAAATGAATCATTTTTACATTCTTAGCAGAGAAGGTATAAGATTTTGATAAAATTTGACCCCCCCCCTAGTTTTTTTCAAAAGGAACACGTTTTGAGACCCCTTGAATCCGAAAAACAGGTTTTCACAAATGTGTTTATCTGTATGGCTACCTGTCTGTCTGTGAGCACAATAAATTTTGAAGAAATTAATCTATTCGATTGGCCTTTGACACACTCTCTGAGAGTCAGAAACTAAAGGCCAAGTTCTCTAGCCAGCCATTTTGGATAAAAATTCAAAAAGTGAGCGCCTTTTGAATATTTTTATGACCATTTTTTCAAAGTTAAAAAATTCTTTGTTCAGCTATTTATAGTATTTAAAAAGTCGAACAATTTACCTAATGACTTTTTTCATAAAATAAAAATTTATTAGAGTTATAGCACTCACAAAATTCCAAAAAACACACGAAAATAAACCTTTTAAGCGAATTAAGATACGATATGACAAAATGGCAAGAGCAGGAAAAGTTTGATTTCTGAATCAAAAATTAAATTTTGACATAATAAAAAATATTTAAAAATCTAAAACTTACATTTTTTCAGGGAACATTTTCACAGTATTTCAAATATTGTCAAATATAATAGTGCATATTGAATATATATATAATTAGAAATTTGTTATAAGGACAACCGCAGGATTTCGCCGGGAGCGGGTGCTAATCTGAAAAATTGCACCCGCTTCCAGCGAAATCGCGGTAAAATTTCAGCCATAACCACGTCTCACAACCGTGAGATAGGTGGTTACAGTCTGTAAAGGAATCAATACGACGATCCAGCAAAAGCCTGGTGCACCCTAAGAACACAGAGCGACCCAAGGACAACCGCTTTCTGCATTTTTCCAGCAAGTGTTGTAGCATATTGTTGACACGCACGGATGCTTTTTAGGCTATTAGCAACTGAAAGCTTGGCACCTCCAAGAGCGCCGATGATAAGGACGATCAGTTTAAGAGAATATTCCGGGTACAATCGTTGTAACTCCCTTATAAGCTCTCGATACCTCTCTTTCTTTTCATTCTCCTTGGCTATGATGTTTTTGTCAGCTGGTGCCGGAAACTCGATAGCGAACATGGTTCGCTTCTCGAAGTCAAGAAGAACCATGTCAGGCCTCGAATGAGCAACAGAAACAATTGTCGAGAATATAAAGTTCCAGTATATGCGGCACTTCCCATTCTCGACAATTGACTCAATTTCCCTAGGAGCATTTAGAGGAGCGATATTAAGGTGAATGCCGTAGGAGTGACAGAGATGGTAATAAAGTGCTCTTAGTGCCGCATTGTGCCTTTGAATGTAGGTCGTTCCCGCGTGTGTTGGACAACTAGATAGTATGTGAGTTAAATGCTCGGGGTGTGCATGGCACGCCCTGCAGCTTTCATTGGGAATGTCTTGACTCAAAATGTGGCGACGGTATGTTAAGGTGGAAGTGACACTGTCTTGGCATGCAAAAATGAAACCCTCTGTACCAGACTTCAATCCGGGCGATTTAAGGAAACGTTAGCTAACAAGACATTGACTGATCCTTCACTTTTCTGTGGAAGATACCGTTCATCCTCTTATCGAGCTGTTCACGAAAGTTTTTCTCTTGTGCTTGCTTAATCCGGGCTTTCAGGAGTGAGTACTCGAGATAGATTAGATTTGATGCATTTTGCTCACCCCTAATACTAAAGTCAAGTCCGAGTGTTTCAGCAGCCTCCTCCGCTGCTTCGTACAGAAATGCTCCTTTGCCCACTTCTTCGTGATTCCTGACCATTTTAAGAAGAGGGTCTCTTCCATTTGCAACTCTATGTGCTGTATCCAGAATAATCCTGTTGTGAAGACATTCAAGACTCAATATTCCGCGACCACCTTGACGGCGTGAGATCTACAGTCGCGGAACGGAAGACTTAAGATGCATGCTTTTGTTCATGTGCATAACCTTGCTTGTCCCGATATCAAGAGAACTGAGCTCGTTCTTCGTCCATGGAACTACTCCAAATGAATAGAGTAGTACCGGGATGGCAAGCATGTTCGTTGCAGATACTTTGTTCCTCGCCGACAGTTCGCAAGACCAAATCTGTCGGATGAGACGTTTGTATCTGCTTCGGAGAGTATCCTTTAT
>NC_046659.1:14945547-14952918 GCF_010883055.1 Belonocnema kinseyi | reverse complement strand
ACATCACTTAATATCTTAAAACCGAAAGAACAATTTTCCTATCACTTGGAATTATAATTATATTCTTAGACCACAAAAATAAAAATAAAGACTAAATAATATTAAAGAACAATATATAGACAATACATAGAATGAAAATTATAAGAAATAATTGTAGAATTAGTGGAAAATATACGAAACCGTGATATAAATTACTCATCGACTTTTATTTGTGGTATTTATTAAAATAACGATGTTTTGCAAAGTTATAAATGTAAAAATGTTTTAATTTGCAATTTATCCTCAATCCAAATGGTTCTTGTCCGATCTAAATTATTATCAGTGCGCCTCGAGGGGCCTACTGAGAGTTGCTTACAGCGCTCCAAGTGGCTGTTGGCAAAATATATTCATGGGCCTTCGTTGGTGCTATCTACGGGTGGCGGTGTGCAGAGCTCATGCGTGTAACCACGTTACAAAACAAATGTTACATGATTGTTACATAATAAGTATGTCACACTTTGACATTGCCGTTACTAATATTCATTATACACAACTTACAGAACTACATTGTAACGCCGTTACATTGCACTTATGTAATACTGTTCTTAAATTGCTATAGTTCATGAGTGTAACCAAGTTATGAACCGAATTTTACGATATTGCTACATTACTTATATGTCACATACTTAAATAGCTATTATTAGTGAGTATTATACGCAACTTAAATAACTACACTGTAACATTATTATTTAGTTATGTAACACTGCAACAACATTGTTATAGTTTATAAGTTTAACCAAATTACAAAATAAATGTTACAAGATTGCTACATAATAGTTATGTTACCTAATCCACCCACTGATAGTATCCATCGAAATAGTTTGCCAAGCCCTGAAACTACATTGAAAATTCAGAAATCAAAAATATAAAGAAATGTAAAATTTTAAAGAATATAACAAATATTGAGATATAAAGAATTTTTTAAACATAATTTCGGAATTATATTCCCGTAAATTAAAAATTCCAGTTATATACAAGTCTAAAACATTGTTAGCAATTTCGATTGATTCTTTTTACTATTCTGATCAAATTCTTGTAAGAAATTACCATTATTTGCTTATATTTGAAAAACATAATTTCTAAACAAAAGAATAAATTTTTATGTGAATATAGAAGTCATAAGTGATTTTGTAACTGAATTAGCAATTGCGAGACAAATTAGTGGACCAGCTCTCCAATTGAGAACTTCAGGTATATTAATTTAGAAAACAGTAAACCTAAAATTTGAATTTAAGATTCAAATAATTATTAATTTGTTTATAGTTGTATTTAAAATTATTCGATTCGATTAAGGTTTTCAAGTTGAAACTAGAGATCCTCAGGGCAGATTTGAGACATAAGGTACTCTAATTCTGGTTGGTGTCGCTGTACCGGTACTATTTGACTTTTTATGGATTTCGATTGGCTTGAGTTGGGGCGATTTGCAAATTATAAATTTCATTGCAATATGATTTGATACAGAATAGGATAACCGTCATCACACCAATATTAAAAACTATTGGAAAGGTTTGTTTATATAAAAACTATATACTTTAAAATATTCATTAAAAAAAAATTAATCAAAAACAGCAATATTCTTGTGGATGGAAGTTAAAATGTCAGTCAGTTACTGGTCAATTTATTGAAATTATGCCTGAGAGATTCTCAGTACATATTTGGTAGACGTTTTGACTGGACGTGAACAGTCCTCATCAGTATAAAATATTTCTTTCTACGAAATGTTGCAGCTGTTTGTTAAATTTAATTTGTTGGTTACGGAAATGACTCAGTCTGCTGGACGGACTTAAATAAAGATTGCGATTATTGTTGACATTAGAAACACACACTTATCACAATCCGTCTTACCACTTCTATCTACAAGAATATTATTACACCCTGGTCAACAACTTAACATCCTATATAACAAAAATGGCACTGTCAATACATTTTTCGGACCATGAAAATATCAAAGTTCCATTAAGAAACCGAATAAAGATTGCAAATGAAAACTGACTCAGGTGCTAAATGTCTTTGTTTTTTACATAAATAATTACCGAACCAAATAGCTTGAAATTTAAGCCTTATATTTAGTCACTTTTAGATTCGAATGTTTGAAATTGTATGTTTACTTGGCATTTATAAATATCTTATTATTTGTGAGACCACAATATTCTAGTAATTCGACAAGTAGGGGTGAGCGCCCTTTGTTCGAGCGGTCCATGGTTGTGACAGCAAACCCTGCGGCTTCTACGCCCTTTGCGGCTGGACCACAAGATTGGAAGGGGCTAGGCCCCCTACAACTCAGTATTCCCATACTAGGGCTCACCATAAGACCATAAGCACTATTGTAAAAAATTAAGGAATTACGTTCAGTGGTTCAATGGTCAACCTTACGGATGAGGAATTGATGATAGGGATTCCAGTCATTCTAGAAAAATTACCCCCGGAATGGTTCTGATAAAATTGTCATGCCTGACCTATATGGCAGCATTTCAAAACGGCTTATCTAATGATATACGGAGACATTAATTATCAGTGGCGCCTTAAAAAACAATTCGCCGTTCGTTATCAGGGTCGTGAAGAAAGAAACGCTGATTTTCTGACATGCTTGCAGGGTCTTCTTGTAAAGTTTCAACGCCCGATTGCCATGAAAGAGCAGATGGACCGAGCGCATCGTAAATCTCAGGCCTGATCTTCAATGGCCAATTTAGATAAAGGAGAGCGTTCGTAGTTCTAACTCCTCTCCTGAGTCCTTGATGATTGCATTGGTAAAGTAAGTGGATAAATTAGGCCCCAAGGCCTATTCAGGTCATAAGCCTAACTCGGGTAATGGTAGTCAACATAGAAATTATACTAATAGACCCAGTCTGAATGCCAATAAAGGCGAAAATCATGGGGATTATGGTTTGGCACAGGCCTTAAAATAAGCTTCATTACCCTAGATAGAGTCCACCTCTAGGATGGAAAGTCCAACCAAATGCCGAACCACCTTGTTATAAATGTGTTGGTCTGACCACGGTTAGAGAAAGCGTCAAATGAGATGGGCCAAGTTTTGTCATAATTGCGGCAAACAAGGTCAGATCAAACGACCTTGTGATTCAGTTCATTGTCAGGGAAACCACTGAAGTAGGGCCGCCTCAGGGTCGACGTTACTCCTTTTATTCCAAGGCAAACCCTTATTTCTTCTATTAACGATATACCTGAAACAACCCCCTAAACGATAACTATTCAACCTGAATCGACTCAGAAATAATTTTCTGTACCTAAACCGGAATTCTCTCAGAAGTGACCTTTTGGAACTCAACCTGACTTATCGCAAAAATTAACTACGGAACTTCAAATTGAAGTGAACTTCAATCAAGGAGCTTTATAGCTTGAACCAGGAAGGGAGACCTCCCCACCATCAGCCGCTTAATTGAATTTGGGAACTAATTTTGCTACTTATTCTTCAAAATCTCTCTCTCGTTCTAAATCGTATCCATCTTGGAGTGCTGGATCGATAACGCAGGGAACGACCTCGTCGTGGATTTCGGCATCCACCACTCGTTCACACCTTTGTATAATTCTCAGGACAGCCCTATGCAGAAAACCAGTAGCGTTCTGAAGACCATGACCGGATAATTCATTGATCAAGATGATAGAAACTGGGATCTCCACTTGAACGAGTGCCGATTCGCCTACAACATGATTTCACAAACTACCAATCGAGTGACCTCGTCGGGAGCCTTGTCCGCGAAAAACTATTGGCAGTTTAAGGGGGGGGGGGGGGGGCCGAGTTGCCTCAACCTCAATTTTAGCAGGCGAAATATTAAGATCAGTTTCATCGAGATTACCAATTTAAAGTTAGTGACAAGGTCAAGAAGCCTTATCAAATGTGATCAAAGAAAGGAACTCATGAGGCGGCCAAACTGACTCTAAAGTTCAGTGTCCCTTTCATTGGGTTAGAGATAATCTCATCCAAAATGTACAAACTGGCGTCACCAGAAGGAAGACTGGAGGGGTGGTATCATGGCTGCCACCTTTAGAAATATGTAGAAGATCAGGAGGACAAACCAAATAGTCTAAAGATTGCGCAGAACTGGACCGAATGTTACTCTAAATCAGCGATTCGAATACTGAAGAGAAGCATCATGTGGACGGAGGGGATGCACGGGAGGATTCGAAACTTAATTTGGCTTGGGACTGGGGAACATTGATAATCACCCAGACGATGGCGGTGGGAGAAAACATCGTGCTCAACTTGAAACTTCGGACAGATAAAGAAGAACAAGAGGGAGCGGTGGGTAGTGCTATCATCTCAACGCCAGCAACAACGAAGCTGAAGCCGGCTTGGTCGCTTTTCGACTTGGAGCGGTATCGCTCAATCGCAAAATGTGCAGTGGACAACGCAACTCTGGTCTAGGCGGAGATTAACGCAGGACGGGCAGAGGAACCACACAAGGGTTTCGCACTGGAGTTGGAGGGGGATGTAATTCTTGGAGAGCCAAACGAAAGAGAGGCTACCCGTCGGCCCACTCTACCTGCGGCACAGGGCCTGTCGAGGGGAAGCGGATCAGGGGATGGATCCGCCAAAACTCGCAATTTTGCAGGAGTGAACACAAGCCAGTAAGGTGGGGCCAGTAAAAAAGAGTTTCTGCTGTGAGGCCTGTGGGGGGGGGGCGATGGCCACCATTAAATTTGTACGTGGTTAGTATTATTCTGCATTTATGGAAGATACCACAATAATTAGATCTATAATCGAACCAATCAATTGCAGTTGACTCCTCGGGATAATTCTTCGGTTAGTTTGATACCATAATCCAAATAAAAACTTTTTTGTATTCGTTGCTTGACACGCCGGTATATGATGATGTGTAAAACCCGAATTTGGAAATTAAACATTTTCAATAGAACATTTGCCGGAAATATAGAAAAAGACAAAGGGTTGGATGTGCCTGTCTGGTATTTGTCTCGGCGAATAAAGATTCGAAATAGCAAGAAAATTTTCGGATCAAAGAAAAGATTCGGAAAACAAGAGTCGAGCCGTTGTGACGGGTTATCTTAGACCGTGCACAAAATCATTAAAAACTATAATACTTAGCTTTCAAAACTGCATTGGCGAATTGAGTTCATCGTAATGAATGTAACTGGTACATTTTTAAACGCTAACCTTGGGATTCCGTACCAGATAGACAATATGTTCTGCTCAATCCTCCTGTAATTCTTCAGTACATGGGAACAAGCAGCCGCGGAGAATCTGCGCGTCAATTCAGTCTTCTGACACGAGCATTTTTCCATACGAATATTACGAATCGAAACTAAATTTACGTATTACGAGTACATACATACTATATTTCGCTCAAAGATTATTATAGCGCAAGCTAAACTTTCGGAACGAGAGAGGGTATGTGTATTAATGATACGTGGTTGGGGAGATAGAGTTCGATCTTATGATCAAGTTCGTTTGCTTTTTAATCGCACTTTTCGTAATGAAGAAGGGTTAAATCCTTTCTCAAAAACAACAATTGATAGAACTGTAAGGCGCTTTATGAATCATGGATCTATCAAGGACCTTCAGAGAACTGGTCGGCCAAAATCTGCAGGATCTGAGGAGATGCAGATGGACATAGCCCAAGCATTTGTTGAGAACCCACACCTTAGTTTACGTCGTGCTAGTGATGAGCGTGATGTTGCTCCTAAGACAGTGCGAAATATTTTAAAAAGCATTAATTTCTATCCGTACAAAGTTCATTTGGTAAAAGAGCTCAATGAAGACGATCCTGATCGTCGGGTTGAATTTTGTAAAATTATGATGAAAAGAATTGATAGACATCCTCTTTTCTTGTACAATACAGTATTTTCAGATGAATCTACTATCACTTTAAAAGGTGAAGTTAACAGAGAAAATTGTAGATATTGGTCCGACACAAATCTTGATTGGATGTTGGAAAGTGACACGCAATATCCACAAAAGATTAATGTTTAGGCCGGTATCTTGAATGATAAATTGATAGGCCCTTTATTCATCGATAGTAATCTCAATTCCCGTGCATATGAAGAACTTCTCAGAAACCAAATTGTACCAAGAATTAGGGAGATTACAGGCGATAATTTTCAAAATATTTGGTTCTAGCAGGACGGAGCAGCGGCTCATTACGGTTGGGAGGTTCGAGCATATTTGGATACTCAGTTCCCTCTAAGGTGGATTGAGCGAAGGGGTGAAATCGAATGGCCTGCTAGATCTCCTGATCTGACACCTCTCGACTATTTTTTTGGGGGCTATTTAAAGAGCAAAGTATACCCAACGCAGCCGCGAAGCTTAGACGAATTCCAGAATCGGATTCTGCGACAAGCTACTCTGATTGATAGGGAGATGATTCGTAATGCTGTAACTCATTTTTACAATCGCATAGCTTTCTGTCAAGAAGCTCAAGTTTTTCAGTTCGAACATCTTCACATCTTTGCTGGGTAATGCTAAACGTAAACTTAAACTGCTTGGAAAAAACCTTGAAAAAACCTTGAAGATCATCACCAAATTCAATACAGAGCTTACCAATGAATTTATCGTTGAAAATTACTTCAGGAATTGCACTGAGCTCTTGGAAAACTTGGTTAATTTCAAATAAACTCTAACTGACCTTGAAAGTTACAGCTGACCTATGACTTGGGTACGTTTCTGAACGTAGAATTTTCCGCTCTATCGATTGCAGATGTAAATAAGGGGGTTTCCATTTTAAAAAACAAAGCTGACCCTTAAAAAGCCATGAAGATCAACTTCAAGGTCAAAATAAATGTTACCATTAAATTCCTCGTTGAAATTCACTTCAGGAATTGCACTGACCTCTCGAAAAAGTTTGTTCATTTTAAATAACCTCTAACTGACCTTAAACGTTACAATTGACCTATGACTTGCGTACGTACATGAACGTAGAGTTTTCCGCTCTACCGATTGTACATGTAAAAAAGGGGGTTTCTATTAAAAAGATTAAGTTGACCTTCAAAAAGCCGTGAAGGTCAACTTCAATGATGAAATGAAGTTCACCATTGAATTCCTGGTTGAAATTTAGTCCCGGGACTTTTTAGACACCCGGTATATTTATATACATGCATATATATATATATATATAACTCTCCGAAGCAGATACAAACGTCTCATCCGACAGATTTGGTCTTCCGAACTGTCGGCGAGGAACAAAGTATCAACAAGAGGATTATTCTGTGTACAGCACATAGAATTGCAAATGGAAGAGACCCTCTTCTTAAAATGGTCAAGAATCACGAGGAAGTAGGCAAAGGAGCATTTCTGTACAAAGCAGCGGAGGTGGCTGCTGAAACACTCGGACTTGACTTCAGTATTAGGGGTGAGCAAAATGC
>NC_046659.1:14941847-14945447 GCF_010883055.1 Belonocnema kinseyi | reverse complement strand
ATTTGTCATAAGGACAACCGCAGGATTTCGCCGGAAGCGGGTGCTAATCTGGAAAATTTCACCCGCTTCCAGCGAACCAAGGACAACCGCCTTCTGCATTTTTTCCGCAAGTGTTCTAGCATATTGTTGACACACAGGGATGCTTTTTAGGCTATTAGCAAGTGAAAGCTTGGCACCTCCAAGAGCGCCGATGATAAGGACAATCAATTTAACAGAATATTCCGGGTACAATCGTTGCAACTCCCTTATAAGGTCTCGATAGTATATGTGAACTAAATGCTCGGGGTGTGCATGGCACGACCTGCAGCTATCATCGGGAATGTCTTGGCTCAAAATGGGGCAACGGTATGTTAAGGTGGAAATGACACCGTCTTGGCATGCAAAAATGAAACCCTCTGTACCAGACTTCAATCCGGGCGATTTAAGGAAGGCAAACGTTAGCTCACAAGACATTGACTGATCCTTCACATTTCTGTGGAAGATACCGTGCATCCTCTTATCGAGGAGCTGCTCACGAAGTGAAGTCAAGTCCGAGTGTTTCAGCAACCTCCTCCGCTGCTTTGTACAGAAATGCTCCTTTGCCTACTTTTTCGTGATTCCTGACCATTTTAAGAAGAGGGCCTCTTCCATTTGCAACTCTATGTGCTGTACCCAAAATAATCCTGTTGTGAAGACATTCAAGACTCAATATTCCGCGACCCCCTTGACGACGTGAGATGTACAGTCGCGGAACGGAAGACTTAAGATGCATGCTTTTGTTCATGTGCATAAACTTTCTTGTCCCGATATCAAGAGATCTGAGCTCGTTCTTCGTCAATGGAACTACTCCAAATGAATAGAGTAGTACCGGGACGGCAAGCATGTTCGTTGCAGATACTTTGTTCCTCGCCGACAGTTCGGAACACCAAATCTGTCGGATGAGACGTCTGTATCTGCTTCGGGGAGTATCCTTTACAGATGCCACATCCTGAATGCGGCTCTGTGGCACGCCGAGGTATGTATAAGTCTCTCCAGCGCAAAGGTGTCGTATGGCGCTTCTATCAACGAGCTCAGCATCTTCAGGGATGTCATTAAGTTTTCCTCGCTTCAAATAAACCTTGGCGCATTTGTCTAACCCAAATTCCATTCCAATTTCCTTAGTATATCGTTCGACAATCCCCAGAGCTAGATGCCGTTGCTCTCTGTTTTTAGCATAGGTCTTAAGATCGTCCATGTAAAATACATGAGTGACCTTGTACTTTTGATCTGCAGGTTTGCCGCACAAGTACCCGTCGGAATGGCGAAGTGCTAGAGATAGTGGCAATAATGTAAGGCAAAAGAGGAGTGGGCTCATGGTGTCGTCCTGAAAGACACCTCTTTGAAAGGTAACCTTGTTAGTTGTCACACGATTTTTTCTAGATGAGATAGTAAATCTGGTTTTCCAAAGCAGCATCAATCTCTCTATGCACCCAACTATTTGCGGATGAACCTTTAAGATTTCCAGAAGACAGATGATAAGTCTATGGGATGTCGAATCGAAAGCTTTCCGATAATCAATCCAGGCCATCGATAGGTCACGCTGGTAGAATGCTGCATCTTTGCAGACACATCTATCGATGAGCAGATTCTCCCGACATCCGGCTACGCCTTTTTTTGAGCCTCGTTGTTCATACATTTCTTGCCACACAGATTCAATTGCCCGAACAATCCTATCATTAAAGATAGCTGTGAATATCTTAGAAAGCGTGTTCAGACAAGTTATTGGCCTGTAATTTTTCGGGTCAGCTAAGTTGCCTATTTTCGGCAGAAATATTGTGCGCCCTTCCACCAACCACTCTGGAATCGGCTTTTCCGACTTCAAATATGAGGTGAAAATACTTTCTTTTTTTTTAATAATAATTTTACTTTCTTTTTTTTTTTAATAATAATTTTATTGTTTTGAGCGTTTTCGGTAATGTATAAAAATACAATGCACGTTTTCAAACAACTTTTTTCAGCCAAAAATATATTTGATCAATTATTGTTGTTTTAAATTCCAACAATAATTTTTGTTAAGGTTTCAACATCAAAAAAATTTTTTCTTTGGTATAAATATTTTATCATTATATCAATAAAAATATTTTTTAACAAACTATTATTTTTTAATTGTTCATATTAGGGATTTGTCTAGCCCGCATATTATCTAATTCGGAAATTTTCTGTCGAGAATTCTCAAATTCGGTAAGATTATAAATTGACGAGAAGTTTCCAATTCGGGACTTTTATATTTCGAAAATGTTATAATTTCGGAATTTTTACAGTGATAGGGGAACTTTATTATTCGGAAAAAGCGACTGAAAAATCCCGAAAAATAAAATTACCGATACTGTAAAGTTCGTGAATTGCAAAATAGGCAAATAATAAAATTCTCGAAATTATGAAAATCCTGAAATATAAAAGTCGAATTAAAAAATTCACGAAAAATAAAATAAATAAAATTCCAGACAATAAAATATTACCGTATTTGAAAAATCCCCAAAGAAAATGGCTAAATTATAAAATATCTGAATTAAAAAATTCCTGAATTTAAACAATTCAAAAAATTGGTTATTAAATATAATTTATTTATTGAAAATAAAATAATCGAAAATAGATTCCTGGATGAAAAAATTTGTTTCAAAATATGCATAGTATTTAAAAAAAATACCAAAAAATTCTGAAAAATCGAATAATGTATTTATCTCGCGCTAGGCGCTCGGTCTTTGTGCATATACTTTTTAAAAATAAAGGTGAAAGCATCGACAACAGTAATTTGGCACTTGTGAATTCTCTTTTGTTAAACTTCCTTCGGCCTTAACAAACATATTCTCATCACGTATCGCGTGCTTCGCACTCGAGTTTCCCCTGAAACTTTTTATCATTCCCATAAATGTATATTATTATAACTCATAACTTACATTTGTATTAAAACAGACGTTCTTTCATTGTCCCGTTTAAAAAATGCGAATTCTTTAAGAAAAATTTCATCTTAAACATTTTATGGCAACTTTAATTGTTTTTCCATAAACTGAATTTGCTCATTTCTAATATTTCTTTATGATTTAAACTTTACACAAATGGTCTACTGAGCAGACTTACCATTTTTTAACTTCTAAATTATATATATATTTGTTTTACCTTTTTTTATATCGTCCGTTCTTTGGCTTAAAAGATCCATTTTCGTGTGGTTTTTGGTATTTTGTAAATACTTTATCCCTGTCAATTTTTAGTTTTGATGAAATAATTAATCAGGATACATTTTTCAGCTTTCTAAATACTATAAACACCCTAACAGAAATTTTTTGAATTTTGAAAACTTGGTCTCAAAAATATTCAAAATTCGCTCACTTTTTGAATTGCATATCCAAAATAACTGGCTAACAAACTTGACCTTCAATTTAGGATACTAAAAGAGTGTACCAGAGGCCAATCTGATAGAATGATTTTTTTCAAAAGTTATCGTGCTCACAGACAGACATATATACGTACAAGCAGACCGACAGGTACACACATTCGTAAAAACCTATTTTTCGGATTCAGGGGTCTCAAAACGTGGACATTTGACAAAAACTGAGGGGGGGGTCAAATTTTATACGAATAAGG
>NC_046659.1:14920842-14941747 GCF_010883055.1 Belonocnema kinseyi | reverse complement strand
TCCACGTTTTGAGACCCCTGAATCCGAAAAATAGGTTTTTACGAATGTGTGTACCTGTCGGTCTGCCTGTACGTATATATGTCTGTCTGTGAGCACGATAACTTTTGAAAAAAATCATTCTATCAGATTGGCCGAAAAATGTACTTTTTGGATTGTTTATTATTTTGTATGCTGTCAAAATTTGAATTTTTAAAAAAATTTAAAAAGTTGTTATAATAATCTTGTAGGACATTCAAAACGCAACATTTTTCTTCTCTTGACTTTCTTTCATATCGTGCGTTATTTGGCATAAAATGTTCATTTTCCTGTGCTTTTAGGAATGTTGTAAATGCTATAACTCTGGTAATTTTTGATTGTATGAAAAAAGTCATCGGGATAAATTGTTTGACCTTTTGAATACTATAAATGAGAGTACAGATAATTTTCGAATTTTGAAAAAAATGGTCTCGAAAAATTTCAAAATGTGCATACATTTTGAATATTAATCCAAAATGGCTGGCTAACGATCTTGGCCTATAGTTTGGGAGACTAAATAAGTGTACAAAAGGCCAATTTGATAGATTGATTTTTTCAAAACTTATCGTGTTCACAGACAGACATACAAACAGACACATTCGTGAAAACCTGTTTTTCGGATTTAAGGGGTCTCAAAACGTGGAAATTTGACAAAAACTGGGGGGGGGGGGTCAAATTTTACACAAATCTAATACATTCTCTGATGAGAATGTAAAAATAAAATAAATTTTGATATGAATCGTTGTTGAATTGAATCCTGCAAAGTTTGTTTAAAAAATGTTTTTCAGGACGTACGAAGAAAATTTAGGCAGGGAATTTTTTGTTTCAAAGCGCACGTGTTTTTTAATGTATTTTAAATACAATTTTTACAAAATTATTATTCAGGTGTCAGAGATTTCATTTTTGGGATTTTTCAGTCATCCCTTTCGGGATTTTTTTCAGTGGTCCCATATTTTTATACCGCGTCTTAAGATGATGTAATTTTTCAAAGTAAAAAGTAAAGATTTAATTTCAAAATCCTCAAAAGTATCAATTTTCTTTTGAAATATTTCAAATCTTTTCAAATTATTTTTAAAAATGTTCAGAACATTTAAATATCTTTTAGACTGATTCCCGTTTTTCCTAACATTTTTGTAAATCCTGCACAACGATAGAGGAATAAGGATAAGGGAAGAAATCGATATCACTTTAAAGTTAGAATTCCATTAAAATGTAAACATGTAAAATTAAAGTATAAAAGGTAAAGTCGATGTTAAATGAGCGAAATTAAAATAAAGCAATGTAGTTAATAAAATATAACAGTCAATTCCGAACATTCCGTCCGGTTTGTTGGGACAAAATTGGAAAAAAGGTCCACACACACCATTCAAAAAACAAATATTTCATGATGACAATAAACAAAAATTTAAATTTTCAAGAAGAAAACCGATTACAATTTTTTGATGACAATTGGATAAATAAGTACTTAAAATATTGATAAAAGTATAAGACAGAAATAAATAAGTTCAAACATTCAGATAAGACAACTGAAAATAAATTATAAGACACTTTAAGACGAGATCTCAACATTGTCTTTCGCCTTTGGTGAAACACACAATTTTACTATAAAGCGTTTAAAGAAACCACTCGCAGTGCGAAGAGAAACGACGCGTACAAAACCATCAGAACCGAGATGAAGCTCAACGACACGACCTAAAGGCCACTTTGTTGGCGGTAAATTTTCATCACGGATAAAAGCGAGATCAGGTTGAAGCTATTTTAGGTAGTCCGAGGACCAACGTTGCCAGAAATATTGCCGTATTTGTTGTAATAATTGCCATCGAGATATGCAATTTGAGGTAATTTCAATGTAACTTGGCTCAAAGTTACTGTTCAGAGATTTTCCATTCAAAAAATGACTCCATTTAAGCTGCTAAAACATCGCTGTAAGCTTGACGTCTGCTCCAACGAAGTTTGTACCTTAATTACTTGTCAAGGTGGCACAAATTCCACGTCGAGAAATAAATCTGTAGTAGGCAGCTAGAAAGGCATCAGCCGTATAGTCCGATACGGCTTCTCAGTGGACAGGTCAAGTAGAGCAGCCTTTGTATGATGATAACCACGACCCTTAGTTGTTCGAAAGTAAACGGGTTCAGCACAATCGACGCCGGTAAGTAAAAATGGTCGACTCGGTGTAGAGCGAATTGCTGGAAGGTCTGCCATAAATTGTTGAGGCTTTACGGCTCGATGTCGTAGGCATGGTAAATATAGATGAATAAAGGCCCTCACAACTGACTGACGACGTAGAATCCAGTAGGTTTGTTTCAAGGTTCCAGCAGTTACCTGGACACTACCATGAAAACAACATGAAGCAGTTGTTAGGAATCTAATTAAGGTGTTAAACGACCTAACTTGCTTTTCGAAGGAAGAGACCTTCCTGATAATCGAGCCTTAATGTCTGCTTCGAAATAAAAGTCCTTTTCTTGTCGAATTCAATCTAGGCAAGCTTTATTAAGCTCTAAAGATGAAAGGATTGATGATTTTGAACAGGATTGCTGAAAAACATATTGTATAAATCGTTTTAACCAGACAGTCGCTCGTAGAAGTTTATGCAAAGAAGAGTGGCGATAGAGAAGCACCCACATAGCTGGAACACAGCTAGAAATATGAACCTTGAATGTTCATTCTTCTAAGTCCACTTCAGGATTAACTGATGATGCAATTCTAGGCCAAGGATCTGGAAACAGCAACCAATTTGGGCCTTGCAACCAAAGAGAATATAATAATAGCTCATTGGGAGAGAGACCTCTTGAAAGACAATCAGCAGGTTGACTTGACGATGGAACGTGGTGCCAAATTGCTGATGGCATATGTGTTTACATTTCAGAAACTCTAGTGGCTATGAAAATCTTCCATTTTGTGGGATTCCCATGAATCCAGGCCAGCGTGACTGTTGAATCGCACCGCAGATGAATAGGGGCATAAAAAAATTGTTTGCTGAGCGTGATGCATAAGCCGAACGAGAAGAACTGCTCCATACAGTTCTGAGCGTGGTAGTGATATCTGTTTTAAGAAAGCGATCTTAGTTTTCGAAATCAATAGTGAAACTAACTTTGTATCAGAATCAGAGGTCACAAAAAGATAAACTGCTGTGGCGAAGGCTCGCTCCGAAGCATCGGGGAATCCATGCAGCTCACAGGAACCAGAAGATGAACTAAATTTTATCTAACGAGGCACTTCAATTGAGGATACGTCACGAAGGCTATCTCAATATGCAAGCCAACGTTGGCGAACCTTGTTCGGAAGAAGATCATCCCAGGCGATCTTTAAAGACCTGAGAGTTTGACTGAGGATCTTAGCTGAACTCAACGACTGAACTCAACCATCCCAGCGGATCAAACAGCTGAGCTATCTGACTCAAAACTGTACGTTTTGTGATGACATCTGGACAGGCTGGTAATTCGACGTCGAAAGTTATTACATCTCGTTGAGGATTCCAAGTGAGGCCCAGCATATGAAGCGATTGTTGGAATTCCATGGAAAGAAGCTGTGATGAAGCTCGAAGTTCATGTGGAATTTTTTCTATTAGATCGGAATCACTTTACATCCATTTGCCAAGTGGAAAGCCTTCCGCTGTGAAAAGTTGGTGTAATTGATTCTGTAAAAAAATTGCCTCCTCGAAGTTTGCTCCACCTGTGATTCCGTCGTCCACGTAAGTCCCTCAAAATACAACTTCTGTTGCTTTTAGATAACTGTCACCCTCATCAAGGGCGAGTTGTTGCATGCAACGAAGTGCAAGAAAAGGATCACAAGACAAACCGTTCATAACAGTAGAAAGACGATAAGTTTCGACTGAATCATTTGGCGATTTTCTTCACAGAATCAGTTGAAGATCCTGATCGTTTCTCTGTGTCCAGTGGGTACTCGAAGTCGGATTCGAAGTGCGAGAGACTTAGATACGAGAGACAATTCAGAACCCTTACGAAGGAGTCCGCGCACAAACACTGTAGCACCATTAATTGACTTGACCTTGATAACAGCTTTAGGTAATAAACCTTTTGCTCTCGGTCGAGTCCTATGATGAATGCTGAGATGATGAACGCTTGAAAATGTACAATCTTCGCCCTGAGTTGAAGGTAGCTGATGAGTAATGTTTGATGTCGTCGCATCTTGATGAAGCATGGTGTGATGTTTCTGATCACATAATCGACACGTTTTTGATTAAGGACATTCGCTTCTCGAATGTTGACGCAGACAGTTGAAGCATAATTTCCATTAAGCTGCGAAATCCTTTTGTTGTATTGCATTCATAGCTCGAAATTGAACGTAATACACCAAAAAGCGTGCTTGCCCACATCCGAAACATTTTCGGACTTGTTGAGAGTTCTGAGACTGATCTGTGGAAAGGTGAGATGATGATGCAGAAGTCTTGATCGACCCGCGGTTTTCCCTACCATACTTTACCCCCTGTGATTTGTCATTCGACTTTGAATTTGAAGAATCCTTTGAGTTAGCTAGATTACCTTCCAGAATCTCCAATATGCGAACCTTGCCTTCAAGAAATATATGCAAGGAATCATAAGAAGAAACAGAATTCTACAATACAAGCGTAAGATAAAATTGCAACCATGGAATTGGAATGACGAAATTGCAATACATGTATTGTAAGTGGTATAAATCGTGAACAGACTAGACTTTTTAAGCCTATTTGAGCCTAGTTTGCATGCCGACAATCAGCTAGTAGTTGGCGTCCGCGTTTCCGGATCGCCTATATCAGCTTATCATTAGGCGATCTCACGCGTTGGGGGCACCGGAGTCGGCCGATTGTGTGAAAATATAATTCTTAATTATGTCCATCACTTAATATCTCACAAAATAGCGGAAATAAACAAAAAACGTAGATTTTATGGTATTTTGACTCCTTTTAAACACTTCTTCGATTTGAACAACTAAAAGCCTTTACAGCCCCTCGCAATATGCTACCTTATCTTACTTGAGATGGGATCTTAATCTCATATACTTTCACACGCAAGGAAAGTTTAGGAATATAAACAAATATCATATCAACTAAAAGCATATTTTATTTTAGTTTCAGAAAAATGGGAGGCAGGTAACAGTTTCAAAATTTGTTTAATAAACTCGTTTAATATTTCCATTTAAAATGCATACACATGTTCTCACATATTACACCCGCATACATACATGTATACACATACACATGAGAGAACTATATACGTGTAGACATACGCGTAATCAGTGATATAAATGTAAACTTTCATTTTCGACCATTAAAAATCATACAATTTATCGTTGAAATTTTCCCCGAACTATTGTTTTTAAATATGAAAAATATTTTTTCTACAAGAGAATTATTAAAATCATATGACCGATATATTTTTAGTCATTTTCCAATAACTTACACTGATTATCTTCCATTTCGTTTGTAATTTTATTATTTGAAATACATGTTATTTCGTCAAATACAAGCTGAAAATTTGAATTCAAAAAATACGGTGATGATTTGGATTTTATCCGTTGGTTAAATCAGTCAAATTTAATATTTACAATTTGACGCATAAATTTACTGAAAGGTCTGTGCATTTTCTCTGCCGAAAAATAAGAACTTAATTCTTCCACGAAAAAATCCTTGCAGAGCTTGACATTCGATAATACCCGTTCCATACTTCTGATACGTCCATCGATCCAAATGACAATGTTGACGAGGCCTTGAAATGTAGGTGCTTGAAGAACAATTCCAGGCACCTAGAGTTTTTCATTTTTTCCTTGTGTCTCGCTATTTTTCGATGTGGTTGCTGTTATGGCGGCTGCATTTTCTATAATCTTTTCAATTAAAATAGCTTTGGCATTATACAAAGTTGTGAAAAATAAGTTATAACGGCCAATTTTAATCGGTAAAGAACGAACGTTGAAGTTATTGTTACTGCTTCGATGCTCCAAGTAGGAAAAAATGACATCGAATTTTTGTTGTGATTGAAGCCATGCATTACGATTGAAGGGTATTCCATGGGATTTATTGTCCAAGATTCGTATAACTGGTTCACACGAACCATCGACTTGAATTTCCAAACCAATAATAATCTTATTTGTAGAAGGGTTATTTAATTCATAGATTGTTGCAAGAATCAAAGGTTGACGAGATGAATATTTTGCTTTTTCCACTGTTACACTTTCAGATTATGACATATCTGCAGGGAAAATTCGTTTTTTTTACACTTTTCACTAATCAATCTTGTGAGTCTTTACAATAATTAACGACCGATTCCACTTTTTGCCTTGGAGACTGCGACATGTTATATGTTTAAATTTTCAGAGTATAACTGACTGTTTTGTCCCGCACTGCAGTTTTTATAGCTCACACATGGCTGACTTACTCGCGAGGCTTGAGTAGATATGACGTCATACGTGTTTAACCCATAAGAATCCTTTGACTTTAAAGATAGGGGCTTGGTGGAGGTATATACTACCTTGGTCAAAAAGTTCCCGGAATTTATTTTTAAAATTAAAAATATAAGTTTACTCTTGAATATTGATGTGGTCCCCTTCAAAGTAATTCCCATCGACTGCCATGCACTTATGCGAGCGCTTGATCCAACTCTCAAAACATTTTTAATACCAATTTTCGGTATGCCCATCAGTGCCGTTTTAGATTTTTGTATTATCTCCGATCGGCTGCTAAAACGCGTTCCGCGTAGTGGTTTTTTCAGTCGATCGAACAAAAAAAAGTCATAGGGGGCTAAATCTGGCGAATTTGATGGCTGCGGAATTGTACTAGTTGAATTTTTGGTGAGAAACTTACGGATAATGATGGCATTGTGCGACGGTGCATTGTCATTAAATCCATTGTAAAAATCGAAATTCGCAAAAAAACAGATGCACTCAAAATTGCGACATATTTACAAATGTCAAGCTAGAAAGCTGAAATTCGCAGAGAATATTGTTAAAAGGTGTGAAAATCTACAGAAATGAAAAAATGTGAATCGGACAGCAGGGGGCGCCACACGGTAATGATTCCGGGAACTTTTTGATCAAGGTGGTATTCCACGCATGCGTTTTAATCTATTTTATACTCTTATGAATGGGAAAAACATAGTTTGACACTGAATATGAGAACTTAAAATTTATTATTAGAATAAATAGTTCAAATACAGTTAACTGGCTTTAGAAAATATAAATTAAACATATTCGTTAAATATTTCCATAATTTCAGCCATGTAGTGCATAATTCACGATACTGATTCAAAGAGATTGTTATCATAGATAGCAGTGTAATACAGATAAATAGAGAGGTGGCGGTACCGTGATGCTGAGATATTTTATAGACAATCTTTACCACCTCACTGCGATGGACGTGTAAATGTTGGTTAGCTATTTCTATAATAATGAATCGTTTGAAAAATCTTTTTTAACTTCAAAACATTAATCTGTGGCAAAGCACTTAGGTTATTATCCTTTGTGTGCAAACTCTACCACAGTTGTGGGTCTAAATATTTATGGCAGGGATCATTTGAGAGTAAACTCTGATGATGGTTCCCATGGAAAAAGTTTTAGGTGTAGCAAAACTTCTCATTAGACAGAAGGTCATTGCCAATAGGGTTTCTCAAAATTAAAAAATTGTCTACGTGTTCCACTTTTTCACAATTTTCTTCAATATGATAGGTAGTTCATGTAAACGCCTAAATACCCCAACTACATAATGTATCTTTAGTGTTTTTTATATATCCACCCTGTTCAGCTTCAAAACCACAGTTTCTTTTGATCGGCGTTAGAAGCAACAGCTCTCAGGTTTTTTCAAATCTTTAAAAACTTTGTTAAAACCAGCAACAAAATGATCGTGGCAACGACACTCGCGAACATGATCACCATTTGTGGAATGTCAGGAGAGTTGCAGAAATGTGAGTTAAGGTTACTCCTTAAGTTTCTCCTGACATTTCTCGATGGAGTCGGGATCGATCGCGTGTTAAAAGTGATTAGCGATAATGTAATTGTGCGCGAGATGGTTAAGGTTCAAAGATGGGAGTTCCGTCATCATGATCATCGTCAAAAGTGAAAGTGATAACACCTACGGCCCCGATGTCATGTTCATTGACGACGATGAGGAAGCCGACCGAGAAAGTGATGCAGAAAATAACTTCGAAAAAGGCTATGACAACGACGACAATATTATGGAGGTCAGTGATAACGAAAACGACAATGACGACGACAACGATGAGAAGGACGAAAATATGGATAAGGACGATTCAAATGAATTCGAGGACAGGGAAGCGCTTAAACGGTCATATGTTGAGAGGGCTGAAGAAATAGGTAACTCATTAGTTTTAATCTTTGTTGAAAAATACAAGTTGTTTCGTTTGATTCAGAATTCAGTGATTCTGAGAAAACAATGGATTTGAATTCGAATCAGTAATATTTTATTAATTAGAAATTAAAAACTTTTTAAATTTACTTAAAAATTAAACATTTATTTTAAAAACTTTATTATTAATTAAAATTTTATTTACAATTAAAAATTGAAAATTTATAAAAATTAAATTTTTTAAAGTTTTGAAATTGTCTTAACTTCCTTTTTATTTGAAAATAATATTTCACTAATAATATTTTTTACAAATATAAAACTTTTTATGGTTTCTTTTGGGGTAAAAATATTGTTTTCATAGTAATTTTTTTGTACGTAGAAACTGCGTCAACTACTGTGCCGTGCGTTCAACGAGGTCATGGTAGAAAAAGACGATACTTTTAAATTATTAATCGATTGCGTGAATAACCCAGTAGGCGGGTTGAGGTAAATTGACCTAGGATTTACTTAAAAACAGATCTATTTTAAGTATATTTAATGCCGATAATTTATGCTTCCCGCGTGCAATTGTTTGTGGTAAGATTAATAGAAAACGAGTTCAGATAACTACTGGTGATGAAAATGAAATTTGGAATCGTGTAAGAAATGTAAATTCAACCCTTCAAAAATGTTTAGCTCAGGAATTGTGTCAAAGGACCCTTGTCGATATTCCGGAAAAATGAAGTGAATTTTTGGAATTGGAAAAATTCCAAACATACCTTGCAAATGAGGGTATTCCACTTATTGCATTTGACATTAAAACCTTTGGGTGTGGTGAGGATCCTCCCTTTTTTGATTGTTCTATACGCTTCATCGAAAGAGGTGAGGTTCCCACACATATTACACATCTTTTGTACAATGATGATAGCAATCATAATCACCTTATTTTGAATTTAACAGGGGCTGCATCCTCTCGAGTTTTTTGTACACCCTGTTACAAGGGCTACAAAAATAGGTTCGATCATAGGTGTGCACATAAATGTAAAGCCTGTCTCGCTCAGACCTCATATTTAGAAAAGCGTTCCGATATTCATTTACCAGATACCCCCAAGTGCGAAAAATGATTTGTCGATTTTTTAATAATGATTGCTTTAATCACCATTTAACCCCCGGTCAGCACTCCTCCGGAAATAATGTTTGTGACACGATTGTTCAGTTTTTGTAGATTATGCAAGTGTGATCGTGAATACAATCATGAATGCTGTATCAAACCCATACTCACGGGGGATGATAGCGTAAATGAGCATAAGGTAAATCTTTGCGTAGCTCATCAGGTCAGTACTTGATGCATTCATGAACAAGATATTAAAAAATCTTGTGAACACTGTCGTTTGATACGTGAATTTGTGTTGGAGGGTGAAAATCCGATACGAGATTTTGTAGATTTTACACTTCGTCCAGTTGTAAATTTTTAAAAGATTATTTTTACAGCCCATAACTCTAAAGGGTTTGGTGCTCAATTAATTTTAAAACATCTAACAGAGCATGAACCTACTGAAAAAATAGATCCAGTTCTCATACTCAATGGTACTAGAATCATTTCAATGCGTGTCGACTATATAGTGTTTATAGATAGTTTCAACCATTTCCAGCTCCCTCTTAGTGCTTTAGCAGCTTTATTTGGACTAGAAGGTACAAGTGAATAAAGGGAACATTCCCACATTTATTTAACATTTGTGAAAATAAAAATGATTGTTTTCCTCTTCCTTCAATTTTACTTTATTCTTCGGGTACGATGAGTCAAAAGGCTCGAAAATAATTTTTTAAATGGTACGAGGAAAAAATATTGAGCCGAATTACCAGTTTAATTGTTGGCATGAGCTTCGGGTAATTTTAAAAAGACGATATTTACGGTGTTCGTACAGAAAACCCTAAATGTTATTATGAGGTGAAAGACGGGGAGATAATTAAATATAAAGATGTTTGCTCTTTCTATCTTTTTATCTCTAAGATAGACGTGTTGTCTATAGGACATCCACCATTATACGTTGGTTCTGATGAGAAAAAATCATTCACAGATTTTGTTGTTTTCACAGATAATTCAACACCAGCTGTCACGGCTCCCTCTAAGTCCATCCAGGGCTATTTTCTGCCACTCAATGAGTGGAATAACAGCACAGTAGTTCACGAAGTGAGGTTATCACCTCAGCGAATCCATAGCGATAGAGGATTTCTCGCTAGAAATTACCCATACTCTCGTCATGTTCCCTATCCAGATGGGTCAGTCTGGCCATCTCGTATTGACAGTCCGCGAACCCATACATCACCAGCTTTAAAGCTGTCATCGTATTTTGCAACTCCCTTCCTTCCAGAAATCCCGCATCGTAGCTTCCCATACCCATTGATACCCGAATTTCATAGAAATAGATCCCCTCTTCCATCCTATGCATCCCTTTACCCTAATTCTCCTCCTGCGATGATCTTGTAGGTATACAATTACGAGCGGCGTGGCTGCTGCCAACACCCTACTGACTCCTAAATGTTCAAGATGTTCAGTGCATCTTGCGTGCACATTCCCTGTAGCCAAAATCACAATGGGATGAATAGATGCATGATTCACATTCCTCCATAAGGTCGTTACTTCATGCCTTAACTCGCTATACTTGAGGACCTTGGTTGTATAGGTTTACTGCAAATGTTGGTTAAGCGGAACATCAATTTCGATGATGTAGACTCTTCTACCTTTCTTTCTCGCATCACAATGTCAGGTCGAGTGGTCCGGATGTAATGATCCGTTTGGATAGTAACATCCCTATATAAGATGTAATCTTCGCTTTCTAAAACGGGCATTGGAATGTATCTATAGAAGCACATCCATTCTTCTAAGAGTCCTAGGTTTAAGGCAATTTGTTAATGTATAATGCCCGCTATATCATTACGTCTGTGCGTATATTCTCTCTGAGCCATAACGCGACAGCCATCAATAATGTGCTCGATGGTTTCGTTGGTATCTCCACATAATCGGCACCGGTTAACCACGTCTTGATGTAACACGTGTTCGAGATAATTCCTGGTGCTGACAACCTTTTCCTGTATCGCAATGATGAATCCTTACGTCTCTGGATACAGAACGCCCTTTCTTAGCCAAATATTAGATGCCTCACAATCCACTTCATTTTGATCTAATATGTTGGGCTGCTCACCATGAATGGCTTTCTGCCTTCATTGTATCTCTAATTCCTGTATGGTTTCTGCCCTGATATTCAAGGCCCCATTTGAGGACAAACTTAAGGGCCTGTAGTCAAGATGCGCTTATCAGATGGTACTGTAAAGCGTAAAATTTGGTTTGCTGTTAAAATAGTCTCGGAACCGTATAACTTGTGGCCCACACAGTTTGTTGACATCTACAACGCCCCTACCCCCTAAATGTCGTTGTAGAACTACCCTTTCAATCGCTGAATTTCTGTGGTGCATTCAGTGCTTCGTAATTTCTACGCGAACAATTCTGTTTAACTTTTCAAGGTCGGTGTTAGACCATTTTATGAGCACGAAGAAGTACGTGAGGATAGTTACGGCATATGTATTGATTGCCCTAATTTTGTTTGCTGAGTTAAGAAAACTCTTCATAATCAATCTGAGTCTCGTAGTGAAGGTATTCGTTAGGCTTGTCTTAACTATCGTATTTTGAATACCCTTAGATTCAAGAATTCCCAGATATCTCCTTGAAATATACCCGTCGTCAAGCGTCTTGATCTAGTTATCCTTGATTGTCCATGATCAAAATACTTGATTCTTGTATCCCCAGAGCCTCATCGCATGGCTTAGAAAGTCAACATTGCGTGAGAAGAGTTTGTAAAGTTTTAAGACTTGAAGCAAATAGTCATCCTGTTTATTGTTCTGTAAGAATGTTATTCTCGTCGCAAGGAGAATATACAAAATCAAAATGCTAGAGACCACTTTTTTTCAAAATCTTAAAATTCTATCCACAGCCATTTATAGTACAAAAAAATATGAACAATTTATCCTACTAACTTTTTTTGATAAAATCAAACTTAACAAAGTTATAGGATTTTGAAAATCCAAAAAACCAAACGAAAATGGACATTTGAAGCCAAAAAAAAGTTTACTATGTACAAAAATCAAGAGGCGAAAAACATTACTTTTGCAAGGCCCTATGATTATTTTATTACGAAAAATGACTTTCGCGAATTTCATGAAATGTCCACGTTTTGAGGCCCTCTGAGTCAGAAAAACAAGTTTTTACGTCGGTGTCTGTCTCTCCGGTGTTGTTGTTGCGGTCGTCTGTATATCAGATAACTTTAAGAAAAAGTGGGATTGGATTGAGCTTTGGCACACAGATTTTTTATTTTAAGAGTCGTATGTAAAAATTGTACTATTTTTATGTTTATACAAAATATTATTCTTCAATTAAATTGTTGCAATAAAAGTGTTTCGAAGAGATTTTTTAAAATCTTTCTGGGAATAAAATTAGTATTAATAGGTCGACAAAGGTTTGTTTTCTTTACCAAATTTGGCTTTTGTCTAAATTTTTCCAGTTGTTTTTACTATCGTGCAATTTACGTTTGTATCTTGGGCGTAGAAATCCGTTCTAATGTTTGACAAATATTCTTTATAAATCAATATTTTGCACAGAAAATTACCCTAAGTGACCTTCAATTATAATTTTATGAACGCGAAAAAACCACATTTCAATGATTTCTATGAAAAACACAATCCCTGAGTGACAGAACGATATCGGAAACAATAAGTCAATTTATTCAGGAAGCAGCTTTCTAAACAAAAATGACCATGAGTGAACCTTTAATATATATTTTATAATTTTTACAAAAATCAGGCGTTATTTTCTTTTAAGAAAAAATAATTTGTGGGGTAGGGCGGTCGACAAATTATCGAAAAATAAATAAAACTTGAAAAAGAACCTTCTTAAATAGCTTTTCAAACTTAACATTTGTTCAGTTCTTTCGAATAATCCTAATTTTTAATAGTACTACTTTCCAATTTTTCTAAAGTTATACGATTTTAATTGTTTAAAAATTATGATTCAAGTATTAAAAGACGTTTATTTCTAATCTTGAAACTTTACGCTATTTTAATTTGAAACTAAATAACTTAAAATGTTTCAATCTAAAATGATCTAACACTTTCTATTCAAAAATTCTAATTGCATTTTTAAATATCTTTAAATTTAAAATTATTCAATGTACTGAAGACTACAAATAAAAAATTTTTCGACTTTTAAGGCTTTAAATATTTTTGAAATTGCTGTTCTGGAGTCTAAATAGCACTTATTCTTTTATTAAGAAATCACAACCAAAATTGTTTAAAAAAAGTATTCAAAAGAGTTTTAAAAACCTTTAAAAAGGTCAGAGGTTTTAGTAGTTCAATATATATGATAGAACCTCTATAAATTTGAAATTAGGCTACTTTTTTATGTTTGAGTTACAATTATTCAATTTTAGAAGTTATAAATTAAAATCGTGAAAAATAAAGAAAATTTTTTAATGAATTTATATTTAAATAAAAAAACCTTTGTATACTTCAATCTAAATGCAGCTGAAAACATTGAATTTGAAATGCGTTGAATTCAAGCTATATTTTAAAAAGAAAATTGAAAGCAGAGGATCAACTTTCAAAAGAAGGGAAAGAAAGTATATAAAAAAGAGTATAAATAATTCTTAAACAATAGTTTTTAAACCGATAAGGTCGAGCGCCGAAATTATAATCAGAGCAAACTTTCTGTACTTCTATAGGGACGGCTAAGATATACCGAAAAATAAAATTCACGACTCGGTAAAACCAGAGATGAGGTGGGTAAAACTCTCTCTGTTCCGAATAATAAAATTCCGAAACTTATAAAATTCTCCAGCAGTTTATAATATTTCCGAATTGGAAAGTTCCCAAATAATTAAATTCCCTAAATAAAGTTGTTTCTTAATTCAATATTATTTACTTATTAAAAATACTATAATAAAATATTTTTATAAAATATTTTTTTAAAGTATTTAAAGTGCTAAAAGTTATTCTTTGAATTTAAAATTAAAATGATTATACAAAAATTCTATAGACCAATTAATATAAAAAAACTTGTGTTTCAAACAGAAAAAAAGTTCTCTCTGAGTTTTCTTCGAACATAATACGTGTAATGTACATTTTTAACCAAAATATCTCATTCAGAAATATATATTTTTTTAATTATTGTTATTTAAAATTTAAATAATAATGTAGAAAAACTTTAAACATTAAGAAATTTGTTTATTTGGTATAAATATTTGATTATTTCAATTAAAAAAAAAACATTTGTCAAAGAAAAATGTTTTCAGCACTTGTTTATCTCAAAATTTTTTTCTATAATAGTTTTTTTTAATTAAAAATTTTATTTTTCGAGAGGACTTTTTTTATAATTTAAAATAAAAGACTATGTACTGCAAAGCGGACTCAAGCTTTAGATCTGAAAAAATTGAGTGATACATACATGTCAAACTTTTCTAACCTCAAAAAATCTTTCTACTGCTTTACCGTTATATTTGACGAAGAATGAGAAAACACCAATTCGACTTCGTAGTACGGTGAGGGCAGCACCTCGATCGAGCAGAAAATTTGATGTCCTATATACATATATAGTTCCCCCACTTTGACACCGCGTACCGCATCTACGTTTATAATATCTTTGGTATAATCCAAATTAGTAACATGTATGGAACAATGTGACGTAACTGTTATGTAAAATTCATATCACATTTGTTTCAGAACTTGGTTACAAGCATGATTCATAACAAGTTTGTTGCAGTGTTACGTAAGTGAAATATCACGGCGTTTAGACGTGGTTCCGTCTACTGTGTCTAATGCGCAGTAGTAACAGCTACATACATGACACATGATCTATATGAATTCTGCTACCTCAAGTGTTACGTTACGATTCTAGAATGGTATGGAGGATTTGTTTCCGATATTACTGATATTTTATCAACATTATATAGGAATATTATTGAATATAAGTACATCATTTATAAATATTTAAGAAATAAATAATAGTTATCTTGAAATTCATATAATATATTTATAACATGAAAACTTCTCTTAGAGTTTTTGAAATTTTAACATTCTTAAAATTAAATAAAATGAAAATATTCACTTATTTTATAATTTAATTACATAACACATATTTCATGAAAGAAAGAAACAATAAATAAATTTTGACTACAAATATTTTGGTTTAAAAAGCAGATATGTTTGTTATTATATTGCTATTGCCAACGTAGAAAAAAAGAAATTTCAATAAAATAGCTAAATTTATAAATAAATCTTTTAATTTTCAAGCTAATAGTTTATTTTTCTTAGGAAATAAATAATTAAAAAAAAAATGAATTTTCAACATAACATGTAATAATTAATATTCGAAAAATACAACTTTTTAACACACGTTTCCAATTTAAAACTCACATTTTCGAATGTTTCGAATTTTTGAAAAGTGTGAAAACGAGTTTGCTATTAAAAAGTGTTAAAAATTGTTAATATAAAATTATGATAAATATATAACAAATTAAAACTGCCAATATCGCCTCGGTTTTTCCGAGGTATGGAACAGATGTGCGCACTAATTTCATTTTTTATTTTTCAAAGTGGAGAGACCGGCAACTGGTGATAGCGGAGAGAACCGGTGATAGGGGGGAGAACCGGAAAAGGAGGGGACCGATCGATTAAGGGTCAGTCGGCCCGTAGCCCTTGGGGCGTGTTACGCAGATGAGTGTCAAAATAAAGTGTTGTTGTGCAAATTGTGCAAATAGTTGTACAAATAATAATCGTTCAGTTTAATATGTATAATGTTTTTGTTAATCTTGGAATAAAAACACCATGTGATCACTACACGTTGGACTATTCATTGAGAGCAGGGTACCACAAACTGGCGACGAGGATTAACTTTGAAGGCGACTATCTGTGAGACAGGTATTGTTTTACGTTCACACATGTTGGCTCATTATACTAATGTATTACATTATTATTAATAAGAATAAGAATATTATTTTTTTGATAATACCATTCGCATTAATTACATCCATATAAGCGGCTGTGAGCCACTAATGAAAAATATTGTTTAATTACATGTATATACGGGCGGCTGAGAGCCATTCATTAAAATGTACATATGCACAGGAGGCTGTGAGCCATTGATAAATAAAAGTTACTTGAAATACATGTAAAAATGCGGCTGCGAGCCATTCATTAATGAATTTTATAAGGATGTGAGCCATTCAATACAAAAAAAGAGTTCATGAGGCTGCGAGCCAAGGACGATTGTGATGCGAATGGTTAAAAAAAAAATAAAAGGGCTAATAGCCTGTAAATTTGCATGCGTATTTTCTTAAGTCTAAAGATATTCAAGCATGAGCCCTAGCCTCATAGGAAATATATATAGATTCTCTGTAATGTTTGACCTTAATGGGAAAAATAACTAGTTGATAAACAACCACGGGTTGTAAAGAGCAAGTGAAAGTTATATCACGCATTTTATTTATTTTCATTTTCAGAAATCTTAACAAACGAAAATTATCGTCATGGGAGGTACAGGTAGAAAACTTTTTCTGTGTCAAACCTTAGACAGGGCTGAAATTCGTGGAGAATGGGGAAAGTGGCTTAGGTCGGTCGAGTTGTATTTGGCGTCAGAGGAAATTTTAGATCCAGTGAAGAAAAAGAATAAACTACTACACATTGGAGGTACGCAACTTCAGGAAGTCGCTTATAATTTGTCAGGTGCCATCGAAACATTTAATGCGGAGAAAAATAACGACATATTCAAGACATTGGCAGATAAATTAACAGAGTATTTTTTGCCTGTCCAAAAAGCAACGTTGGAAAGACACGTGTTTAGGAACCTTAAACCTGAGGAGGGAGAAAACTTGAACAAATTTCTGCTGAAAATTCGACAGCAAGCATCAAAGTGCTCGTTTGTTTCCACTTTTCAAGAATCCAATTGAATTAAATTAAAGGATAAACTGATTGATTGCTGGGCCCCGGTTGAACTTAGGAAGAAATTATTAGAAAATAAAACGTTCTGTTGAGGAAATAATCGGGGGTCATTCGGCTAACGAAGTGAAGTGTTCTGCTAAAAATGATAAATGCTTTAAATGTGGATCTCAAGGTCATTTTTCGTCGTGCTGTCAAACTAGAATCGACAAACTGAAGCTAAATCATCCCATAAACGGACCTCAAACGCAAGGAAAATTTAAGTCATCAGTACGTTTTCTGGAAACAAACTTAGAAGAAAATTCAGAATCGACGTAACCGAACGGCGAAATAAGGCACTTTGACTGTTTCAAAATCGAAGAATTCCGTCAACATAGAAAAACGCAAATTAGAGACGAGTTGATTAACAGCAAAGTAGGTGGAGTACCGATAACTCTTCTTATTGCCTTGGGATGCAAGGTTAACATTATCATTAGTCAAGACTGGGAGAAATTATGTAATGGAAATACAGCAATATGGGATACGGATGTTAAAAGCCACGCAAATCTGAAACCTTACGGTCCTTACGGACCTCTACACATTCTTCATCAATTCCAAACCACAGTGAAGATCTTGTAGGAAAGGGAAACCATAGCATACTTTTATGTAGTAAAAGACGGAAACTTTTCAATACTGGGGAAAGATTCCGCGCAGCTGTTAGGAGTATTGAAACTTGGCATCAATGCCAATGATAACCACATTAAAAACAAAACTCCATTTTCAAAAATCAAAAATATCACTGTGAAATTCACGATTAATAAAAAAAGAATCCCGTCCAGCAAATAGCAAGAAGAATCCCAATAGCAGCAGAATCCCAAGTAGAAGAGAAGTTAAAAGAGGCTTTAGAAAGTGACATAATCGAAAAAGTAGAAGGACCGAGCGACTGGATTTCTCCTATAGTTGTTATTTTTAAACTAGAAGGCAAAATTCGAATTTGTGTTGACATGCGTAGAGCTAACCAGGCGATACTGAGAGAGAACTTACCATTGCTTACTTTTGATTCACTTATGACTAAATTGAGAAACGTGACTTACTTTTTAAGGGTAGATTTAGAGTGAGCTTATCATCAACTAGAATTAGACGAAAAAAGTCGTCCTAATACTACTTTTATTACGCACAAGTGATTATTTCGATATAAAAGATTAATGTTTGGCGTTAATTCTGCACCTGAAATATTTCAAAGGATTTCAGAAGGAATATTGTCTTCGTGCGAAAACTGTTTCAATTATTTGGATGATGTTATTGTGTTTGGTAATACTAAAGCTGAGAATGACAGATGTTTAAAAAAAGTACTCAAGGTTTTTCATGACCATGACATTTTGCTTAATGGGAGGAATTGTGTGACAAAAGTCAAGGAACTCGAATTTCTTGGTCAGCGGCTATCGCATAGTGGCATTGATGCAGATCAGCGCAAAATAAAAACCATTATGGAATTTAGACCACCAACTACCAAGGAGGAAGTGCGAAGTTTTCTGGGACTTATTGCTTACGTAAGAAAATTTATCCCAGACCTGGGCAGCGCAATGGAGCCTCTATGACACTTAATGAAAAAAGAAACTGTGTTCGTATGGACTAAAAATCACCAAAATTGTTTTGATAAACTTAAATCTGTACTATTGAAACTTTCAACGTTGTTATATTTTGATTTACGAAGACGTACACGTCTAGTTGCAGATACTACCTCAGTAGCCCTAGGAGATGTCTTATTGCAGTTTGATGATCATCAATGTCCCCATATAACTTCTTCTGCTAGCAAGAGCTTATCAGATAACGAACGGAGATTCTCACTAATCGAAAAAGAAAGTTTAGCTCTAGTAACGAGAGTTGAAAGGTTTTATTTCTATCTTGCGGGTTTGGAATTCGAGTTCGTCACCGACCATAAACCTCTCGAAGCAATTTTCAAACCAACCATTTAACCACCTACAAGAATCGAACGCTGGGTGCTTAGACTTCAATCTTTTAACGTTAAAATAATATATCAACCCGGAAAATCAAATATCGCTGATTCTGTATCCAGATTACGTAAACTGCAGAAGGGAAAAACATTTGACCAAGACAGCGATCGACATATTTACACCATAATTAAAAGAAGCGTACCAAAGGCGATAAGAATCTCTGAAATCGCAAACTCAAGCAAATTAGATCCTGAGATAGTAAAGGCCATCGAGAAAGTTAATCAGAATTCCCGGGAAGCAACCGACAAAAATGTATTTTATCCATTTCGCTTGGAGCTTTCGACATTGGGACCAATGATGCTAAGAGGAAACAAAATAGTGATTCCTCTAAATCTGCGATCCCAGACACCCTGGTGAAACAGTAATGACAAGAACACTAAGAGCTAAGGTATGTTGGCCGTTTAATGACAGGGAAGCCGAGAAGTTTGTCAAACAATGCAGAGATTGTCTTATGGTTATACAGCCAAACAAACCACCGCCTATGTGAAGACACGAATTCCCTGGAGGCCTTTGACAATATTTAGATATTGATCTTATGGGCCCGTTAACTAACCAACAGATGGTGTTCGTAGTAATGGATTGCTACTCCAGATATCAAGAGTTCAAATTTTTGAAACAAACCACTTCCAGCGTCATAATCCAACATCTTACAGAAATGGACCACAGTTCATTAGTCAGGAATTCAGAAGATTTTGCGGAGAAAATAACATTGAGCTGGTACATACCACACTATATTGGCCACAAGCAAATGGAGAAGTAGAGAACATGAACAAATCCATTCTCAAACTCCTTCAAATTGGTTATGCTAACTATAGGAATTTACAAATGGAATTGAAAAAGTTTACATTGATGCATAATGTTACTCCTGACGGAACCACGGGAAAGTCACCAGCGGAAATGATGTTTAATCGCAATACAAGAGATAAAATTCCATCACTCCTTAATATAAATGACGAGAGTACTAACGAACAAGCCAGAGACAATGTCACCATCGAAAATGATGTTTAATCGTAATATAAGACATAAAATTCTATCAATCCTTGATATAAATGACGAGAGTACTAACGAACAAGCCAGAGACAATGACATTCTTAATAAGCAGAGAGGAAAGGAAAGGGAAAATGGGGCAAGAGGTGCAAAGCAAAATTCCTTGCAGATAGGAGATAAGGTTCTTCTTAAAAACATGGTCGTTGCTAATAAGCTGATACCAAGATTTGATAAAGAAGAATACGAAGTATTAGAAAGAAAGGGAAAAGAAGTGACACTGTTTAGAGATAAAAAAATTTTCAAACGTCATGTGTCACATGTTAAAAGATACCTGAGCAAAAAGAAGCTCAAGCCACAGACTCTCTTCATTTTCCAACAAGACCCGTAACACAATCACCAGTGTTGCAGTCCGAAGATGACCAGCCAAAGGTAGAAGAAGACAGTGACAATGGTCTAAAGATGGAGTCAGTACTTAAGAAGATAGAACCACTGAAACTGATAAGAAAGGAGGAATTGTGGAGACCGGCAACTGGCGATAGCGGAGAGAACCGGTGATAGTGGGGAGAACCTGAAAGGAGGGGACAAATCGATTAAGGGTCAGTCGGCGCGTAGCCTTTGGGGCGTGTTACGCAGATGAGTGTGAAAATAAAGTGTA
>NC_046659.1:14918835-14920742 GCF_010883055.1 Belonocnema kinseyi | reverse complement strand
ATGTATTGCTGCTTACATTGTTTCTCAAAATTACATTCTGAAACAACAGGATCAAAATGATTTCAACGGATTGAAATCTGAAATGAAAAAAATTCTCCATAACAAAAAAATTAAAAAATGTAAAAAAAATATACAACATCCCTTAAAAAAAAGAGACTATCGATATTCGTCGACCTCCACGTTGGTGATAGTTGGGCAACGTAAACTTTGTTTGCGGCAGACGGACGATAGATATTCGTGAATCATTCTTACACGATGCTTAGAACTATGAAAATTTTTTATTGAAAAACTATGCGCTTTTCGGAAAATTTGTCAGGAATAAAAAGTTCTTGTAATCAGCCGAGAAATACGCCTGAATTTTTTCGGAGCGTTTTGAGCAAAATTTTGAATTTTGCAAAAATTGTTCATATGCAAAATCCAAAATTTTTCTCAAAACGCTTCAAAAAGATTCAGGCGTATTCCTTGGCTGATTACAAGAACTTTTTATTCCTGATGATTTTTCCGAAAAGCGCATCGTTTATTGTAAAAAAAATTCATGAATGTTTTCACAAAAATTTTGCCATTAAGACGCCATTTTGAAAATACTACAACGAAAAATCGATCTTTGAACCATGGATTCTCAAAGTTTAGACATTTATTCCACCCGTTAGTGAGATTCCAGGTTAATTACAGACTCGAAAAGCTTTGGAAAATGGTTAAAAAAAAAATAGGTACGAAAAGTCACGTTGATTTTGTTTAAACTGCATTTTGGGATAATAAATAAATTTTTTGGGGAATTTCATTGGCACCGTCGGAAAAAGGAGATCTTAAGCAATAAAAATATATGTGTCTCAATTTTTTCTAGTGTCGAATAGTCTTAGTTATTGGCCGTTGAAAAGCAGTGTCCCGGTTGTGGCGTTTTGGCCGTTTAAGGGTTAAGGTGAATGCCGTAGGAGTGACAGAGATGGTAAAAAAGCACTATTAGTGCCGCATTGTGCCTTTGAATTTAGGTCGTTCCCGCGTGAGCTGGACAGCTAGATAGTATGTGAGCTAAATGCTCGGGGTGTGCATGGCACACCGTCTTGGCATGCAAAAATGAAACCCTCTGTACCAGACTTTAATCCGGGCGATTTAAGGAAAGAAAACGTTAGCTCACAAGACATTGACTGATCCTTGACATTTCTGTGGAAGATACCGTGCATCATCTTTTCGAGGAGCTGTTCACGAAAGTTTTTCTCTTGTGCTTTCTTAATCCGGGCTTTCAGGAGTGAGTACTCGAGATAGATTAGATTTGACGCATTTTGCTCACCCCTAATACTGAAGTCAAGTCCGAGTGTTTCAGCAGCCTCCTCCGCTGCTTTGGACAGAAATGCTCCTTTGCCCACTTCTTCGTGATTCCTGACCATTTTAAGAAGAGGGTCTCTTCCATTTGCAACTCTATGTGCTGTACCCAGAATAATCCTGTTGTGAAGACATTCAAGACTCAATATTCTGCGACCCCCTTGACGGCATGAGATGTACAGTCGCGGAACGGAAGTTTTAAGATGCATGCTTTTGTTCATGTGCATTCGGCATCAATCTCTCTATTCACCTAACTATTTGCGGATGAACCTTTAAGATTTCCAAAAGACAGATGATAAGTTTATGGGATGTCGAATCGAAAGCTTTCCGATAATCAATACAGGCCATCGATAGGTCACGCTGGTAGAATGCTGCATCTTTGCAGACACATCTATCGATGAGCAGGTTCACCCGACATCCGGCTACGCCTTTCTTTGAGCCTCGTTGTTCATACATTTCTTGCCTTACAGGTTCAATCGCCCGACCAATCCTATCATTTAGGATAGCTGTGAATATCTTATACAGTGTGTTCAGACAGGTGATTGGCCTGTAGTTCTTCGGGTCAGCTAAGTTGCCTATTTTCGGCA
>NC_046659.1:14913481-14918735 GCF_010883055.1 Belonocnema kinseyi | reverse complement strand
GTGCAAATAATCGTTCAGTTTAATATGTCTAATGTTTTTGTGAATCTTGGAATAAAAACACCTTGTGATCACTACACGTTGGACTATTCATTGAGAGTAGGTACCACACAAAGCACAATTTTTAATATATTTGTCGGGACATTTATAAAATCGAATATGCGTAACTTCTTGCACAGTTGTGCGTAACTTAAAGTCGATTTTATAATTCACTCCTATGAAATTTATGTATATTTATTTGTATATCCATATAGGTATATTCATGTGCATAGAAATTTTTATAATTTCACAAATATTTCAAAAAATTGATCGGGTTTCGTAAATATCTTTAAGAGTTTTACAAAAAAAAAAAAAAATTTTGCTACAATTTCAAAAGAGTAAAAAAGATTTCACATAAATTTCAAGATCCGTCATAGAATTTACACGCTTAAAAAGATTTCAAGAAATTCACAAAGATTTTAATCTATTTATAGGATTGCACAAATATTTTAATTATTTTCATGACTTAAAATTATTACGTTGTTTTCAAAAATTGTTATTAATTTTTTTCTGATATTCGGCGCGAATCGAACATTTGTAACTTCCACCGTTTCGTTTAGCGAGGAAATTTTGATCAGGCAAATACTTCTCGCTGCAAAAATGCGGAGGAAGGTGTGATGAAGTTTTCTGGAAAGTTTCAGATCAAAATATTTGATAGTTTAGGAGTAGTTATAATTTTAGTGAACGTGAGCGCTGGAGTCTTTGAGCGTACTATGTACTCTAAGACTTCCCACTGTGTCACGTTCTCTCGCTAGTGAGTTAATGCTTAAAATATGATATTATGCAATTTTTTAGAGAATAACAGTTAACCGAAAATTATTTAACAAAAGATTCATGAATTTTATGTAATTTTCAATGTATTTTTCCGTTTTCTTTAGATTTAAAAGTGGGATTCTCTTATGTACACCTAATGTTTACACCTATATTCGGCTTAACCCGTAAGCGACCTTCAAAATGCATTTTAAAAACAAACCTATGCACACTTGTCTTGGAATTCGGCTAAATTTGTTTCAAAAATAAAACAGATCAGTTTGTCTTTAACTGATCACTGGATGTTGCACATCAGATTGTTTTTAAGATTAACTCGGAAAACCCATACGTCTCTTAAAATATAGGGAACATTGAATTTTATTCCTAAGTTAATATATGTATAAATATTGAAAGTGATTAATTAAATAAGTAAATGTCATCGAATTTGCCAGAAACTCCAACTGGAGAAAGAAAAAGCCGAATATAGGTGTAAACATTGGGTGTACATAAAAGAATCCTACATTTAAATCTAAAGAAAACGGAAAAAAACATTTAAAATTATATAAAATTCATGAATATTTTGTTAACTTATTTTCGTTTAACTTTTATTCACTAAAAAATTGCATAATATCATATTTTAAACAACAACTCACTAGCGAGAGAACGTGACACAGTGGAAAGTCTCAGAGTACATAGTACGCTCAAAAACTCCAGCGCTCACGTTCACTGAAATCATAACTACTCCTAAACTATCAAATATTTTGATCTGAAACTTTCCAAAAAGAACTTCATTACACCTTTTTCCGCATTTTTGGGGCTAGAGTTATTAGCCTGCTCAAAATTCCCTAGCTAAACGAAACGCTGGAAGTTACAAATATTCGATTCGCGTCGAGCATCAGAAAAAAATTAATAACAATTTTTGAAAATAACGGTTTTGAATTCCCATTACAATGTCAATCGAAGAACATCCAAAAACACATTCCTTAAAATTTGTTTCAAAAAATTTCAAAAACTGAAGCACTGAGCACGAGTTGAAGTGAAAAACGGATTAAAATCGACTTTTTCATAGAAAGTCAGTTTTTTGGCTTTATTTCGAAAACTATCAAAATTACGATTTTTTGTCTAAGGAAAAAAAGATGCGCAATAAACTTTCACGTCCGGATGTGTCCTTTAATAATTACAAATCGAAAATTTGTTTTGAAGCCTCCAGGGGAATTGCTTTTTGCTCGGTAAAATTGTATGTGTAGTTATTAAATCCGGAGTCTCAATTTTAAAAGATTCAAAAAGGTTTTACATGAATTTTAAGATCTAACAAAGTCTTTAAAAACTTTAAAAGATTTCAAGAAATTCACAAAGATCTTAATCTAGTTAAAGTATTGTACAGATATTTAAAATATTTTCTTTTTTTAAATTATTACAACAGATTTCTAAAAGATTTCTCAAATATTTCAAAGAATTGATCGGGTTTTGTAAATATCTTTAAGAGTTTCAAAAAATTCAATTTTGCGACAATTTTAAAAGATTAAAAAAGATTTCACATTAATTTCAAGATCTATTATTTTAATTATTTTAATATATTATTTTTAATTATTTTAATTTTAAGAGGTTAAAAAAGGTTTCACATAAATTTCAAGACCTAACATAGACTTTAAACGCTTTAAAACATTTCAAGAAATTCACAAAGATTTTAATCCATTCAAAGGATTGCACAAAGATATAAATTTTTCATGTTTTTAAATTATTACGACGGATTTCTAAAAGACTTCACAAATATTTCAAAAAATTGACAGGATCTTGTAAATATGTCTAAAATTTTCAGAAAGAATTCAATTTTGCTGCAATTTTCCAAACGTTTTTACAAATAAAATAATATCATGTTTTATATAAAATCTATTAGGATAAAAAAAAATCCGAAAATATACCATTAAAAAAATCCACCGGTATATTAAAATAAAATTCTCTTGTTCAACGTCCCGGGAACAAAGAAGTGATCTATAACGAAGGGTCTTTCGTCCTGAGCTATGGTGGTTCCGATTTGTAAAATATTTTATCTTCATACATGAATATACAAATATACATACATAAATTTCGTAGGGGTGAATTATAAAACCCATTGTGTTATCATCATATGAGTTTATATGAGTATTATTACTGACTTATTTGTTACTTAGGTCTTACTATACATTACAATTAGAAGCCACAACATTTTTAAATTCTAATTTTAAGTATAAAAGATTAAATTAGTGTTAAATTCGTTAAACTCCAAAGGACTTAAAAATATGCATATCTTTTCAACTTTCTGTTTCATATATTCTGTTATAAATGGCAGAATATATTAAAAACATAGCGTACTAATTGAGTGAATTTAAATCTTTAATGAAGTCAATCATAGGCGTGTTTGATATCAAATTAATCAGAAATGGCCAAAAAAATATAATATATAATTATATTTTCACTTTAGGTATACATTAAAGAATGCTAATTAGCATTAGCGCATCAGAGTGGCAAAAGAATGCTCCGAATGCTTCCGCGAGCTGTTCTCTCTTCTAGCGCACATCTGTCGAATTTCTCGGAAAAGTCGAGGCGAGAAACGAAGAAGGACATTACGAGACGAGGAAGAATGAGACCAGGCAAAACGAGACGAAAAATACCGAGACAAACAAGTATGTCTCGTACCCTCTCGTATCGTTCCTCGGGATTTCTCGCTCGGCGGCAACACTACAGGTGAGTCACCTGTGACTCACTAGTTACGTAGCATGTGACAATCTGTTATATAATAGTTACATAACTATCATATAACCATGTTTGCTGGGAAACTTATTTTTTCTTAACCAAAATGAGCAAATACACAATATTATGAATTTCTCGTTTGTAAAATTGATTTCAGCATCGAAATTACTTGCTTTTACCGACAACATGATATCTGAGCATAGAAATTTATAAGCCGATATTCTTTGTTAACTTTATAAATCAATAATATAAGTAAATGCACAGTCGATTGCTACTCGATGGCTGTTTAGTTTTCTCTCACCGGCTGTCTCGCGTCAGTTCTCCCACTTAAACTTCATGTGCCGACCAGAGCGAATGTACATTGTTGCATAGAGTATATAAAGTGTGAATTAAATATTATCAATTGTATCAAATTAAAGCAAGTGTAATCAAGTGAAAGCATTGTATACCAGTTCCTAATAATAAATTCTGTTATCTCATAAGTTCATCGACGATTAAATCTTCGATCTCCCGTCACCCGCTCTCTCCACCCAGAATAAAACAAAGTTAATTTCGTGAATGTCATAAATTATTTGATATCCATTTTTCTGTAAATGCTATGAATTTCGTAAGTTTTATGAATTACGGGAATGTAATGAATTCCTTGAATTTCGTCAATTACATGAATTCCATAAATTCCGTAAACTCCATTTATAACGATAAGAAAGATTCTTTTTGTCTTGTCGAGTCGACATTTATTATGTCTTAATTTTATTGCTAGTTATGTTTAGTGATAAAGTTCCATTATCTGATATTATTTGTCTGTTTCCATTTACGAGATCCAGAAGCTCTCGAGCCCCTTATTACAGAATACTCGTAAATACCCCGTGGACCGGATTTAGAACACGTCTACGACTATTAAGTAGACTATTAAGAATATAACAAGACCCATTGTATTGCATATGCTAGTATGATACTAATCGATGCAATTGATAGACTGTAAAGGCAATGAGAAAAAGCACAATGTTCTTAGATGCAACAAATTTGTCCCTAATAAAGTTGCGAACTGGTAGCTTGGTTCCAAATACGAAAAAAAATTCAACAGGTATTCATAAATTTTCGCAAATAATCTGTGAATGTTGTAAAATAATTGACGAAATCAATATGCAAATTCTAAAACAGTTTGTTACTTTTTTTCTTCAATAATTAGAAAAATATTATGAATTATTGACAAAAAATTCTCAGGGAACTCACAAGCTAGCCCGACAAATTTGGAAACTGGGAACTAAGTTCGGCTAAACGTAGCCCACGTATAGCGTTTTGTTTGGCCTCGACGGCTGCGCGTATTTACGTACACTCGATTTATTTAAAAACTGGTGAGTCAGCATTCTTTTAAAGGTAAAAATCCTACGTATTCCGAATTTATAAATGATACAATAATTTAAATCGCCCACTTAAAATTTGTGTTTTTATATTATATTTAAGTCACAAAGCAGGAGCTGTTAGTCAGAAAGTTCGAAATTTGTCTATACATTTCTCATAAAAGTAATATTGAATTTTGTTCTTGTATTACAGATCTAGCTACAACTTCGTGACTTTTTTCAAGAATAATTTTCTTCGTGCGTGGACATAAATCGCGACACCGTACACTTGATGTATAACACAGCCACACAAAAAAAGTGTGCGGATCTGGTAACAAGACACACGTATTCCTATGGATTTTGGGGTGCTGAATTCAAATTCGGTATCAAAAATCACC
>NC_046659.1:14898033-14913381 GCF_010883055.1 Belonocnema kinseyi | reverse complement strand
CCCTTGTCTGATATCAACTTATTAAACATAACTTTACCCAACAGAACCTGACCTCACCTAACCTGAATTAACAGAAATTTATTGAACTACACGTAAAGCTCTCGAAGCATATTTTTCCAGTAGCAAATGGGTGCTACATCGAATGGGTCTACTCGAGCCTAATCTAGAAATAAATCTAACCTAGCCTAACCTAACCTCACGAAACACAATTAAACTGTTTGTGTTGTCCCGTTGTGTTTGCGATACCGTTTCATTCAGCTTCGGCTTAACCTATATAGAGGTTTAACCTATCCTAACCTTTAAAAAAACCTGACCTAACCTAACCTAACTTAACTTCACGAGGTCATGATGGCTGATTTTTGCTGCATGTTGAAAAGGGAAACGAATGTAGGTTTTAAACGTAAGCGTAACCCTTTGCATCGTTCCTTCGAAGAAAAAAGGACACGTTATAGCAGGCAAAAAAAAGACTGAAGTAGGTCTATAAATCAATTTACTTACGATAAAACGCAAGATAAAATGTAAACACGAAATATAGTATAAATATATCCCTTAAGTCTAAGAAAAGCAGAATGAAAATTTTTTTGAATAAAACTCTTATTCATTTGCATGTTTAAGTTACAGTTCTACATTTTAATTGATACAAACATTGTCAGGTTAATTGAAATGGGGTCCACTCTACTTGTAGTTCTAAGTTTCTTCAAATGAGTAATGTGCGTCTAAATTTTTAACCACCTGTAGTACAATGAAATGAATTTTATTGTGTTACAACGGGAACACTTAAGTTACGTTGTGTTGCGTTAAGCAAAATTTTGTTATGTTCTGTTAAGTTAGATTCATTTGTAGGTTAAGATCGAGTTAACCTATTAAATATAGCACACATTTAAGAATGAGAACCGTACCCTTACATAGCTACACGTGTGGTTGAATTTCATTCGGCTAGGTTAGGTTAGGTCAGGTTTTGTTAGGGTAGGATAGGTTAAACCTCTATGTAGGTTAAGCTGAAGCTGAATGAAACGGAACCGCAAACACAACGGGATAACACAATAAGTTTAATTGTGTTTCGTGAGGTTAGGTTAGGTTAGGCCATGTTAGATTTATTTCTAGGCTAGACTCGAGTTGACCCATTCGATGTAGCACACATTTTCTACTGGGAAAATATGCTTCCAGAGCTTTACGTGTAATTCAATAAATTTCTGTTAATTCAGGTTAGGTGAGGTCAGGTTCTGTTGGGTAAAGTTATGTTAAATAAGTTGATATCAGGCAAAGGTTGATCCTTCACTGTTGTCGACATGTTTTTGAAGTGAAAATTTGCATCACTGGCATTATTTTGAAATTTATTTTCCTCCGTGCATGATTTTTCGTCATTTGTTGAGGTTATGGCTCAACCATGACGTTATGGGTGATTTTTGATACCGAATTTGAATTCAGCGCGCCAAAATCCATAGAAATACGTGTGTCTTGTGACCAGATCCGCACACTTTTTTTGTGTGGCTGTGTAATTTGTCGGTAAAATTAAGGGAAAATATGGAATAATAAATGTTCATTATTAGACATCACTAACAACATAATGTGAGGTTAACTCAGAAAGAAATTTCCTCCTACTTATTGTTGTCAAACTTTTGTATTTGCTTATATAATTTGTTTATGAAATCAGCAGATTGTTCTTTCCTCATATATTTAATTGATTTTACCAGATGACTGGAAATGTCTCTAATCGCTGCACAGTTGGTGTATCAATTGCACAGTTGGTGTATCAATTGCACAATTGATAATAACAATTGATTTATTGAACAATTGATTTTAATTATTTATTTAATGGATGTGCTAGAAGCTGCCTCCAGCAGAAGTTATGATATTTTTTAAAAGTTTTTAAAGCTGCAAAAAAACTGTTGCAAATACTCCGTAACATTATAATGACAACTTTAACGGAGAATCCGAATTGCAACAAGTTAAATGCCTATCTTGCGGTTTTTTCAGTTTTTTGCATGATATGGAAGGTATACTATGCGGACAATATGAGGACACGCTGTAAAGTATCCCTTCCTTCTATTGAGTCCCCCAGGGAAATTAAGGGTCAACCCGAAAGATTCTAATAATTTACAGTAGCTTAAGTATTTTGGTATATCTGTAAAGAGTAACACAGAGTCCAAACGACATGCATTAAAACTCAACGATTTTTGTCTTAATTTTAAACCTGTGAAATTTGTTATATTTACTCACTGTGGGGATAAGCAAATAAGCTTCTTTGCGGTCAATCGACATGATTAAACACCCACTACTCATTAACCCTATAGCCGTTTTAAGGCCCTTTAACTTAAAATTCAAACGACCTGCTATTTTATTTACCTCTACTTCTGCCCTCGCTGGCTTTTCTGGTTGAATTGTTGTCGCTTCGGTCCTCCCCGGCTATGGGTGGAGTATTCCTGAGAAGGACTCTTTGCTTATTCTTTCCACCGCCTTTACTGACTTGATCCCGTCAGGAAACGCTTCTCAAAAAGTAGATTTCCTACCTTAATTTCTTCTGCAATCGATTTTACGATATAGACCAAAGCAGGTGTTATAATTTGTTTTCTGGATATCGAGACAATGTGGTGTAGAGCCCTTAAAATATTCCCTGAATCGTTGACAACCTCAAACATTTGTGGTTTCTGAGTGTTTTTTTCGGACTTTAACATATGTGTCAACCCTTTGCCTATTGCACTCAGTGCGCAATCCAACTGAGCCTGCGTTACAGATTAACACATATATTTTTTCAATATGTTTCCGTGACCGGCCAAAGCCGTTTTAATTTCCGTATTGAATTTCGGAGTACCCATTATCAGGCAGTTCTCCACTCGTGGATATTTTTTGATTATGTCTACCAACTTCTCTTTCGGAAAAACTGATTTTTAAATTTTGGACCACAGTTACGAAACCGACTCATGTATGGCAGCATTTGTGCCGGGATTGTTGAAATCCAGATATTCCAGTAAACTGAGCAGTTTGTCTTGATTAGGTACCTTCCTTACCGTTTGAGATTTGTCTTTTGGAGATTCATATTTTGGAGGTTCCTTAGCATTATTGCCATTATCGAAATTTGAGTTATCTGGTTCTGAATGGCTGCTCAATGAACTTCTCCTATATTTTGATGAGCTTTTATCGTGACGCTCTCCATCATGGCGACTTCGGCGTAGCGCATTTCTCATATGACCCTTACTGTCGGATTGATTGTCATCTAGTGGTTCACATCTCGTGTAACGCTGATTGCGTTTTCTACACGGAGAGTAAGATGATTTGCGTGGAGAACCTCCCATGTAACACTCATCGCTCTTTCTTTGTGAATATCCCAACCCCCCGCATGTCCTACCTTTTATGTAACGCTTCGGTCTCGTGCGTACGTGTGACGTCATCGTTAGGATGTTGATGGTGATCAAATGCGTCTAAAAAAAATTCGTGATCGAGTTTCGCTTCTTCTATGTCTAAAAAACGAGACCGATTCCTAGGATTGAACGAGCGCATTGTCGACGTGCTGTTCACACTTTTTTTGACAAATAAAACACTAATTAATGCTCCTGCGATCAGCACAGAACGACACAGAAACAACGTAATGGCAAATCAAGATAACGGCACAGGGGCGCCCTTTAACGAGAGTGCTTTAAAATTTCTTTGCATTTAAAATATCTGTGCAGGACTCAGCAGTAACTATGTGACCACGTACTTGTTTTATGAGGATGAGGCAGCGAAATACAATTATTTTACATTATGCTAAATACATGTGTTTACTGAATATTAAATCCATTATTGTTCTCGACTTAAAAGGACTTCATGTTTCGTGTCCAGCCCCATGACCTGCTCGTGGGGGAGGCCTACTCTTCCGTCCAAATCGAGCCCTGATAGCACAGTCTTTAAATTTGATCAGCTTCTAATGTCCCTTGCTATTTGCACCTGCTACTGCTTGTTCCATGTTTCGCAACTATGTTCGCTGTGGCAGTGTAGCTTGGAGAAGACTGTACCGTCCGGAATAGACTGTAGCGGAAGCTACTTAAGGCCTTGTCCTCGTTTGGTAAAATACATATCTTATGCTTGATTATTTGATCACGATCAGAAGTCTATTTTGATCGATATGGAATTGTATAAAATAGTCTTGTAACTATTTTAACCTACAATGGTGCTTTATCTGGGTAAGATATTTGAATCTGGTTAGGCGATTTTCTAGAACTTCTTGAAGGCCATCTTCGGGTTTAAATGTGAGTTGTTCGTCAATACCTAAGTCACCTAGTCTGAGTAATTTGAAATGCCAGTTCTTTGATTTATCTGTTAAAAGATTGTGAATTTTAGTTTAATTATCCTTTTTTTTTGGTTCTTATCCGATCAGAAATGCTGCTGTTTTAGAGCTCATTACTAATTCAAAATGTTCAGCCTATTTGAACACTATTTCAGTGACCAGAAATAAATTAAAAACGCCATTTTTGTTTAACACATTTAAAGGCGCTAGAAAATCATATAATTTATGAAATATATTAGGATTCTGCATAACAATCCATAATTTTGTCACCAAACTCTAGCCTTATTCAAATGTGATCAATTAAAAAAATATATAATCATAATAAACAAATTAACAAACTTAGTTTCCATCATAGTTACCTGCATAGCAATGAATCTTGACAACGGAAAATTAACAATACTATATTTTTAAATGTTCTTAACCTCATTATTATTTGAAAACATTAAATAAGAATAGCGAAATGTGCAAATGCAAAAAGGATCAAAAAGTGTTCTATTACACAGTTCACTTGGGGTATCAAAAAATATTTAGAAAAATATTGTCGCCACTAGGTACAGACAGGGGCCTAGTTTTAGAGATAACTTCTGCTGATCTGGGAATTTAAAATACAAGGACAAAAACGGTATTAACAAGGATTCAATAATTGTCCCGTATTGTTCACCAGCAAACTTTTGCATACTTTTCAATTTGAGCCTTTTCACCTGGTGCGTAGGTCAAATTTCGGTATTTTTTTGCAATCACTGTAGCCTCTGCCACCAAAGACGTGGTAAATGAAGTGTATCTGGATGGATACCTAGCGATATTATGTCAGCAGGATTCTTCTTTGATTTTACGTGATTCTTGCTGCACCTTTGTTTTAATGTTTGAATTTCAGTATCGCGGTTTGCCGCTCGTCTTTACAGATATTTAAAAGTTTTAAATTATCCTTCGCGCATTTTTTTAACGCAAACTCCATTCCAATCTCTTCAATGTATTTATCGACAGTTCCCAGAGCTAGATCTAGTTGCTCTCCATTTTTAGCATAGATCTTAAAATCATCCACGTAAAATACATTAGTACCCTTATGATTTTGATTTTCACGTTTGCAACAGATGTACCCGTATGAATAGCAAAGTTAAAGAGATAGTGAAAATAATTTATAACTAAAGAGGAGAGGGCTTATTGTGTCGCCCTGAAAGACACCTCTCTGGAAGGTGACGCTGTTAGTTAAAACACGATGTTTTCCAGATGAGATAGTAAGTATGGTTTTCCACAGCAGCATCAATTTCTCTATAGTTCTCGATGTAATGATAAACCTTTAAGATTTCCAGCAGACAGATAATAAGTCTGGAAGATTTAATCGAAAGGTTTCGGGTAGTGAATTAAGGCTATCGATAGGTGGCGGTTCACAGTGGGAAAAAATCGCGAAAAGCTGACCAAAAGTCAGAACTTTTTTCAAATTAAATTTCGAAGTTGTGATTGTCCTAGGGATAGTTATAGACGTCAAAAAGTCGATACAGAGGGCCCAAATATTTTTAAAATGCTCTTGGGCTTACTTTGAACGTGCGCTTCACGGACGCAACGTTCTGCGCTCTCGAAGTCGCAATAAATTGTTTGTCGTTAATATTGATTCATTTCTTCAGAAGTGAACCGATTCACACATTCGAAAAATTGAATCTATTCTTGATAATATGTACAGTTAAATCTCTAAATTTAAAACTTAAAATAATGAGAAAATCTTTTTAAAAAAAGTGCAGAAGTAATTTCAAACGCAAGTCACCGCCGAGTTATTTCTTTTAATGATTCAACAGAAACTTATTCTAGCACATATATAAAAATTGGCTGCTACTTTTCGCAACTTTGTTTTTGATCGGAATTTTTGTTCGGCGGCAGCAGTGCGGGCGCACAGTCGGACGAAATCGCGAAAAGCTGGCCAAAAGTATATTTTCATAAAATAGGCTAAGTTTCGTTACTTACTGATCCAATATTTTGGACGAATATGCTAAATAAATATTTGATTTTTTTTTTAAATTGGTATCAGTGGGTTTTCAAGGTCGCTAATCACAAATCTGATGGCAAAAATTATAAACCAATTGAAATAATTGCGTATTTAATATGGTGGACGAGAATGTTAAATAAATAATTGATTTCCTTGAAAATTGGTATCAGTAGGTTTTCAAGATCGCTGATGACAAACCTGATGTCAAAAACTCAACAGAAAAATGGCGAATCCATTATTATGATAATTTCAAAAAGTATTTGAGTATACTAGTCCGCCATATTGAATCCACCATTTTTTTGTTTGAGCTTTTGACATCAGATTCGTAATCAGCGATCTTGAAAATCTCATGATACCAATTTTCAAACAAATCAAAAATATATTCAACATACTCGTCCGCCATATTAGATCCACAATTTTGTTTTCGGAATGTTTTACATCGGATTCGCAATCAGCGATCTTAAAACCCACTGATACCAATTTTCAAGAAAATCAAAAATCAGTTTAGCATACTCGTCTGCCATATTGGATGCGCCATTTTGGTTTTAGACTTTTGACATCGAATTCGTAATCACCGACATAAAAAACCCCCGAGCAAAGAAAGTTAGTTTTTCTATGAACATTTTATACGTTTGGTCAGCTTTTCGCGAATTCGTCGCACTGTGCGGTGCTAGAATTCTGCGTCTTTGCAGGCACATCTATCAATAAGCAGGTTCTCCTGACATACAGCTACCTCTCCCCATACAGCTCCGATTGTCAGAACAATCCTATCATTTAGGATAGCTATGAAGATCCTATACGGCAGTTTTAGAGAAATCTTTAGCCCGTAACACAACCCCACAAAGAACATTCCGCAACCCGAGCTAAGCCATCATGCCCATAAGTTTTTGAGTTCGCTAAATCCAAATCCGTGTTCAGTTTGACCTCATAAGGTGAGGCACAAGGTAAATTAAAGGTCCGAATGAATAAAACCATTGGATCGGGAAAAACCCCTATTCTCGGAAGTTTTTGGCCTTTGCTGAATCTTAATGTAAGGTCAGTTGACCCCATCAGGGCAAGATAAAGTTCAGGTGAAGGTCAAAATGGAGAAAACCATTGGATCTGAGAAGACCAATAGATCGGAGAAAACCTCGACTTCAAGGCGTTTTTAGGGTCGCTGGTGTCCAATTCGAAATCAGATTGACCCTATCAGGTCAGGATCAAGTTCAAGTGAAGGTCAAAATGAAAAAAAAACCATTGAATCGGCGTGAAACTCTTCTTCAAAACATTGTTGGTGTCGCTTAATCCGAATCCATGGTCATTTTTACCGCATTAGGTCGGGAAGAAGTTCATTCCAAAGTCAAAATTAAGAAAAACCTGGAACAGGACAAACCCTCTACTCATAGACATTTTTGATGTCGCTAAATTCAAATTAGGGGGTTTGTTCGCCCCCATAAGTTTGATTCCATGGTTTTCTTAATTTTGACCTTGGGATGACCTTAATCCCTACTTGATAGGGAAAAATGACCTTGGGTTTAGATGTAATGACCCCAAGAACGTTTTAAAGTAGTGATTCACGAAGATTCAATGGTTATTTCTCATATTGACTTTCACTTGCCCTTAATCCTGACATGATAGGGTTATAATGAGACTATAAACTTCTGAGAATAGAGATTTTCACTGATCAAATGGTTTTCTTTATTTTGACCTTCACTTGACCTTGGTTCTGACCTGATGGGATCAAATTGACCATGGATTCTGTTTCAGAGACTCCAACAACGTCTGGTAGTAGAGGTTTTCCCCGATCCAATGGTTTCCTCCGACCAATAGTTTTTTTCTGAACAAATGGTTTTCTTGATTTTCACTTGTAATCGACCTTGATTTTAACCTGATGAGGTCAAGTTTACCTAGGATTCGGATTCAGCGACCCCAAAAACGTAAGGGTATGGTGGTTTAGCTCGGGTTGCAGATATTTGCATTGTCGGGCTGTATAATTCTTCGGGTCAGCTAAGTGGTCCATCTTCAGCACGATTACTATGCGTGCTTCTAGCAACCACTACGAAAAAGGCTCAGATGCTGGTGGGTTAAAGGAAACTTCTTCTGCCAGATGATCTGGACTTCGCAGATTTCTCTATAAAATGCCTTGATTTTCTCTGGCTTGGCAGCATTGAATTCTTGAGTATGTAATGACGGATTTCTCGTCAAGCGGCCATAATATTATCATAGCACTCCAGCAGTTTCCCCTGAGTTGATTTTTTAACTTTAAAGTGTTAATGTTTTGCCCGTCGAATGCATTCACTCTGTCTTGATTGTCTCCCCCAACCCAAGTGTAGTCCGCATTATTGACCCACCTACTGTCGGGAGCCCTGCGCGTTTGATTGTTTTGAACTTTAATTACTACAAATATTGTTGGGTTTATCATTGTTGTTGACAGCTAGTAAAAGGGGTTCGTCCATCATTGTGAAGCCGCAAACGTAAGGATAAGGCTTCATACTGTAAGATGTCGCCCGGTATCCTAATTACCATTTGAGACACCTTACCTAGGTGCCATTTAGCTTTTGACATGGTTGTTACGCCTCCGATTAGGGATTAATTCGTTCGGGGCCATCCCTAGACAGTTGTCCGCTACTGCTTAATAATGATTGTAAACGTATTCAGCAAAAAGCCTTGATACAGAGCCTTCTATTTGCAACCCCAGGATACCTCCGGTAGCTCTTTCATAGGTTGTTCAGTCCGAATCCAAAGGTATAAGTGAAGTAGTGATATTGTAATTAGGTCAAAGACAGTAAAAGATTCGTAGGTCTAATTAGCCCTCTATGGAACAGCATATACTTAATATAAGCATATAATGTAAAAATGCGATGTTTAAAGTGATATCGTGAGGGACCATTTTCTAAACTAAGCAATAATTCATTTCAAAGATGAGCACATCTCAGAATAAATAAACGTTAAAGTTTTCATGTTTTTAGAAGGAATTCTTAGAGATGCTTTTCTTTTACGAAGTCTGGACTCGGAAGAAAGTTTTTAGTCTACAAAATGGAAAACTTTTTTGAAACACTGTGGACCTTCATTTTTCATTACTGAACATATAAAGTTACCCATTAGGAATTGTCTTCTCTTAGGTTCTTTCAACAATACAGTTTCCTCTCTTTATTGTGTTATGTCTTCACTCTCAGGAATATTATAAATAAACCTGATGTATGCATTGAAGGAACGCATCAGTTTCAAATTAAAATTGTCAGTAATGTTCCTATTCAGTTACTAAAGAATTCGGCAGGTTGCCCTGAGTATTTCACAGATCAGCTCCTTTCAAAACAATGTTCGATCAGATACCGATCCAGGTGGTGGAGGTACCACGTAGTTTCTCAGAAGAGGATGATGTTAAGGGCCCTATAACAATTGACTGTTTTACCAGGATTGAGAACAAATCCATTGTCCATAGACAATGGGCTATTCGGCAACAATATCAATATCTTTCTGTACCCAACTCAGTCATTGATCCAGGGAGGAAATAGATCCAGAAATGTATAATTGTTAACTATCCGCACATTTATGGTAATACCATTATTTAAGTTCACCTCCAAGATCTGAAAATCCGTTATCTGGTGATATACTGTCAATTTTAGTGATTGCGCTCAGAATGGTGATATAGGTAACCTAAAGGGAGGAAATGCAAATGTGCCCTATTGTATGAAATGTTACCTTATTTAGTTTTTTTTTCAAGAGAAATTTAGGAGAGATTTCCAAAAAGAAAAAACTAGTGTTGTAAGAAGAAGGCGGGGAGCACTTCCAAAGTTAGGTGAAACTGCCCCAAATACGAGGGGTTTGTGAAGGTGTTTAAGAAAACTTTGAGAGAAGTAGACCAGTCCGCAGAAGCACGTTTAAGCGGAATAAATTTCAATCACCTTCAAAGGGGTCATGCATTCATATTTGTATATTTGTTTTCAGTCGAGTTAAAGTGGCACTGACTATATCCGTTACGGATTTTGGTATCTTAATGTTAATATCAGATTTTTTCTTTAGAAAAGTGAGAAACGTGAAGAGGCGCAAATTTATAAAAAGCTTAGATAAAAAATTAAGTCAGAAATTTGGTCTTAGTATTGATATTCTGCTCAAATGAAAATTTTTCCTTAATATGTTGTAAGGTCGTCAATGAAGTCATATTCATTTACATTTGAAAGATTGCATATTGGATTCCAAAAGCTGCGCGGCGAAAAATGATTAGTAAATTAAAGGGTGATATTAATATGGTTTTGAGTGGATAGAAAGGAAATTAAAAGATGCGAATAGGAAGAAATCTTCTCGAGGTCATCCGCACTCATAAGATGTATCCAAAAACTAGATTGGTCTGTATGATGTGAAAAAGTACCGGGAACTATGGACACCCCTGATGGATGGCATTTAAGCTTATTTTTGAAAAGGTGGCGACTGGTTTTTGACCTAGCTCTGTGGTATTTCAAGCAATTTCCCAAATTGAAGTTTTCTCGAAAAGGAACACGATTTTAAGGCATACAAAAAGTAAAAGAGAATGCGATGAAGTAGCTGTTAGCTATTTCGAAAGGCGATTTTAAGGAGGGCTTCCAAAAGTGGGAAGAGCGCTGACCTTAGTCGACCGGATCTAGATACAATGTTTAACGCATGTTTTCGCTGATCAGCCGTCTAGATCCAGTTTCAGTTTACACGACCCTGGAATGACCCCAAAGGTCATGGGGTCACATGACCTTGATGCATAACTAAACGTAACATTTTCCGTTCTTCCGTTTGGCGGTGTCAAAAATAGGAGTTTTTATTTGTAAAATAAAAGTTGGCCTTGAGATGACCTTGAAGGTCAATGCCAATGTCAGCTTTAAGGTCATCATTTAGATCCTCGTACAAAATTCTGAAACTTTTGTCTGAGAAATCTCTCTGGAAAACGCATATTTTCGCTGATCAGCCCTCTAGACCTTGTTTGATTTCATACGATCTTGGAATGACCTCGAAGGTCATCGGGTCACATGACCTTGGTGCATATGTAAACGTAAAATTGTGCGTTATTTTAATTGGCGGTGTCAAAAATAGGGGTTTCCATTTGAATAATAAAAGCTGCCCTTGAAATAACCTTGAGGGTCAATGCCAAGGTCAGCTTCAAGACCATCATTCAGATCACTAATCACAATAATGACATCTAGTTGATGCGGTTCAAACAGATGATTGAGCGCGCAGAACACCAGACAATGGTTCTGCAAACAATAATAATCAACCTACAGCTAGGGTTAACCAGCATTATCTTTGTTAAAGGGAGTTATATGGCTCGTATGCACACTCTGTGCGGTCATAAACACACAGCTTTTCAGAAGGTTTCTCAACAGTCTTTGCGAAATCAACGTTCTTACCTCTTACAAACTGGATATAAACGCGGAGCGCTTCCTCAACGGCTGCGAGAACAAGATGTATATGAAGAGGAGAAAGCGACATTAATATCAATTATGCAAAGCAGACAACTCCTTAAAGATGACTGCATTTTTAGGACAAAGAACAAAATTAACATTCAGGTTCCTCCTAAACCCCAATATTTGACTAGAATAGATGTTTCCCTTCGTGAGGATATCTCGGAGGAATCTGACCTCTGGACGGCCAATTGTTCAGCTAATCGTACGACGAATGCCTTATCCGATTCAAATCAAAGACCAAAATCGACGGATCAAATGAACAGAAGACGCTTGCACCAACTGAAGAAGATGACTGGGCAGCCAACAAAGAATGTGTCCCGTCTTCAGTGCGTGATTGACTACATAACATCTCATAGACCGTTCACGCCAAATCTGTACCTGTCTTCTCGGATTCTACGTCTCTCATTGCTTTTGTTTCCCAATGTTCCAAAATAAAACCTGCCTAGATACCTTTATTTCCGGTTTTTGATAGGATTTAAGAAAATCTATGATGGCACTCTGATATAAAGTACCCGTAGATGAATTTTCTAGAATTAATATTAGGTTCCCGAGTAAAAATGCTTCGACTTGAGATCCACTAGAATTGCCCCCAATCAAGACATGCTGAAGTCGAAAAGTTCGACTTGAGCATGCCTCACTTTTGAGACGTTGCCAGTCTTCAATTGATGTCTTGAAGGCCAGTTTCTATGCCTTGAAGGCATAAGTTTATCTCTTGAGTTGAATTTTTATGACTCTAACGCGAGCGGCTTATAACTTCGACAAATAAAAATTAAATAAACAAAAAAATAAAAAATCTACTCTCACCATTTTCTGAAAAATTTAGTTCTGAATTTTTCAAAAAAAAAATTCTAAAATCGGTGCATAATTGCGTTCTAAATGTCATTTTGAACCTCGCAATGAAATTAATGCAATGAATCTGTTACACTTTTTGGTACGATTTAATGCGTTTACGTATTATTTTGTAGCTCAACGCAACACTGGGAACTTTTGCTTGCGCATTTGTGTTTGACACTGAAACCTCTGTGTATCATTCGTTATGAGATTAGGAAAGATAGCGTGAAGCCATTCAGCTATGACTTGAGAAACATAAGAGCAGCTTTAATAACCTTATGTGGTGATGTTGAGAATGATCCCGACGTACGCCATGAAGCCGTTACACTTGCGGTCGAGTCACTAAGTTTGACTTCATTGTACAATTGCAATACTTGTCTGATAGGACATACAGTTTTAAGTAAACGCTTTTAGCAAATCGATGCAGAACTCTTCCGCCGATCTTTTACTAGCCACCAAATTGTTAAAATTGAATCAGAAACATTTGGAAGATTACCGTCATGTAACTTCTCTTACCGCAATTGTTTATAACAAAAATTTTAATAATATTCAAATTACTGAATGCATTGATTTTATTCGGCTTTAGAATTTCCTCAATTTTGATATAGAGGGGCGTGAGGGCGCTGACTTTCATTCTTGCCCTAGGTTCCAAAATCCCTAAGGCTGGCCCTACTGACAAATAGGTTTAAATTTCAGAATTAATTTATTTGCATTAGAAATAGAAAACTGTAGCAATTTCTTTAAATGTATTGACTTTTGATTGATTTTGATTGATGATTTATTGTTTAATTGATTTATCTCTAAGTTTTAGCAAATTTTGGATAATGTTCTTTATATACAAGTTTTTAGGTTATCTCTGCTTTAACATACTTTAGTTCACGTGTTGCGTGTCGTGCTGATATTGTTTCAAGGTATATAAAAATAAAACCATGATCTGCTGACCAACGAAAAAACATAGTAAATGACTTTTGCCATAGAGGTTATTTTCTCATGCACATGTATCGGAAAATAGTCTCTAAAGCAAATGTGGCTCACTAGGTTCTTCTGTTGGATAGCAGTGATATATATTAGTTTCAAACAAATAAAAAAAAACAAAAAGTAAGTCGTCGCAGTTTCGATAACACTACGGAGCCTCCACTAACGTTTTTGATGTAAATCATTATTTCAGTTTTCTTCACTGTAAAGTGAAATACTCTCAATAAAATGTTTATGCAACATACAAGAAAAATATTGCTTAAAAAAAAAGTTTTTCCAAATGTATCTACTAGCTGAAACTAATAGTTTCAAAAATAAGTTTCGAAAATTATTTTGGCATACAATCCACGTTCAAGTAACGATTAATAATTCCTTTTCAATAACCATAAGGCTTGTCTAAGGTGGAGGATGCATCTATGGCTAAACAGTGTTTAAAAAACTATAGAAATGGTTGAAAAATGCCAGATGGGCGGCGGGGCACCAGAAAATTGGCCTCGTTGTTTCTGTTAGCACCCTTACTGAATATTTACGACAGAAATTGTAAGCTCGAGCAACTACAATCATAGTTCCTTATAGACCGTGGGCTGACAACGTAAATGGGAGCGTGATACGGATAAGACCAATTTTCACATGAGATGTTCGTCTGATGATGAGGAACGTAAAAATGGGTGCCTGGCAGGTATGAGTGGATGCGTTCACCTGTGGCGACCTGTCAAAGGTGCGAATTTTTGGCAGTTAACTTACGTGACTCGGATAAGGTTGAAAATTGATGTACATGTAAGGGCTGACATTAGAAATAGCACCTGCGCATTGCCAGGCACTTACCTGGATGCAAAAGTGTTGCCAGGCGGTTTCGAAGTCGGCGGAAACTCAGGTGAAATTTCTTGAAATTGATTTTACAGGAAAAAGTTTGAAACAAAAGTTGGTCCACTCCCGGAGATGCATATTTATATAATATTTAATATATTAATAATTTAATAATATTATATAATAATATTTCTTGCATATATATATAATTTTTTGATAAAATTGATACTTTTGGAGAAAACATCGATTAAAGAAATACCATAACAATAAAAAGCCTTTTTTATTGACAACAAGTGATTTTTTCGAAAATTATTAAGAGACAAAAGGTACTCTATTACAGGTATGCTACAAGATGAATGAGAAGTATTTGTTCAAAATGTTAATATTTACCAAGTTATTCGCATTTTTCCTTCTTTTTCCCATTTTTTCAATCACCTGCTGTATCTTTAGCAATTTAAAAGAAGGTATGCTCAAAATTAGTACACGAATAACGTAAGTCTTGTGCAATGAATTGGCGTCAGCCACTTTCAATTAAAACAATAACTGATTCTGCTATAAATAATCATAATCAGTGTCACGTTCTCAGCTTCTGATTATCGTAGAAAGTTGTAATAAAGATGAATATGATTATAAAAATTAAACAACAAAATCGCTTTACTCTAAAATACCCATTATTTATTATTGTTAAAGTTTATGTTTTGTCTTCGAGATACGTTCGATCTTTATTACCGTGACGAATGTCAAGTTTCCCAGACCCATCGTGGGTCATTGGCGTAGGCATTACAAATTCTTTGTGGTGCATTTTTAATGCAGTTCTATACTCGGAGACACTATTATGCTACTTTAAAATACAAATTGTTGAGCTTCATAACAATCAGAGCAATAAATCACAACAATTAAAGACAATAATAATATAATTAATAAATTAATAATAAATATAAGCGTATATATATATATATATTTTATACTTTTTTTTCGAAATAGAAATATTAACGCGTGCCGCCGGGCACTTAAAAATCCTATCTAATGAACATGGTGAAATATTGAATTTTCGAAAAATTGAACTCATGTTCCAGGACTTCATG
>NC_046659.1:14895629-14897933 GCF_010883055.1 Belonocnema kinseyi | reverse complement strand
AACAGCAGTTAATCCACAAACTTATAGACCAGGATTACCAACCCTCCCCAAGTGAGGGGGGGTTGAATTTTCAACCCCAATGCCTGCAGGGGTAGTTTCAAATGCCTATAACTTCCTTTCTAATTACGCGATTTAAAATTTTTATGAGGGTTTTGGAAAGTGCTTTTTACTATGAAAAATGTCTAATAAGAAAATGGACAAATTGAAATTCATTGAGTTACAGAGCCGGTTGTAGAGGGAGTCCTCGCGCTCGCACTCGGGCGTTATGCGGCAGCATACCGCGGAACAGTTTTCAAGTATGCCATTTTTTTGTATTACTCAAACTGATCCAAAATTGCATGAAGTCATCGGAAAAAACTATTCAGTAATGTTAACCAGTAACTTTATGATTATTTTACCAACATTCATAATTGATTGCTAAATTTAATATTTTTTAGTAAAAACAAATTAGATAAACAACGCATTATTCGGACATCTGTGGGCGACATTTTTTTCTCGATATCAGTCTTTTTAATTGGGAACTTCATGATGATTGCGGCAAAATTCAAATTTGGTTGATACATTTTTTTTTAAATTCAATAAACAAATGCATTATTCGGGCATCTTTCGATGAAAAGATTTTTTTTTCGATATCATACTTTTTTAATGGGGACTTATTGATAATTGCCGCAACATTCCAAATTAGTTAATAAATTTGATGATTTCTTTAAACAGATTCAATAAACAATGCATTATTTGGCTATTTCTCTATGGAAATACTCGTCAGTGTTTTCATTATGCTGTACCATAATAATTCAGCTTAGATTTCTCTAATCATTTGTTTTTTGTGCTACACTCTTGAATTCGTTTAAAATATTTCTGGCTCCTTCTTAGATTCTTTTTTGATATTCTAAGGCTATGTCAAAACAAATGTCGATAACACTGATATGCTACTGTTTCTCCATTTTTCTCACATCTTTGGCATTCGCGTCAGGCAGAGATCATTTGCATTTTGCTATGCTATAAAATAAACCAGAAAGTATTATCGTCAAAGACAGTTAGTAATTTGAATTTTTTTGTATTTTAAACACATTTGTTATCAAACTAATACGTTACTGATGTTCAAAAATCAGTCATAGGCGAATATCAGATTCCTTTATAAGAAAATTATTCTACGTACTTTGAAGCATCTAATATTTTCTTGTTAACCTTTTACGACTGTTACTTATCGCGCTTCGCGCTCGATGTTGTATTTTTTTCTCGCCTCGCGCTCGATTATGTATTTTCCTCGCCCTACGCGCTCGGTCTTTATATTTTCGCACATTCTTGCACAAACCTTTTAAAATTAAGACTCAAAACAGTCACCACTCTAATTTTGTGGTTGTGAATTCTCTCCAGAGTAAAAATGCTTCGACTTGAATTCGACTTGGTTATGTCTTGAGTTCGTCTCCAAGACATCAATGTCTGGCTTTGTCTCAAAACTATGTCGAGACTGACCTTGTCTTGGCTGAGATGGTCGAACCTTTTTAAGCTCATAAATGAGATTGAAATTGATAATTGAAAATTATGTAATTATTAAATTTTCTTCCAAAAAGAAACTTGTAACTTTCTAGAAGGATCTCCTAACCTGAGTAAAAATGCTTCGACTTGATTTCGACTTAAATTGCCACCAATCAAGACATGCTGAAGTCGAAAAGTTCGACTTGAGCAATCTTTTATATTTGTATACAATATATATATTAAATCAACTTATTTACGGATTGTTATTTGTATTATACTTGTTTGACGATGATACCGAAAATGTTGTTTGTTTTTACGTATTTCTAACGGATTAGGAGATCCTTCTAGAAAGTTACAATTTTTATTTTTTTGAAGAAAATTTTTAAGGGTTATTCTCGTTCAGACCCACCGATTCTGAATTTTTAAATGAAAAATAACTAATTTAATAATTAACAACTTCTCATTCATCAATTTTAATCTCATTTATGAGCCAAAAAAGGTTCGATAATCTCAGCCAAGACAAGGCTCGTCTTGAGTCGAGTAAACGTCATGTTAGCGAAGACAAGGCTTGACTTAAGACAAGTAAATGCCATTTCACCTGTCGTGGCCGTAAAAGTAAGACGAAGGCCTATGTCTCGACTCAGTTTTGAGACGCAGCCAGGTATCGATATCTTGGAGACGAACTCAAGGCATAACCAAGTCGAATTCAAATCGAAGCATTTTTACTCGGGAAGCCGTTAGAAATACGTAAAAACAAACAACACTTTCGGTATCATCGTCGACCATTTATAATACAAATGAAAATCCGTAAATAAGTTGATTAAA
>NC_046659.1:14893405-14895529 GCF_010883055.1 Belonocnema kinseyi | reverse complement strand
TGAAAGAGGGAGCTCTTCTTAATATTTTGACACCAAAATCATGTCGATACACCTTACCGACTGCGAGTAAAGCCAGCCACGCTTTAACTTGACAGACTGTATTGATAAACCTCTCCTTAAATTTGCCATACTCGAAGTAATCTCATGTGACAAGGAAATTATCATAAGACATAAATATTATGATTTCAAAATTCTTTTATAAGCCTCATTAACAAAGCATATCATGACTTTTTGCACTTTAAAATTGCCTTAAAAGACGTAAACCATTGACGGCAACGTAAATAGCGCAAAACTGTACGTACGTTTATATACTTGGTACTACATGCCTGTAACTGTCCATAAGATATTATTGCATGGAGCTGATGTTATGAAATATTTTCCACTACCAGTTGGACAGTTTTCCGAAGAAGAAGATGAAGCTCGGAATAAAGACTACAGGAATATGCGAGAGTTCAATTCACGCACGTTTTCTCGTGTTTCTACAAACACTGATTTAGCACACAAACTGTTAGTGAGTTCGGATCCATGTATCAGTTAGGAAAGAAGAAATATTTCAAAATTCTGAAATTTATGAAAAAGTACTTGTTTTTCTGCATTCATTGCTAATCCCGTTTGCTGATATGAATCTCTGCAAACTTAGGGGTTTGCATATCCAGTCAGTGGGTTATGTTCAAAAGATTTTATATTGAGTGAATCTTAGCATGTAGTATTATGATTCATTCTCAATCTATTGCGATTGAAACCCCGACTTTTTTAAGTGAAACTGTCAAAACTTGGAATATGTTTATCTAAATTGTTTATAAAGATTTAAGTTGTTATATTTTACTAAATATTATAAAAGATACATTTTTCAGGAATATAAGTAGTCATTCTAGTGATTAAAGAAAATAAAAATTTGATTAAACCCTAAATTTGAATATTTTATCACGAGAATTATTTATAACAATTGTTATTGTTAACTTTTCTAATATTTTTGTGACTAGCAGTCATTCATCCAATAACTTAAACATTTCTAGTGCAAAAACAAAAACATTTATATGCGGAATTGCCAAAATTTTGAATTTGTTCATCTAATTTAAAAAAAAATGTAAATTGTTATATTTTATCAAATATTGTTCAATATTTATTATTTTAAGAAATACCTAAAGTCGTTCTGGCGATAGAAGGAAATTATAATTTGAGAAAATCTAAAATTTTAATATTTTGCCATAAGAATTCTTTATAACAATGGTTATTATAAACTTTTAAATTATTCTTGTAATTATATATCATTCCTACATTAATATAAAGCACTTTTAGTAAAACGAATTTTTTTTACCGATAATAAGACTATTTGGTAATTTATTCATGTAATCGGACCAAAATTAAAGGCTCTGGACATTTTTGTAAGAAAACAGAAAAGTGGGGGCGATGTATAGGGCTGATCGTAACAAACAAGATTAAAAATTTAAAAAAATATAAAAACAAGTAAATAAGAATTATTATCATTCAATTTTTATGCATATTATGAATTGTAATGATATACATTTATTGAAACGATACATGTTTCAGCGCAACTTATAATACAGTTTAAAGCAAAATAAGAAACGAATATAAAAATAATAATGATAAATACAATTCGCTCTTTATTTTGCAATTTTTTAGTAATTGATCCCAGGCAGAGTTACATAAAAAATGTATTATATTTGATGTAAAAATGTTATGTTTAATGTAGAAAAGTTGACATGTTGGACTAAATGGAGTGCGAAGCACGAGATACGTGATGAGAATGTGTTCGTTAAAGCCGAAAGATCTTTAACAAAAGAGATTTCAAAATCACAAAATTACAGTTTATCGGTCCGTTGACCTATGATTTTGAAATACCTGTCCACGAATACGGGAGAAATGCAAAGACCAAACGCGAAGTGCGATTGCCATCAGTCGCGTGCCGTAGCACAGTGGGGTGAAATCGGAAAACGAGGTTCAAAATGACATTTAGAACGCAATTATGCACCGATTTTAGATTTTTTTTTTTGAAAAATCCAGAACTAAATTTTTCAGAAAATGGTGAGAGTATATTTTTTATTTTTTTGTTTATTTAATTTTTATTTTAATGCAAACATCGAAAAAAATGTCGATTTTTCT
>NC_046659.1:14874777-14893305 GCF_010883055.1 Belonocnema kinseyi | reverse complement strand
GAGGGAGCTCTTCTTAATATTTTGACACCAAAATCATGTCGATACACCTTACCGACTGCGAGTAAAGCCACCCACGCTTTAACTTGACAGACTGTAATTCGTAAATGCTAACCTGTTTTTCAGTTTATTACGCAAGAGAACGATGTGCTCACACTTTTTTGGAACCAAATGTGAGATAATTACTTCCACATTATATATTCTGAAAATCGAACTTACACTGTTTGTAAACACTGATCCGCGCGCGGCAACGTACGTAGCGAGGGAAACAATTCGCATCAAGACCACGCTTCAAGACTAGACTCGGGAGTGGGGGAACATCGTTTCCGTGAAAATTGCTCCCCTACGGTCCCATCCGCGGCTAGGTAAATAGCGTCGACTGTATATATTTCAAATGTTTCCAAGTCAGTTGGCTCTATACTTGTTAATGTATGCAGAATGTACGCAAATCTTTCCACTAATTCCAAGTCTATCCCTGTAATTTCTTCTGTTATTTTAGGGTCTTCGGAAAACTGTCTTGCGGTATTTCCGTCATTGGATGTGCCTGAGCCTTGTTTTACTGCATCTATTACCAATCCTGTTTTCTGATTAAAAGCTTTGCAAATTCGAGTCTTCGCCTTCACGATCTGAAAATCTGCATCTACTCGCCATTTCTTAAAATCGAGTCGATAGGCTATATTATAACTTTGCCTTTGACTCTATCTAAGTTATTCCTCTCTTTATGCGTAGCTTGACAAATGTAGCAAGTCATAGATGATAGAATTCCAGAAAGAGCCTGGCAAACTTTTTGGTCGAGTACCGTCAACTCCATATCAATTTTTATCACAAAAGTACCAGAATCGTTCTTTATTATTGTGGGCTTCATTTTAATAAATTTCTTTCTGAAGTGATGATATTACTGAATTGGTTTTTATGGGGTTTCCTTTGCGAATTTATATAGTATTGGCCTGCAATATGATGTTGACGATAGATTGGGATTATGCTATACTACAGAATTGACCAAATTCTCTGATTGAAGTCGCAGTGGTACCACTGAAACCGTGAAGATACTATTATCCACTATACCTGGATCATGTTTCTTTTGCTTGTAGCTGCTTTGGCTTGAAGAACCATCACAACCGTATTTCACAATTAACTTCAAGTTATGAGGTTTCCTTATATCCGTAAATGGAAGAGAAATATCACGATTTTTATACATCCGAGATTTCTTATGATCTAATAAAGATTTTAAACTGATTATAAAACCCTTTCCGTTACCTTAATCGAGTCTGGATAACATTCTTCTTTAGCTTTTGCCAAATTGTCGTATGCTGGGTAAATGTCAGCATTTCTCTTTTTTTCCTGCATATCGATCATTTGATCGATCGTTGAAGTAGAACATTCTGCAAAGTCACCTGAGTTAGGCCTTCCGCATTTGTCATTACTTTTAAGTAGAAATTCCACGATAAAATATTTTTTTAGCCAACCTGTAAACTTTTTGTTGAAACAGGCTTTACTAAATGCTAAACTCTACCATTTCCTTTTAAAATGAGGGATAAAATCATTATTCAATTTGTTTTTAACCTTTTCCAGTTGTTTATCGCCATGGCCCCTGAAAAAGAATTCTATTTCTAAATTATTCATTTGAAGGAACCAGATTTTTTTCTACGTGAAATTAGCAAAATTTGGATTTGATTATCTCAATTGTTTATAAAGATTTAAGTTGTTATATTTTACTAAATATTATAAAAGATACATTTTTCAGGAATATCAGTAGCCATTCTAGCGATTAAAGAAAATTAAAATTTGATAGAACCTTAAATTTGAATAATTTATCACGAACATGATTTATAACAATTGTTATTGTTAACTTTTCTAATATTTTTGTGACTAGCAGTCATTCATCCAATAACTTAAACATTTCTAGTGCAAAAACAAAAACATTTATATGCGAAATGGCCAAAATTTTGAATTTGTTCATCTAATTAAAAAAAAATGTAAATTGTTATATTTTATTAAATATTATTAAATATTTATTATTTGAAGGAATACCTGAAGTCGTTTTGGCGAATGAAGGAAATTATAATTCGAAAAAATCTGAAATGTTAATATTTTGCCACAAGAATTGCTTATAACAATAGTTATTATAAACGTTTACATTATTTTGTCATTAAATGTCATTCCTACATTAATGTGAAGCACTTTTAACAACAAAAATTTTACCGGTAATAAGTCATAAGTACGGTACGTTTTTTTATCGAGTTTAATAGTTTATAGTCTGTTCATTTTAGATATGAGGCTTGCTATAATATAATTAAATATTTATTCCAAAATCTGCTTTAAATTAAAAATTGTTAATAACATTATTAGGGGTTGAATGCAGCGAGAAAAAAGCTTTCAAGATTAAGAAACAAATAAATGATTGCACTGTATAAATGTATATATGATGTTCGGTTCAAATTAAATAAATATATACATTATATAATATTAAATCCATTTTCACATTTATTAGTCTTTTTATTGACTTTTTACCAAATCATTTCCTGAAACATTTTAGTTACAATTACTATTGCATATATATTTTTTATAAATTCTTATGACCTACTTTTTGTGGCGCCATCTGTTGAATTAGTTTGACCGACATCCCCCCCCCCCCGGATCGTGAGAAAACTACTACTACATACGCATGCAAGGTCGCGGCAAGGGGCTGGTTGCGATTAAATAAAAACTACTGCGCATCTACATAGGGTCTAAGACAGGAACCTATATGGTGTCCTATATAGGATCATATGTCCTCTTTCGTCTTTTCTGCCCTTTTTCCAAAAAGGGCAGAAAAAAAAATTTTTGAACTTTTCGACCAAATTAATAAAGTTGTTATCACAATCTTGTAGGCCTTTCAAAAAGTAATGTTTTTATCTTCTTGACTTTTTTCACATCATGCGTTGTTTGGCTTAAAATTTTTATTTTAGTTTTCTTATTTTTTTATTTTGAAAATGCTCTAACTATGATAATTTTCTTTTTATAAAAAAAGTCATAGGAATAAATTATTTGAGTTTCTAAGTACTATAAAAAAACGTACATAGAATTTTGAAACCTTGAAAAAATATGGTTTCAAAAATTGTTCGTGCGATCAGAAATTGAATTTTAAACTTTTTTACCAAATTAAAAAGCTGTTATTATCATCTTGTAGGGCTTTTAAAAATGAACGTTTTTCTTCTCTTGACTTTCTTCATATCATGCGTTATTTTGCTTAAACAATTTTGCTTTAACAATTTCTTGTTTTTGAAGTAATAAGAGCCTACATTACATTACAAACTGCAATAGAAAATACTGGAGTTTTGAATTCGTAGGAAATGTTCTGACATATAAGAGGTTATTTATTCGTCCTAAAAACTTAGCTAAATAAAGTTAGCCTAATTCTTAACCGTAGCGGAAAGATAGACTAAGGCTTTTTTGTAATAAAGATGTTAGACGCTTTCTTAACGGTAACGGAACAATAGCCTAATATTCGTAGAACCCATCCAAAGAGAGTTTAGAATTATTGGCTAATAAACAATTCCTATAAAGACCTACATATTTTAGTGGATCACATTTGCTGGATAAATTCGTTGGACAGTAAAAAAACAAAATGTGACGCATCAAAAATTGTTTCCAATACTTTATGCCAAATTTTGAAGAAGAAAAATGTAAAATTTTACAATTCAGAAAAGTTCGATCAATCAAACGAAAAATGAATATCGTCAGAATTCGTACTAACATTTGATCATGCAAAAGCACACAGTTGTGTTGCTAGACTCTAGAGTAACGAAAGGTTCGGCCGTTGGGGACTGAGTGTAAGAACGTGTGTAGATTCGGAGGTGGAAACTTACAAACATAATCGAATGCTCAAACGCTATGAGAAATCGCACCCGCTGGGGATTCGAACCCTACCCAAACAACCTAAAACCTATACCTATACCGGACACTCTAGCTAATTACGCTAATGTATCGCTTAAATTCTGTTTAAAAAATCTCAGCCAAGATTTTCGCTGATAATCCAGGGATAACAGAGGAATTATTTTTAGTTTTAGATGTTAATTTCGTTTGTCTACTTGGTCTTAATCGATAAAATAAAAATATAGATTAATCTTAAGACTATGAAAAAATGCTCTTTAGCTCTGCTGCGATGAGAAATAACATTGACATTCAGCTTGTAAGGAGGTTGTAAAGAAAATATTCTCATATCACCGTAGCTCAGTTGGTAGAGCATCCGACCGGAAATCAGAAGGACTGGGGCCCATATCCCAGCGGAGCTAGAGAGCATTTTTTTCACAATCTTAAGATTAATCTATATTTTAAAAATACTGATTTAGACCTTGTAGAAAAACAAAATTAACATCTAAAACTAATAACTAATTTCCCTGGCCAAAAAACCTACATCAATAATAAAATATGAATTTATGTTTAGAAAAAAAAAATCTTACAAGTATAAGGAATGACGTTGACATTCAGCTTGTAAGGAGGTTGTAAAGAAAACATTCTCGTCTCTCTGTAGCTAAGTTGGTAGAGCATCAGACCGGCAATTTGCAGGACCTGGACTCATATCCCAGCGGAGCAAGAGAGCATTTTTTTCACAATCTTAAGATCAATTAATATTTTAATAATATTGATATAGACCAAGTAGACAAAAAAAATTAACATCTAAAACTATTAATTACTTTGCCTCGTCAAAAAACCTGCATCAATAATAGAAATTTTTTCTTTTTTTTCGTTTTACACATTTTATAGGATTAGGTGGATTTCAAAATATTTGTTCAAAATATTTTAATATAATTAATTAAAATTTTAATAGTGTAATGTTTAATTTGAATATTCATTTAACTTATTATTTCTGTTCGAATTCTAAATCTCGAAAATTAAAGGGATTTATTAATTTTAGATGTACTGTAAGTAAAAAATATTCTAATTTAATTTTGTATCTTAAAAAAATGGAATGATTATAATTCTACTAATCTTATTTAGCGAAAATATGACAATAAAAACAAAAGCAGCAAATACAAATAATTTATGCGACTACTAGAGATAAAAAATTGTTTAAAATACAAAATACTTAAACCTGAAATTAATATCCTAAAGTTAAAGTCAAATTAAAACATTGAATCGAAGGCTAGCTGTAATTTAAAAAAAGTCCTAAAACTGAAAATATTTAAATGATAAGAATTTTATAAAATTATGCTAACAGTTCGTATTTATTTATACATTTTTATAAAGTTAAGGAATGCACATTATGTGAGATAATAGATAGTGTAATAGTATAATAAATTCCAGGCATAGGTAAATGAAGTAAACGATGTTCTTTTAAATTTTTGAATTTTATTCCTGGAAGAATATTTGAAGTCTTGCAGTATACAAAATTAGATAACGAAAAAATACGAAATTTGTTAGGAGAGCGAAATAACATTAGTAAAATAGGACCACTATGGGGAATTTGAAGTGGGGGGTAGTCTGTACTATGGGGAATTTAGAGTGGGACGTGGTAATCCGCCATGACAGGTACTATGGGGAATTCGGAGTGGGGTAAATCTGCCATGACAGGTACAATGCGAAATTTGGAGGGGGGTTGCGCCATGACAGATACTCTGAGGAATTTGGAGAAAATTTCAAAATTTTAATAATTTTCAAAAACTTTATCAACTTTAATATTTAAAAAAAAATGTCCATTTTCAACTTTTGTTTAAATTTCAGTTTTCAAAATTTTACTAATTTTCAAAAACTTTATCAAATATTTTTAAGTATAACTGAAAATAAAAACTGTCATTTTTTAATTATCTGACCTGTGCCCTTGTTTTGCGTCAATCCGTATTTAAGATGATATTTTTTCATATTGTAGCTCGCTTTCCTTGACCTCCGCGGCAAATCCTGTAGTTAGGGTATTTCGCTTTTCTACCATTGGAGGGCGACAGGCCTCAGGCCCATTTCTTGTTCTTCTATCAGGAGAACCGGGACGCTTCACGCTGAGACGTGTGTATGTACACTGCTCGTGACATGGCACTTCTCGGCAAATCGTGTCACATCCCCCCATTGTCAATTTCACCTATTTCTAATTTGGCAAAGTTATTTGTTCGTTTATGTTAAATCATTTATTCCTTTTGTATTCCAAATTCTATAGAATCTCGAAACCCAAGATAATTTCATGTAGCATTATTTAGCTGAAATAATTTAGATATTTCAGAAACTTTTCTCAACTTTATGTTCATACAGTATTGTTACAATATCAGTTTTAATTACTATTGTCAGAAATAAGTTAATTTGTATGATACAAATTAGTGGCATTTAAAAAGTTAGACTAGACTCCGCTCTAAATTCGCCATGATACTGAGCATAATAAATGATGTATGAACGCTGATATTTCTGTTATGCGCAGTAATGATTTATGTGTATTTTTAGATTATGTTAACCCTTATCATGGTCATGTTAATCGTGCTCTACTCCGAATTTCCCAAAGTATGCGCCAGTCATTTTTTTTTGCGAAAAATAAATGAAAAAGTCATGAAACCGAGAAAAGTACGTTTCAATTAATTCAACTGTCCTTTTAAAATGACGAAATTTTTTTTAAATTATACAATTTTGAAAACTAGTAAAATTTTGCTAAGTTCCTAAAGTACAGATCAAACCCCACAAATAATTTGGAAAGTTATTAAGATCGGTAAACTTCTGAAAATTAATAAATCTTTGAAAATTAGTAAAGTCGATAAAGTTTTTGAAAATTAGTGAGATTTTGAAAATTTTGATATTCAAAAAAAAAAACATTTTAAATAGGAAAATTTTGAAAATTAGTAAAGTTGAAAATGTTTTTTGAAAAGGGTACGGGTCAACCTCCACTCCGAATTCTCCAGAGTACCTGTCAAGGCAGATTTTCCCAACTCCAAATTCCCCATAGCATCTGCAATGGAAGATTTCCGCCACTCCAAATTCCCCATAGTACAGACCACCTCCCACTCTAAATTCCCCATAGTGGTCCTATTCTACAATGTAAAAAACGATCCATGTATTTTTACCATGAACAACTTTGGTACTATTATAACCTACGTTGATCGAGGGCTTTTTACCAACAACAGTGTATTTCAATCCCGCTTTGCTATAGCACTTTGAAGTTATGTATTTCTTCTGGAAATCGTAAAATTACCGACCCATGTTGGTAATTTGTGACATGTTAGATTTTCACGAAAAAACTGGTAACTCTTCAGCAGTTGGTAAAATAACCGCCCGAAGCAGTAAATTTCATAGAAGTCGCATATTTTCAGTAAACCGTAAAATAACCGCTCGAAGTAGTACATTTCCAATAAGTCCTAAATTTTAAGTAAACCGTAAAATTACGAAAAAAGGTAAGATCACATTTCATAAGGTAATTGTTTCAAAAATTAAAAATTTTTACGTGTTTATTGTGGGGTTCAGAAATATAGACTGAAATTGGGGAAATTATGAAATTATTTATTGCAAATAAATACTTATTTAAATACATTCTTAAATCAACGTAGTTTTTGAACATAAATTCGTGTAGTTACATAAACGATTAAATGCTATAAGTTTTTCCAACGACGCTTAAGTATTAGTCAACAATTATCCAATTTTTGAAAATCATAAACTTTATAATTTTTATATTATGTATTACAAAACAGAACATAATATCATTCAATTTTGACGAACAATTAGAATTTTTTGATCCAGAAGTAAAAATTAGGCTATTATTAATATTTCTATCAGTTTTTTAAGCATTTTGATTCATTTGAAGCATCAGAACAATCGAAAGCGTACTATTTTTGAAATCTACAAAAGTCGATGCAAATTAAATAGACGAGCTTTCTCAACCAAAAGGTTTACTATGTTCTTATATGAAAAATAATAAATGCCTTATTTTTATACAGCTATACGAAGAATGGACTAATCATACATCGCATCAAACAATCTAATCTCACACTAATTATTAAGTAATACTTATGACTGAATCCATTTAAAAGTTGTTACATTTTAAGTTATAGAATTGCTCGGAAAAGAAATATGTTCTTTTTAAGATGAAATCATCGGCAATACGTATTTTTCCAATTTGCGAAAAAATTTGCTTACGAGGTTTTGATCTTCCAAATTACGTATTTGAATGTTGTGCTTTATCTTTCAAAAGAGCCCAAATTTTGGTTTAGACCTGTAAAACTGTTGGCCCCATTGAAATATTTATCGCCCTCTTTTTTATTTTTATGGCGTTAATTGTCTTATTTTTAAATCAACTTAAAATTTTTAAAATGTAAAGAATTACCGAAAAGACAGTGATTTTTCTGAAAGTATTAAAAGTTTATTTTCTCAAAAAACACACACTTATATTTTTTCACAAATATATTAATTGGATTGATTCTTTCATGAGGAAGACACCTAATGAGTTTTATGTAGGTTATATAAAGTATGTTACAAGGGGATTTTTTTCATAAAACTAAAATTTTTAATTTTTCTCTTGAATAGAGACAGATACATAAAAATGTTCAAATAAAATTTCACACGTCAAAACAAGTTCTATGAAAAATATTTGTAGCTCTTGTAATATCTGGCAAAACGGTTTACTCCGCATGAATCTGATAAGAGGTGGGGGGACGGCACCTCTGAGGCAATTAAAGCCGCCTGTGGCCCCACCGGGCCCAAAACGATGGCTAGCCAACGAGATTGTGACCCCAGCCAGGGTCAGGTGGGCCTTGAAGTCCTTCAGTCCGACCCATTAGCCTCACATCTTTCCTAATAAAAACATTGGAAAGACTCGTGGACAGATATATCCGCGATAAGGTCTTGTCAAGTAGTCCTCTTCCCAAGCAACAACACGCCTATAGAGCTGGTCATTCGACTAAGACGGCCCTGAACACTGCAGTTGACCTAATTGAAGTACAACTGAAGCAGAAAGGTCTAGCGATTGAAACCTTCATGGACATCGAAAAAGCCTTTAACTAAACCTCTGGAGAGGTGATCAGGGCGGCCATGATCGCACATGGGGTGCCTAGTGCAGTCGTGAAATGGACCTGCCACATGTTGGCCGATAAGAATCTAACCACGACCAAGTGTGACACCACTTTATGTGGAACCGTTGACTTGGGATGTCTGCAGGGGGGTGTTTTATCACCCTTGCTGTGGTGCCTGGTAGCGGATGAATTGCTTCATCAACTCATGGGTCAGGCCCTCCACGTCATAGGCTATGCGGACGATATATTGGTTATCGTCCGCGGTCAGCATCTGGATGCGCTCTTCGGAGTAATGCAGCAAGCATGTCATGGAACGAGCACGTGGAAAACAAGTGCAAGAAGCCAGTAGCGACTTTTTGGCTCTGTAGAAGGGCCATAGAGAAAAGCTGGGACTTGAAACCGGAGACACTTATATGGATCCACACAGCGATCCTGCAACCCAGAATAACCTATGCGGCAGTCGTCTGGTGGACCAGGGTCGAACTTTCTATTTCGAAGTCCCGACTGGAAAGAATCAGGGGACTGATTCTGAGAGGTATCACGGGTGACTCGAAGTCGACACCCACGATGGCCCTGGGGGCACTGATAGGTTTGGAACTCCTCCATCTCATCATAAAAGCCGTGGCTGCAAAGTCGGTATGGAAACCAAATATGGTAAACAATAGCAATATCTCGACAGTTATGCGGATACCAATCGACATCACGAAGAGGCCGACACTGAGCATGCTCAGGGACAAAATGTCCACTTGTAACTACCTCTTCGACAAAAATTACGTATTGATTAATTTGATATAGTAACAGAATAAATAAACCAATATTATTTAACATTTTTGGCGGCAGATTAGTAATTATATTATTAATACTTCCGAATGTTTGAGAAATCATTGCAGCAGCTTATCTCCTATCACTTTCCTCTAACTTTTTAACACATATATACAGTAACGGAATACATAAACTAATATGATTTAACATTTACGTCTAAAGATTAGTGGTTATATTATTAATGCAGGGTAATTTTTTGCAGTGCCTTGTATAATGAGAAGCTGTATCGTGGCCCCTCAGTTATCAGTTTCTTCTACTTTTTGTGCATTTAATATCAACCAGATTTTCGTTTGGATGATTGAAATCATTGTCACAGCTTCTCCTCCTGGTGCAAGCTGTCCATTTTCTACTTCGCGAAAACTTTCTGCAGTAAGAAATAAGTTAAATATTAAAATATCATGCTAAATAATAGCACATTGAATAGTATGGAAAAAGTATGTAGTTAACTAGCCAAAAAGTGCTAAGGCGGGGTACGCCACAGCATTTGCCATAGAAGGAGGAGTACTTCCAATCTGGTTGGAGAAAATTCATAGTTAATGAAAATAATTAATAAAGTTACCAATTATTGTAACATATACTTAAGGACTCTAATCTTTTTTTTTACTTCATATGCAACATTATTTACAATCGAATATTTGTACTATAAACGCAACAGTGAATTGCAACTTCAATCCCCTTTGCCTCATTTGTGTTATGAAAATGTTAGAATTTCTGCAGAATTTCGATTTCAAAATCTCAGGCCTTCATGTTTGTATAATAACGTCTTGCTTCCAGTCCAATTTTATTTCAAATTTTCGATCTCAAACTCGTAATTCCATTCTAGCAAAGTGAGGGATACGAAAACCTGGATTTCAAATATAAAGTACTTTCAATAAAACACAAAACACGAAAATTAACATTGAAGTTTTGATCTACTGTTCAGTTTAAAATATAAATTAATTAAAAATATTGCACGGCTTTAAGCCACTTATTTAAAATTTTAAAACCTTTGCAAACTTTAAACATTTTCCGCGTGTATTTTCCTCTTCCATAAAACAAAGGACGAACAAAAAAGGTAATGGATGAGCGTTTATAACCTGTGTAACTTCACCGGAAATTGTTTTCCATATATATCTAAACCAAAGTAAAACAGTCTAAGTATAGTTTATAGATGCTTACCAATGAAAATATAAATCAAATAAAAATATGAATCAAACTTACCTTGTTTGTTCAGCAAACACTTTTGAAATACCGGCAATAGTTTTACGCAAGAAGTGGTGTCTTTACTGTAAATGTTTTGAATTCAATTTTGTCTTCAGTACAGCACACTTCTAATCTCGGCGACGATCCAGTAATATTAAACCAATTTTTTATTCCTTATTACTCTTCGGTTTAAGCATTCCTACAAAATTCGTTTTAACTAAATAATTCTGCGTTGTCAACAGTGCGGTAACAAAAAACTTTGTCTTGTACGCTCTGAAGCCATTGACAAGAACGAGGAAATTTCGTTTGGCCGCACCAAATTTGTAGTGTCTGAACTTTTAAAATGATAGTTACAATTCGAAACTTCAGCTTGAATATGAAGCTAACAAAAGCATATGCAAGAACGTACAATGCAATGGATAAAGTAGAACAATTATGATTAATAAGTTTAAAAAATTTAAATCAAGAATAATTAAATAATAATTTGAATGGCAGGAAAAACGATGCATTATTAACTGGAAAAGAATAAACCCATATACTTAATATGAAGAAAACTGATTAATAATTTAATATTGCCAACACAATTTTATCTGAATATTTAAAAAAATGTTTTCGTTGAAATATATTATGTAAATATTTCGAAAAAATCTAATTGTATTATAGCATAGTAATACAATTTTTGGTCTTAATCCATTATAATTTTATTTTTGATTTTTTTGAGTTTAGAATTTCTGTATTTGAGGGGAAATACTTTGATTTCTTTGTCAAAGTTTTTAGCAGTGTTATTATTAATAATTTAATAGTTTAAGATAATTGAAGTATCAATTTTGATTATTTTCTATCATTACGGATCTCATTTTTTTAAAGTAATCCCGGTAACAAGCGTTGAATGCAGAAAAATTGAGAATTTGTATTCCTATGAATACGCGATTTTTCCTCTGTTTAAAAATCCCGCAACGGGAACAGAAAAAGTGCAAATCCTATTACTCTCAATCGACTTAGTAAAATTTCACGAAAGCATCTATTTAACCTATTTTTCATTCGGCTGATCGCCGATCATACTCCCGCGTGATCCGATTCGAGGACACTGCAGTTAAGGTAGATGGAAAAATCGCGCATTCAAAATAATAGAATAATCTTCACTTTTACGCTGAAATCTGAAAATGTTAATTTTTCTCTATTCTACGTTTATTGCCGGGATCATTGCAGAATATAAGAGAAAAGTATATTATCAAAGGGAACTTTTACACGGAGATTGAATTTTACTCTTTTTTCGTTATTTCAGGTTAAAGTGTAATTTTGCACTTTCTTCATGCAATTTCACACAAAATGGAGAATTCCCAATTTAAATGCTGTTTATCTTCACGTTAATTTAGCAATATTACTTAATAACGAGGAGTTAAGAATTGGAAATTTAAGGCTACATTCTCAAAAAGGATTTTTTCCGATTATGGTTATCTTGCCAAAATCTGTAAATTTAACTCGATGAACGTAGGTACTATTATTACTTACGAAGTTTGTGGCCTATTTACAACTCACATATTACATACTACAGTGCCACGTAACAGATCCGTAAGGGAAACGGTAAAATCACTTGTCCTTGTAATAGTCTAACCTAAAAAGTTGTATTATCCCTCGATCGACGTGGTATTATTACCGCATCAGATACGGTAACTTTAAAATTAAAATTCTGAAATTTCTTTTAATATTGTACAGTGTACTAACATTCCGTGAAATCGAAATCAGCCTATAAAGATAAAAACAAAAGTTTCGACCGAGCTGGAGTTTTTCTGAATTGAGCCCAAAAAAGTATGATTAAACAAAATTATCCAGTTCCGAGAAATAAAACGTAGAAGTTTACAATCACAAAGAGACAGAAACCTAAAATTGCAACAGGCTCGGTTGATGATCGCGTTTAAGAGTGCAATTTTCAGTTTAAACAAAAAATAACAACCTACTCCTTAGATATTATGTTGCTTAATTAGGAGAAAATGAGTTTGGCGAGATAAAAGCTAACCACTTCCAAGTAAATAATTCAAGAATTTTTCGTTTCAAACGGGGATTTTGAAAATCATTTTTAAACAACGACTGAAAATATTTTTTTCAATTTTAACACATAATGAAAACTTGCTCTCGAAATATGAAGAGGCTGAATAAGAATAGAACATACTTAATAGAAAAAATGTATTCTGTTCCGGGAAAATAAAAATTTAGTGTGCAGTTATCGCACTGTACAAGTTATAAAAGTTATAAAAATGGCTTTTAGTAGAAATTTAAGATTAAAGATTTTAGGTAGGAATTTGATTATAATATATAATATAAATTAGACAAATAAAAAAAATACGACACTTACAGGTGCAGTCGAAAATGGCGCGAACTCGCAAACTGTCAGCGGTAATGTAGCACTACTGCGCTTGCGTGATATTACTAGTAGCCTTCTGGCACAGAGTCACAGAAGGCTCGCGGACTCAACGCTATTTGCTAATACAAGCGTCTCTAAGTGCCACAAATATTTAATATTGCACGACGCATCTTATTTCGAATCTAATCTCAACTATACTTAGTAATATATTTTAACGAGCATTTTACTAAATAAGGTGCCCTTTATAATATGTACTTTATTGAAATAAATAAAAGTAAGATCTATATCATATTCAATTTTATCAGTCTTTTAAATAGTTATTTATGGATATAACAATGATGTGATTTAGAAATCACAACTTAACAGTTTAAAAAGGGTACCTGTAATTAAATGTCTGACATCGAAAAAGAAGAATTTTTCCGTCGACAGCTGCCCCAATAATGCATTTTACATTCTCATCAGAGAAGGTATTATGTTTATTTAATTATTCTTTTAATTCATAAAATTGTTTGGAGAATTATTAATTTAGCTGAAGTTGTTACGAAATTCCTAATTGAAAAAGTAAATATAGAAAGAAATGAATTTTTTGTCGACAAATGCCTGATTAATGCATTTTCTTATTAAGTTTGTTTCAAGAAATCATTATATTGATAGAAAAATTATGAACTTTGCTAAAGTATTCATGAACTTCCTAATTAAAAAAGTTGACATAGAAAAAACGAATTTTCTGTAGACAAATGCCTGATTAATGTATTTGTTCATTAAATTCGTTTGAAGAAATCATAAAATTTATCAACTATTTATGAATCTTGCTTAAATTGTCATTAAGTTCCCAATTGAAAAGACTGACATTGTGAAAACCGAATTTTTCAGTCGACAAATGCCCGAATAATGCATTTTTAAATTAAATTTGCTTAAAAAATTATAATATTAATCAACAAATTATGAATTTGTCTAAAATTATCATAAACTTCCTAATTAAAAAAAACATTGACATAGAAAAAAACGAATTTTTCTTTTGAAAAATACCTGATTACTGCATTTTTTCATTAAATTTGTTTATAATATAAACAATTATAACCTTAAAATAAAATTTTCAAAATATAATATTGTTTCCATTCAAATTTCTCATAATATAACTTGACAAAATGTATAATTATGTAAAATCGTAGGAGATATTTTTTTAACAAATAATTTGTTTACAAAAATAGTTTTTGTTTATTTCCTAATATTGGAACATCTTTAACTAATGTAACTTTATGAACCTAATCAATTTCCACAATTTTCCTGTTGTTGACGAGCACCGGGAACGTCAAATAGAAAAAATTGCCATTTTTTTCGTCATATTTGTTTATTTATAAACATATTTAAAAGCTAATTTAATAATCAGGCTCGGAAACTTTCTTATAAATCTGATTAGGTTTTTTTTCAATTTTTTTATTCGAAACGGTCAATATTTGTGGGCTGTACGTTATTTTGAACCAAAAAAGTAATTTCTTTCCTACTCCAGGTGCGAAATTCGGTCGGATGCCAGAGCTTGACTATCGGCCCAAAGTCGGCCCTGCTATGGTAACCGATCTGCGATAACCAGAGTTGGGCCGACTACTATGTTTTCAAGCTGCCATGGTCGTACCGACGTTGGCGACGGACGTGGGCGGCGAGCGAAAAGCCGGCCGTCGGTCCAATTCTGGCCCAACTATGGTACGACAATCGGATAACTTGTGACAGATTGGTCGGAATGACCGCAATAATGTGGTCGGTCCGACTCTGGATACAGCATTCGGATTGACATAAGTCACCTTGATGCACCCGATGGTCGTTCCAACCTTGGCCCCAGTATGAGCTGACCGTCGGATAAATTCTGGTTCATTTTTACAAAAATACCGTGAAAGTGGAGTCGGCCCGACTGCGGTCAAGAGTTGGCCTGCCCACCGACGTCACATGTGCCCGTAAAATTTGATGCACATAACCTACTTCATTTCGATAGATCTGCTTTCGGCCACAGTTGATCTGCTTGTATTATTGGGAGATCGAATGGGTGTGTTAATCGTAGAAATATATTAATATTCAAAATAAACCATTACAAATTCTTAATCAAAAATAGGAACGCTTAAGGTAAAATATTTATTATTGAGATATCTTTTAAATGATTAACTTTAGTTTCAAATTAACAAAAATGAAAAAAAAACTTTGTTCATTCGTGAGACAATATCATGATAAAAAATGTCGAAATGAAAAATTCAGAACTATTAATTGAATAATGCTGCATATTCAAAATGTATCTATTTTAATATTTGATAAAGTCAATTTTAAATGCTGCAAAATTTAAAAATTCTAAAAAAGAATCGAACCCTGAATATTTTTAAAGTATAGCTTCTCAACTTGTCAACCCTCATTCCAAATTAATCTATGAAGAAAATGCAACAATTTGCTTTAAAAGAGTCATGCGAGAACTAGGTATTCAAAAGTTAATTACTTTAAATTTCCTATCAAATAATATTTTTAAATGAATAACTTATATACACTTTAGAAGTAGAATCTTAGTCATCTTTTTTATATTTTAAATCAGATTTCAATTTCTTATAAATAAATAAATATGACGAAAAAATGGTCATTTTTTCTATGTTGAAATCCCCTTAGTTTTATAGAGTAACATTAGCTAAAGATGCTTCAATATTATATAATAAACAAGCAAATTTATTATGAAAAAATTAATTTTTGAAAGAATATTTTCTACGATTTTCCAGAAGTTTACGTTTTTAAAAGTTATATTGCAAGAACTTTGGATAAAAACAATGTAATGATAAATATATTTCTTTGGGACATTATTATAGTTAATATTATAAATAAATTTAATAAACAAATGCATTTATCAGGAATTTTTCGATTTTTTCAACACTTTCGACAACTTTTTCATTGTCAAATACCCAAATAATGCATGTATGTATTAAATTTGCTTGAAAGATCATAGAATGTATCAACTAATTATGCATTTTACGGAAATTATTATGAGGTTCCCAATTGAAAAAACTGACATAAAAAAAAATTCCGTCTACAGATGCCCGAATAATGCGTTTGTTTGTTAAATTTTTGTATAAAAAATCATAAAATTTATCGACTAATCACAAATGTTGCTGAATTTATTAAGAAGATCTCAATGAAAAAGTCTGAAGTCGAAAAAAGTAGAACAAATGCACCAATAATGAATTTGTTTATTAAATTTGTGAAAAAAATAAAATTGATGAAAACATAAGAATTTTGCTGAAATTATTATGAAGTTCCTAATTAAACAGTTGACAACGAAAGAACGAATTTTCAAATCCTCAAATGCCTGATTAATACATGCTTGAATTATATTTGTTTAAAAAAAGCATTGAATCTATAAACTAATTATAAATGTTACTTAAATTGTAATACAGTGCTCAATTGAAAGGACTGACATTGAAAAAAAAAGAATTTTACTGCCAATAAATTTATGAACAATGCATTTATCTATTAAATTTGTTTTGAAAATAGCATAATATTAATCAATAAATTCTGCATCCTCATTTTTTTATCGAAATTTCTCGCAATATAACGTAAAAAACATAAAATTATGGAAAATCGTAGAAAATATTCTTGCAACAAATAGTTTGTTTATATATTTTTTTCTTATATAATATTGCATATTTTTAAATAATATGACTCTATAAAGCTTAGGCGATTTCAACAATCTTTCTGTTATTGCGGAGCATCGGGAGCAACAAACTATTCAGCGCAGTTTTTGTGAACGAACTTCAAGTGCTTCGATAGCCAAGTGGTTAAAGTACGCGGTAAAATATACTAGCTTAGCTAGTTTAGGTAGGGTTCGACTCCTGAGCGAGTAAGATTTTTTAAAGCGTTAAAGCGTGCGATTATAATTGTAAGTAACCGCGTGTGTGAATGATGTATTTAATAATTATAGAAATGAAGATTATATAATAATAAATTTAAAAATAATTTTCGTCGAAGGTTGAGCCGCCATCATCTTAAAGATGGCCCATATATGGGACCAAATCTCGGGCCGACATGGAGAAGCCAAAGGCGGTTGACCGTTATCATTTAGCTGGTTGGCCCGACCAATTACGCATAAAGTTGGACCGGCTGCACGGCGATTGGCGCGACCGTGGACCGACGGTCAATTCGCTCCTGGGACTGTGCGCCGACATAACGTTGGCTTATGTGCAAGTCACCATAATGTACGCGACGGTCGGGCAAACCTGCACCAAATATGGGCTGGCCATGGGATATAGTCTGGTTCATTATTTCAGAAAGATCATGAAGTTACAGTTGGCTCGACTGTGGTCAAGAGTTAGCCCGTCCGTCATCACATTTGCCCTTAACACTGGTTGAACATAACCTACTTTCTTTCGATAGATCTGCTTTTAGCCGCGGTTGATCAGCTCGTATTATTGAGAGGTCGAATTGCTGTGTCACTCGTAGAAATTAAAATTGATAGAATTGGTTTATGATAATAATAATAATACTGATACATATTTAAAATGTAACTATTTTAATATATAATTAAGTCAATTTTAAATCCTGCAAAATTAAAAAATTCCGAAAAAGCATTAAACACTAAACATTTTCAGAATATAGCCTTTCAGTGTTTCAATTCTCTTTCCCAATTAATCTATGAAAAAAATTAAACAATTTGCTTAAAAAAGCCATGCTTGAACTAGGTATTTAAATATGAATTATTTTTTATTTTGTAACTAATAATATTTTTAAATTGAATAACCTGTACAATTTAAAATTAGAATCATAATGATCTTGTGTCATATTTTTATATTATTGAGGAACCCTTTGTGAAATGAGTGATGTGAAATTACCTTTTTACATATTTCAAATTGTTGTTTTAGATAAGTTATTTCACATTGAAAACTGAGTCTGCTAAAATTGTCTACTGAAGCATCTAAAAATTTTTTGATTTGCCTTAGAACTACTCAATTATCACCAGAAAGATGTTTTCTTCAAAAGCAAATTTAATTCATATTAAATATGTAGGTATGAGCAGGAAACATGGTTGCATGTTAAAGCAGTTCAGAATATTTGTTACATTAAAAATAGAATTATCTATTCAGAATGGGAGATATTTATACGAGGGTGAATCAAATATTAACCGGAATTCTTTTTTAATATTTATTTATTTATAAAACAATACAAAAATACTATTGATTATTTTTCTACATA
>NC_046659.1:14860602-14874677 GCF_010883055.1 Belonocnema kinseyi | reverse complement strand
TGTACTGACGAATTGACTGAGTCAAACAGCTCACCAAGCGTTTTACCCACTCCTAATACACTACATTACAAGAACCTACACTGTGAGAGTGCTTGCGATTGGGTAAGAAAAGTATTTGTAAAATTCCGGTTTATATTTGATCCACCCTCGTTTTACGCTATTGAATGACCTGTCATAAATTTATAACCAAAATGATTATATGTATCGTAAGAATGTAGCAATTACGTGAAACGGGATCGAATTAAAGGAATACCGATAATTACATGCGCATTCATTAATGGTTTACTATAAACAAAATGTTTTGAAATAATAAATCCTGTCGAAAAAGTGAAATTATGTTACAACTGGTACCCCTGGTGGAACACAAAAGTTTTTGAAAGTTTTTTGCTTCTGCCCTGATATTCAAGACCCCATCTGAGGACAAATTTAAGGGCGTGTAGTCAAGATCCTACGCCCTAAATGCTGTGATAGAACTACCCTTTCAATCGCTGAATTTATGTGGTGCATTCGGTGCTTTGTCATTTCTACGCGAACAATTCTGTTTAAATTTCCAAGGTCGGTGTTAGACCATTTTACGAGCCCGAAGGAGTACGTGAGGACAGGGATGGCATATGTCTGATTGCCCTGATTTTGTTTGCTGAGTTGAGAAAACTCTTCATAATCAATCTGAGTCTCGTAGGGAAGGTATTCGTTAGGCTTGTCTTAACCATCGTATGTTGAATAACCTTAGATTCAAGAATCCCCAGATATTCATATGATTCACCTAGAGCCATTGCCTGGATGTCATTTTCGAACTCCTTCTCTAACTCTGCGGTCCATGAGATATGCTGTTTAGTGTTAAATCGATGAAACGCTGAACAGAACCATAGTGCGCTGAAGGAGTCTCCTTGAACTATACCCGTCGTAAAGCGTCTTGATCTTGTTATCCTTGATTCTCCATGATCAAAATACTTGATTCTTGTACCCCAGAGCCTCATCGCATGGCTTAGAACGTCAATATTGCGTGGGCAGAGTTTGTAAAGTTTTAAGACTTGAAGCAAATAGCCATGCGTCACGGAAGGAAACGCTTGCTTGTAGTCAGTGTATTCCATGTGTAAGTTTAATTGATGCTTACGAGCCTGAGTCCTGGTAAGAGCGTCTATAGTGACTAGATCTTTACAGCCGCGCGAGTTTTTACAACATCCTGTTGGTTGTTCTGTAATAATGTTATTCACGTCGCAAGGCGAATATACCTTATCTGCAATGATCGCTGTAAGACATTTATAAATTGTTTGAAGACAGGCTATCGGTCGAAAGTCAGATGGATTTTGAGCGTCTGGTTTTTTTGGTAGCATATGCGTAGTACCTTGGAGCATAGAACCTGGCATCAGATCTGGTTGTTCAATGATCTTCTCAAAACACCTTGCCAACGCAAGATGCACACTCGTCAGGTACTTGTATCAGAAGTTGTGCACCATGTCCGGACCTGGAACTTGCCAATTACTTACCCTTTTCAAGACTGCTGAAGCATCCAAAGCTGTGATGTTTGTCAGTTGCATTTCAGTGCTATTGCTTGCCCTTGCTTCCTCCAGTTTGAACCATGCAGTGTCCAAATTGCATCTGTTCATTTTTCCCCAAAACACCCGACCAGTAGTTAGTCATATCTTCTAATTAAGAGACTTCGATGCCTTGGTGGTTATTTGGCTTTACTCTCAGTTCACGATAGAACCTTCTTTCATCTGTCTAAGAGTTTTGATTTTGTTGCTTTCGTGCATTACTTTTCTTTTACCGACGCAGTCTGGCAGTAAGAACATCAAGTCTTAATTGTTGAGAGTCTAAAATTGCATCCAATATTGCTAGTGTGAATGGCTCAATGTGCCGAGGATGGATGATTTTAGTAACATGGTTCATCAGCTTTCTGGTTCTATTTTCTTTTTTATATTGAGTTAATCGAGCCAATTTGCACCTTACTTTGCTGACATCCATATCCAGCCTGATCTTCCATGGTGGATCTCCATCTCTTGCTGGGACAAAAACTGCATTTGCAGCCCTAGGTTTCCGGACCAACCTTCTAACGATTGCCACAGCTATACAGTATACAAGAGTTTGCACCTCTAACGCAGTTTCTGCTACGTTCAAATATGTATGTAAAACCTTACTGTCGAGATGTGCTATTAGTGCACGCAGATCATTTGTAATGTTAATTTTGGGCAGAGAATGCCTTAGTGTTGATTCTACATATCTAAACTCTAGTAAAGCATGACCAAAATTCCTTTCTAGGTGCTGTAGTTTTTCTGAGATTTCCCTATCCAAATCATCGTTAGTAATATCCGCATGTGGTTCTAATGGATCCGGTGCATGATGTTCATTATCCCTAGCACCTATACCATCAGCATCAATCAAGTATTCGTTATCCACATCTTCCAAGGCGAGCTCATCAATAGGAAGCTGCCGTTCGACTTCCATTTTGATAGCTGCTATTTCAACAGCAGAAAGCAGTCTGTTTACAGATATTGAGCGTTTTTGATCTGCCAGATTCTACTCATTTATTTTTGCGGCTAGCTCTGGGTATTTAAATAAGAAGAGTCTGTGATATTCTCTTCTCACACTTTTCCCGCATTTCTTTGTCAAAAAGTAAAGGCGCATAACATCTCTGTTCATATGGGATGTCCATTTTCGTCGCTTTTTTGGTTGCTGCACCTCTGCTTCTGCCTCTGGTTGTATAAGTTAATCCAGCTCTAGAGGATGTAGTGGTTTTGGATCATCATTAGGTTGAGGAAGAACATCAATTGCTCCTACTTGACCGCTTGACGCGGCTTTCTCTACCTGATGTTCATTGCCGTCGTTTTTCCACGCCAAATCAACCTGTTGTTTAATCTCCATTGCTTGGTCTTCTGTAACATGTAGATTAGTCCTGATGTCCTTCACCTTAGCAATAAGATCTCTTAGTGCGACTTTTTGTATATTAGAATACTTTTCAGCAAATTTTGTAATTAAATTGTATCCTGTTTCCATTTTTGTTTCAAACTTCCCACTTTCGTAATAGAAACGCACCAATTCCTCTTTCATTGTAGTACCCCAATTGATGCTCTCCCACGGTATTTCTGTCAAGGTGGTTGGCTGAAAATAGCCAGAGCCAGCCAAAGCATCCTCAGCAGGCACAGTTGATCTTCCACTGCTTACCGTTTGTCGCAGATGTTCTTGCTGGCCAGCTGTTTGATTACGCAGACACACAAACAAAAGTGTGCGGATCTGGTAACAAGACACACGTATTCCTATGGATTTTGGGGCGCTGAATTCAAATTCGGTATCAAAAATCACCCATCACGTCATGGTTGAGCCATAGACTCAAAAAATGATGAAAAATCATGCACTCAGGCAAATAAATTTCAAAATAATGCCAGTGATGCAAATTTTCACTTCAAAAACATGTCGACAACAGTGAAGGATCAACCTTTGCCTGATATCAACTTATTTAACATAACTTTACCCAACAGAACCTGACCTCACCTAACCTGAATTAACAGAAATTTATTGAACTACACGTAAAGCTCTGGAAGCATATTTTCCCAGTAGCAAATGTGTGCAACATCGAATGGGTCAACTCGAGCCTAACCTAGAAATTAATCTAACCTAGCCTAACCTAACCTAACCTCACGAAGCACAATTGAACTGATTGTGTTGTCCCGTTGTGTTTACGGTACCGGTTCATTCAGCTTCGGCTTAACCTACATAGAGGTTTAAACTATCCTAACCTAACAAAACCTGACCTAACCTAACCTAGCCGAATGAAATTCAGCCACACGTGTAGCTATGCAAGCGTACGGTTCTCAGTCTTAAATCTGTGCTATATTTAACAGATTAACTCGATCTTAACCTACAAATGAATCTAACTTAACAGAACCTAACGAAATTTTGCTTAACGCAACACAACGTAACTTAAGTGTTCCCGTTGTAACACAATAAAATTCATTTAATTGTACTAAAGGTGGTTAAAAGTTTAGACCCACATAACTCATTTCAAGAAACTTAAAACTACAAGTAGAATTGACCCCATTTCAATTAACCTGACAATATTTGTATCAATTAAAATGTAGAACAGTAACTTAAACATGCAAATGAATAAGAGTTTTATTCAAAAATTTTTTCTCTCTGCTTTTCTTTAACTTAAGGGATATACTTATACTATCTTTCGTGTTTACATTTTATCTTGCTTTAAATCGTACTTAAATTGATTTATAGACCTACTTCAGTCTATTTTCTGCCTGCTATAACGTGTCCTTTTTTTCTTCGAAGGAACGATGCAAAGTGTTACGCTTACGTTTAAGACCTACATCGTTTCCCTTTTCAACATCCAGCAAAAATCAGCCATCATGACCTCGTCCCATCTATCCTGATATCGTTGTTCCATCACTTTTATGTCTTGATGAAAACGTTTCCCTTGTTCTTCGCTGAAATCACCAACATTTTCTGGAAACTTATCCAGATGGGAATGTAGAAAGTGAAGTTGTAAATTCATCAAGCAGCCTAACTTTTTGTAGATTCTTATCATTTTCGCAACAATATTCTTGTAGTCTGGATTTTTTTTGTTACCGAGGAAATTTGCGTTTACTGCTTTAAAACTTTCCTAACCGTCCATTTTAATTTTCGTCATGTGGCTCACGAAATTAGTATCTCTTGTCAATATTCGAATCGGTGGTCCATGAAAGACTCCTTCTTTCAATTTAGCATCTGAAACATTAGGGAATTAGGAGGGGTGGTAGTAAAATTTTTTCTGGATCAACGAAGCTTTGTTTGATGATATTATGAGAACCAGGTTTGAATGAACCTCTTAAAGGCCAATGTTTTTTGCTGTAATGATTGGCTCGATCTCTACTATTCCACAGGCATATAAAGCATGGCTCTCTTGTGAAACCCGATTGTTGGCCTAATATCATTGTTATGATTTTGAGATCACCACATATTTGCCATTTGTGATTCGTGTAATTAACTTTTTCAAGAAGCTTTTTAATATTGTTATATTCTTCTTTGATGCCCGTTGAGTGAGCAATAGGGATAGAAGCGTAAGTATTCATGTTATGCAGTAAAACTGACTTAATGCTGCGTTTTTACGAATCAATGAAAAGTTGCCATTCTTCATCTCTGTACACATTTTTCTTCAAGTGGTCCATTAGTCCGTTAACGTCAGTGCAGTACACTAAAGAAGTCTCTTCATCTTTAACGAAAAACTTTCTGAATTCTTTGGCCCTGTCGCAAAATAATGAAACTTTTGTCTTTGGCTCAGAAGATTTCTTCTTTTTAGAAATGAAGCGGCAAATTCAGCGCCGTCTTTCGGTAATCCAAGATCTCTAATAAAATCATTTAGTTCTAGTTGCGACACTAATATTGGAATCTTCAGTTTCATTTTATGCACGCCATATTCGTCATCTTTTTCGTCATTTTCATCGGAATCATCAGAACTATTTTCTGTTCGATCACTGGTTTCACTAACGTATCCATGGCGTTGACTTTCAAGTTCCATTCTATCATCGTCTAAAGCTCTTTAATCAGTCTGGCGTGCATTTTTATTGATTTCAATTTCTCTTGTGACTGTGCACACATTAATGTACGAAATATTATTTTTATTTTTGGCGTTGAACCCTTTGACGGAATTCATGCAAAAGTAGCAGTCCTTCGCAATAACGGGTTTTTTCCATGTGGTTGGTGTAGAGTACTTGCGGTACTTTTCGTTATTTGAATTTTTGAGACGATACAACATAAGACTGCAGGAATTGCAAATGACGTGAGGAACCCATTTTGTTTCTTAGTGCAGCAATTTACGGTCAAAACACGTTTCGCAAAGACTTTCCACTTCCTCGTCGATTGATTTTCGCAAACTGCTCACTTCACATTCTCTGCAAATGTTACAGAATGAATCTGAGCTATTCTTGCAGGCATGCGATTGAGAAGTGCTCGCGATTTTTTTCCTTGTAGCATGAGACTCTACACCAACCATGTGACCCATTGACGAAGAGCTACGGTTGCATGATGACGACGTCGGAGAGCCCGCTTTCCCACCCTGACCAGACGCCGATACTGAGGTTTTTGTCTGCATCGTAATACACTCTTTACCTGTGTCTGTCATGACGGCATGAAGGCCGTTTACCCAGGGACTCAGCCAATGTGGATCTGTTGCCCATCGTCACCACGTGGAGGTGCCCTGGTTACAGACACATGCGAATAATGCTAGCAACAAGCGGTTACGAAACTCCAGACATTTACTGCTATTAATGTAAAAATATGAAAGTACGCAAGAACAGGTTTGCCAGCGTAATTGGTTAGGTTAGGTCAGGTTTTGTAAGGTTAGGATAGGTTAAACCTCTATGTAGGTTAAGCCGAAGCTGAATGAAACGGTACCGCAAACACAACGGGACAATACAATCAGTTTAATTGTATTTCATGAGGTTAGGTTAGGTTAGGTTAGGCTAGGTCAGATTTATTTCTAGGTTAGGCTCGAGTTGACCCATTTGATGTAGCACACATTTGCTACTGGGAAAATATGCTTCCAGAGCTTTACGTGTAGTTCAATAAATTTCTGTTAATTCAGGTTAGGTGAGGTCAGGTTCTGTTGGGTAAAGTTATGTTAAATAAGTTGATATCAGGCAAGGGTTGACCCTTCACAGTTGTCGACATGTTTTTAAAGTGAAAATTTGCATCACTGGCATTATTTTGAAATTTTTTTGCCACAGTGCATGATTTTTTGTCATTTTTTGAGGCTATGGCTCAACCATGACGTGATGCGTGATTTTTGATACCGAATTTGAATTCAGCGCCCCAAAATCCATAGGAATACGTGTGTCTTGTTACCAGAGCCGTACAATTTTTTTGTGTGGCTGTGTTAGTGAGATCTGCCTGACCATCTCGAAGCTCACCGTCGCCACCGTCCCGCATGCTGTGGCCCCCAGCTGTGGCTCCAGGGGCGCCCTGACGATCCTCGGGAAGCGACAAGCATTTCAAAGTCTTTAATATATTCTCCATTTTTCATTGATGGGTTATGGTGTTTTACTCAGTCCCTCTTCTCTTCGTTATCAGTCTATTTGTGCATGGGAAACCCTGTTAGTAGCAATGCTACCGCCAAAATTGCCGTCAAATTCATGAGAGGAGAGCTCAAGCCCTACTGCGACATCAACGCGGAACACCTTTGGTAGGGTTATTATTATTACAATTATTATTATGTGTTTTCATTAAACTTTTACTCGGGTAAACCCGGTTATACATCATAGCCACGGACTAAGTAAAGTTACTGATGGGATTAGAATGTTATAAGTTAATTCAAATAATTTAATACGATGGTTAAAACCTCCTGCGATGATGTTGTAGGTATACAATTACAAGCGGCCACGAGCGTTGGAGGTGACAACAGTCACCTCTGTATGTCGCCTCTGAATTTTTATGAAGTAAAAACATTTCTGTGGCGAAATGTTGTCACAGGCTTAAACTGCCCAATATGTCGAAGGCATTTTTGGTTAGAGTTGGATTTTTTGATTTGATCATTTTTGCACGGGGCTGTCCCGGTATATATCATCAGTCACGGACGCATTTTTATAATGCAATCAAGTGATCTGATGAGAGTAGTCTGCCCAGACATATTGGACAAAGCCTGGTTTTACCCCATCATTGACGGACTGGGTTGCAGTCAAGTACACGATGGGGGGACCTGCAGCTTAAGGTGGGTTCCGAACCACCAGAACCTCGGTAAAGGTACATTGAAAAATTTCTAGAGGCACCGGCTCAGGGATCGAACCCTGGACCTCTGAGGTGAAATCCGAGTGTCTAACCAACTGAGCCAATATTATTATTATTATTATTATTATTATTATTATTATTATTAACCTTACTATCTTCATTGAGCCATCCAAATGTTACTTCGAAATTCCGTGGGAAACTATTACATTAACCCTTAAAGGTCCCCATGGGGTCGATAGTGACCTGACACTTTATATTGAAATTTACGAAGTTCATTACTCTTCAGTTTTAAATTTTGTTTTCAGTGTTCTAAAATAAAAAAAAATGATTTAACAAGTAAAATTATCTCATAACAAGGCACTTAAGGGAATGCCTGATAAAATTCCACGCCAAAATATTAAAAAGCTTCCAAGCAATAAAAAATTACAGCTGGGGTTTTCAACGACCCCATGAGGACCTCAACGTTATACCAAAGTAAGGCGATCTTTATGGGTTAAATTCCTTAAATAAAATAATAAATTAGCTATTTTTATAACTGATGTCGGGAAGAAAGAATGGTTCTACCATGTTGTCTTTTCTCAATAAAATTTATTTAAAAAGAAGCAAAGCAGTTTTGTAATTATAATTGAAGAATACTAACATTCTGTATCAGAGCACAGATAAACATTCATCAAAGTATTAATACGTTTTTTAATAATGAAATTCTATTAACATAAACAAAAATATATTTTTTCAATCCAAGATCATAAAATAACATATTGAATATATTAAGAGCACGTGCACTGAGTTCTAAATAACTAAGTATTATCTCTCTCTCTCTCATTAAAATATGTGAGAGATATTTAAAGATAAGTTTACGATACGGACATACGTCGTTATCGCAATATCGTGGAAATCTCGTAAGGACGTTCTCCAATGTTTTGCCTCGTGAGAAGTTCTATAAAAATATTTAAATTTATAATTTAACGTATCCTAAAGACATTTTGGGACATTTTTCGATATTTCAAATTTATTTTAATACAATAAAATACTCTTAATTTCGTTCGGATTCCTAAATTTTAGATCTATCTAGTCTAATTATCATCTAAACGTTGTTAATTGATTATCTATCAACTTAGAAAGCACGTATAAATAAAGAGCGAAAAGTTATCTCTTAATCACAATGAATGTATGATGAATGTATGATGTAGCTTTTACAGTCCTTATAAGGACAGAATGTTTTGTTTTCCACAGCAATCCGAACGAAATTATAAGGCAATTTTTAATTTTTTTAAATTATTTCTACACATTAGAAATAATTGGGCTAAAGCCTTCGCTGAAGGAAAGTAATAAATAAAAATAAAGAAACCAATTTTATCAATTAACAGCATAAGTGATACTTTATTTTAATATAACCTTAAAATGTACTACAAATTTTAATCTTTTTTGAAATCCTTATCAACATTTTCAGTAAAACCGTTACTTTTACCTCGAATTGTCCAAAAAAGTTTCATCTTCTTTGAATTCTAATGATTTTTTTAATTAAAAATAACTATTTCTGGTGCAAATGATTAAAGTAACCCAAAGTTGTGAAAAAAGTTGTGATCTTCAAAATATAATACAAGAAAATTGAAAATAGAAATTTCTGAAAAAAAACTGACTTAATCGAAACTTTCATGGAAACTCAATCACATTCTGATAATGCACAACATTTATTATTAATTATCGAGTTAAACAAATAATTATCTTATCCTAGCTCTAATGAATAAGTTCGTATATTTATGTTTCTAAAAATCATGATGGTATAAATGATAAATCATGATTAATGGGTAAAAGATTTGACACAAAAAGATTAAATTTATTATTTGAATATTTGAATCTTGCCGCCTAGAGCCGTGGTTCGGCCGTAGTGTGTCAGTTAGCGCAGCGATTTGCCTTTCTTGGAACTGAAATAAAGAGTTGAGTGTTTAAGAGAGGAGTCGAGGCGGCGAGAAGCATATTTGTCTGGCGTCGAAGCTACCGTGATCATCGAGGCGGTTCCTCCAGGGCGAGAATCTTCCATTGCACTACGGTCAAGAACTAAACCTTGCGAATATCCATGGGGATATAAAAACTTCCGCCTCGCAGGATATTCCGACGGCTCATCACCGGAATAACCCGGGATATAAATGGGGTTAAATCAAATACCCCGGGTTATCCCATTGCTTTGAGGGGTACATAAAACTGTTACGTATTAGATACATCAGAGTTTTAAAATTGTTATAAAAATGTTATAGAATTGTCCTAGAATTTTCACAACGCAGCGTACCAAAGTTCTACAATTGTTCTAGAAATATTACAGATCGGTTGTCACAGCGGTTCTTGATCTGATATATATTTGTTATACAAAATTTGCAATTGAGTTTGAGCATTGTTCTAAAAATGTTACAGATCGGTTTTCAAGCGTTCTAGATCTGTTAAGGATCGGGTTTCACAGCGTTCCAGGTCTGTTACAGAATTGCTACATAACACTGGTAACTGAGTTCTAGAACACGTTCTTTTGTGTTCTAGAACAGTCACAAATCTGTTCTGTAACCATGTTTGCTGGGATGGTATCGAAAAGAAAAAGCTGTGCAGTGTAGCTGATGCAAAAGATTTAGATGATTCAGTAAATTTAAGTATAATGCAACACGTATTACAGCAAGAAATTCAAACTCTGCATGATGTCATAGCTTCCTTCCGAACTAAAGTTGTTAATAATAACATGATGATTGAAACTCCAGAAACTTCCACAATTAAAATATTACATATTTTGAAAGTTGATGTGGATTCAACTTAAGAACTGGCGCATCAATTTGCGAGCGATTTAATCGTACTTTAAAAAATAAAATGTGGATGCAATTTTGCTTGCAGGGTAATTATAAGTGGATAGATATTTTGAAAGATTTAATTTCATTTTACAACGATACTACCCATCAGACAATTAGAATGAAACCAAAAGATGTTTCTTTACAAGATCAGAAAAAATTTTTGTTTAACGTATACAAAAATTAGAATAGGAAACAAGCAGTTGATAAAGCTAAATTTAAAGTTGGTGACAAAGTACGTGTGAGTAAATTTAAGCACGTTATTCAGAAAGGTATAAATGTGCCATTCGCACATCTGAGTTCTGAAAATTTCTCAATCACTTCTTCACTTCCTTACTCTTCAAACTTACATAATTTTTCAGTATATAAGACTTGACACTTTGAACTTTTGCGTTATTTTTTTCAGTACAAATGGATAATATTTTTGCGTTTCTTCAATTTGCTCCAAAGCCACTATATAATTTCCAAAATATCTAGTCATGTGTATATGGATATTTCCACAGTCGATTCATTGTTGCTTATCTTGGTCATCAAAAAAGAGTGTCATGAGGTTAAAGTACCTTTTAAGTTATTTCCACTCTTCAATATTCAGGGTTATACTTGCACGAGGATGACTGGCATGCAGTTTCACTGCTGAGGGGAGCTTTCCGTCTTTTTTAAATTCAGGAAAGACGATAATTTGTTTTGTGAATGATGAATTCAGATTGTATGTAGTTGCTTGTAGCATTTGATTTCGAGGTGTATAAGTCAAGATGATCTTGATCCCATCGAAGGCTTTGACAAACTGAGTGATAATTTTTAAAAATTCTACACTTTGTATATTTTCTTTTTCAATAAATTTGATGAAATTAAAGCGCCCATTTCCAAGAAGCTTTGAATATGCTGACCCTCACTTGATACTGTGACGTCAGACATCGTATCTTGTTTCATATTTGTGAGTGAAAAATGTCAATTTCCGGATTTAAGTGTTGATTTTCAATGTCGATAGTGAGAATTGGATATAACACTGTAATTCGTAAGACAAAACAAGGAGCGAAACCAATTTCACAGGCTTCTGCGCTCTAGCCGCAAGTTTGCTGATCGTACGAAAAAAAGTAATCTAGAACGGTCCCTACCCCTCTACAAATAATGAGAAAAATTTTGTTTTCTAACATGGAATCGTCTCTGAAATGTAAGTACTTCAATATTATTTAATTTGTGAATCATGATTTTATTTATTGTGATTGACAAGATCATGTAAAGTCGATTGAAATCATCTCGAAGAAAAAACGAGAAGTAATATAATTTGATGAATATAAAATATGTTCCACTGAGTTCCAGCGAGATATTTAGTTTTAGATAATGATTAGGCTTGTTCCTATTACGTATCAAAAACCCAGCTGCGGATAGCTGCTGTTTTGAGTTCAATCTCAATTTTTTATTTCAAGCTGCATATAAGTCAACTACATGAAAAAGTGAAAACTTCAAGCCCCTGCATATTGACAACAGGTTTGGTTAAATAATATGCGTCCATTAGGCTTATAATTCATCCATGTTTCTACCCGATGAAAAAAATGATAATTTTAGGTGGGTTCACTAGACATGATCATCCCCAAATATTTATTTAAAAAAAGTAATTTTGACCTTATATTTATGCAAACCTAACCTAAAATTAACTTGAACTTACCATTACTAAACGGTGACCCTTCGCATTGCTATGTCCAGTTATCCCATATTGTTGTAATTAAAACATATTTTCGGTACATTTTTAGAAGCTGTACCTCACAATAAGGCTCTTTCAATGAGCAGGACGGAAATATTCGATCTCGTAAAATTTCAATTAACTCGAAGGACAATAAGAATGCGTAGACATTATAGAAAAAAATGTTTTTGAAAAGTTAGGCATCGTTCTTGAGATGTCAAACATTATGAAAAGGAATATCAAAGTATTTCTCAGTAAAATCGCAAAATAATGACAGGGTACGCAAGTCGCCAGGATAGTATTCAAGTCATACTGTACACTGATGATAAACGAGTGTGAAAATGGATCAACATTAAGCTTCGTTCTGATATTTTTAAAGGATGTACCATACTATATTAATTGTTTGCCCAATTTTTTAATGTTTCGCCAGTTTCTTTAAAGCTTCAAAGAAAAAAAATTCTATACAATAAGACAGTCAAGTAAAAAAAAAATATTTAACAAAAACGTATATAGATCATGACTTTTTAGGACCGTCATAAATATCGGCTCTATTGGATCCATAGTTTCCTGTTTTCTTTATTTTTGACATCGGATTCGTAATGAGTGAGCTCAAAAACCACCTTATATTAATTTTTAAAATAATAAAAAGTTTATTTAGCATACTCGCTCGCCATAACGGATCCATATTTTGTTTTTCTTAGTTTTGGACTTTGGATTAGTAATTAGCGATCTTGAAACACCCATGACACCAATTTTTAGAAAAATTATAAATTTATTTAGCATACTCGTCCGTCATATTGAATCCGCCATATTGAATTGGCCGTTAGCCCATTTTATAAACATTTTAGACTTTTAGCCACCTTTTTCTGATTTTTGACCACTGTGCTCATAAAGATGACGCTTTTCGTTGTAACACGATAATTTTCAGATGAGATACTAACTCAAGTTTTCCAAATAGTTCCACAGATGATAAGTCTAGAAGAGATTGAATCAAAAGCATTACGGTCATCGCAGACGCACCTGTCAATTAGCTGATTCTCTCGGCAGCCTGCTACACCTTTTTTCGAGGTACGCTGTTCGTACATCTCTCTCCGTACAGGCCTAATTCTTTGAACAAGCTTGTTTAGTATAACTGTAAAAATTTAATAAAGCGTATTCAAACCTTGTAATAGGGATGTGGCATGAAATGAGATAAAAATATATTTTGATTCTTTATTAACTCATTATTTTATTCCGAAAAGGAAGAATTTTTTATTAAATGAGAAACAGGTTTTTTAAAAATAAAGTTTGAATATTACTCCCGCTGGCAGCATTTTTTGCCAAACGCATAGATTGGCTATATAATATATTAAGAGTTCATCATTATTTATTTAAAAAAATAATAGAAAATTTGTATCTCAAGAATGTATTTTGTAAAAGTATTAAACATGAAATATTAATTGATTTTTATAATAATATTATTTAACTAGATAATAAAACGCGTGTTTTGATACATAAAACTAAACGTTTTATGGAATCTATCATAATCTATTTAGAAGTTTGGGATTAATTTTTTTGAGGTTCTTTATTTATCGGTATTTGGAAGATATTTTCCATTCTTTTTTAAATCTCAAAAATATTAAATCTCTGCCAATATCCTGTGATATGTTTTAAATGTAAGCTTTTTGTATACAATTTTTTTCAAATATTTTTTCCAACACTTTTTTTCATAGATTTATTTTCAAAATTGAAAAATATTCGATTTTAAGATTCTCTGAAGACCATGCTACGAGGGTAGTTCAATAAGTCCTTAGAATGAAGTATAAAAACAATTTTTTTTTATTTTTCAACATAATCTCCTTGGAGCTCTATACACTTGGTCAATC
>NC_046659.1:14850128-14860502 GCF_010883055.1 Belonocnema kinseyi | reverse complement strand
CACCATATATCTAGTCGGGAGTGGTGTTGACTGAAAACAGATGATTTGGAGCGATTCGCGCGCCATCTGTTGGTCATTCTAAGGACTTATTGAACTACCCTCTTAGTTCTTGTTATAAAAAAATTTTCGTTGTTAAAAAAATTTGGTGTGCTTTTTTATAATTACACAAATTTATATCGAAAAAAACGTTTCTTAGTGCGAAATGTGAATACAAAATTTGAGGTTCCACTGACATGGCTCTTAGGCTTGAATTAACGTTTAAATGGGATACGAAACCCTTTATTGTGGGCTCTGGGCGCCTATTTTGACTTTTTTTTAAATTTTGCTTCTTTTCTTATTTAATTAGATTTTAGGTGAAGTCCATAATCAAAAAGAAGTAGCTGCGCTTTCTGCATCTGCATCTGTTCCTTCAGAAAAACATATCTAGATCACAAACCTATGTTGTTAATGAACAAAAATCTGAACTAAATGCTACACTTATGACTGATTTTTTAACTAGATCTACTTTTTCCAAAATAGTCAGCTTAGAAGATGAAGGCCCTTAAACACCAGGTAAGAATTTTAGTGGTGGATAAACACGTTTTCAGTTTTTTTTAGAAAATTTAAACTAAGGTTTCTGACAACGATTTCTCGAAAATAATTGACTATAATTAATTTTTATTTGTGATTAAAATTGTTCAACTTTTGATTTCAGTGCGCAAAGGAAAGGGATGTACAAAAAGTTGAATACTTAAAGTGACGTGGATGACTCTTATGGTCAAGAATGTGTCATAGAACCCAAATTTCCAATACCTGCTCAGGATTTACTTTCCAAGAAAATTTATATGCTAGAAAATGAATTCAATGCTGCTCTTATTGCGAGAAATGCAGGTTTGGTTGATTCCCACTCTGAAAGTATGCATAAAGAGTTGCTAGATGTACGGTTTAAATACTGTAAAATTACAGCTTATTTCATGCTGCTACCAAGAAATGAAGACACGATTGAGGGTAAGCGACAAGTAAAAACGTTACCTGATAAATTAGTTGGGCTCGAACTGATCTACACAAGGAACACCGTGACCAGCAGTTTTGTACAGCTACAATCAGATCGCTGGAGACACTAGCATCTTTTCTTGGCCCAGCCGAAGTTTTATTTATTTCTTAGAACAATGAAGCAAGAGTGCAAATTGATATTATATCTGCTGACAAACAAGCATAAACTTATAACTTCGGTGTATGCTGTCATCAATGTATCGCAAGACTTAATGGGTAAACCTGAAGCGGCTTCTTTTTCGGGCCCTACATATGTGGCCATCAGAAGCTGTAAGCATTCTTCCTCTACAGGCATTTCCTACGTCGAACATTGTCACAGATTTTTAAAACTGGATTTTTTCTCTTCGTTTACGAAAACTTCTAAAAGACATGTAAAATCAGTTTTTACAATTACATCGGATGTAAGCTATAACAAAAATCCACGTCATTCAAAAGTTATTTTTTCAGCAATCGATCACTTTAGAAAGAAAGTTCTTGATACAATATATGTTGCTAGAAACGCACCTAGAATTAGTGCATTTAATCGAGTCGAAAGAAGAATCGCTCTGCTATTTACCGAGCCGACAGGTAGCGACAGATAATTAGTTCCGAATAATTTCAATACAAAAATAGTTCCAAACGAAATTATCAATTACAGCAGTGGTGTCAGAACGCAGATATCTCTGACATGCGCAGTAGTGATTCCTGTATATTTTTAGTTTATGTTACATTATGTTGCAAACCAAACATATACAGGTACTAATACTGCGCATGCCAGATATATCCGCGTTATGATACCACTAAATCACAGCCAAGCAGATGACGCCTACAACAAATGTATGTTTTCATCTAGAGTAATAGAAGCCGTGACATCTTCAATTATCTGCAATTACGTTGCAAACATAAATAGAATTATCGGAAAAGACTTACTTCATGGGAGATTCACGCACCGTTTCGGTAAAGAGCTACATTACGCTTACTTTTCAGGGGGCTTTACAGTCTTATAAAATGAAGTTTTCAAATCAAAGTAGCATACATCACTCGTAGAGTTACACACGTATTCACACGGAATAAAATGTTCGCAAGGAAGACTCGTAAAACATTGGACGAAGGCGATGGTTTTACCAAACGTTCTGCGATCATTGAGTTCTTTGTGTAAAGACGTGCCTAATCCTACTAGTGAAGAAATAAAGTGTTACTTTTATCAATTTTATTGGACTGAATTATTTACAGATAACGAAGTGCGACGACCAATCTTGCTATCTTCCTTTCCGAAGCTCTCTTCTACTCACTCTTTCGGCTGGGTTCATTCTGTCACCATATCCTAAGATTCATCTGCCTAGGTTCAGTATACCTCCACCAAAAAATGCTCTCAAACTGAGGCCACCTCTAATGTTAACTCACCTAAATATTAGATTGAAGCCAATTGATGACGGCTATCAAAAGATTTCCTATGTCTGTTACTGTCTATCATTACAGAAAGATCTCTTTGAACGCACTTGCAGTGTTTGCGGTTTATATTTATCCACGAATGAAAGTGCAGGAAATCACACAAAAATAATGCCTAAGAAAGAAAGTCATCGTTACCCTAAACTCAACACTCTATTTGTCGTGACAAGAAACTATTAGAAACTTATGTGGATTATTGAACGAAATCATCCCAAGGCAACAACGGCCGAGTGGCGACATGAAAATGACGTAGATGTTCCCTCAAATTTAATTGAAGATTTTTAGGCTACTCTATCCATTTTGGTAATCAAAAGTATTCCAGAGTGACTCGCTTGACTTTGAAAACAAGATGATCTTTAAAATTTAAAAGCAATAATAATATTAATTAAATATCAAAATTCATAGCCAAAGCTTCTAATAGCATAAGGATGTTGCGTATTTAAATTTTATGTGTTCAATTTATTATATAAATAAATACATAGGAACAAAATAAATATTTTATTTTTAAACAGTTCTTTTTTACTATAATCTATTTTGAAAAAGTTAAGTGAAATATATGTGGGGGGGGGGCTACGTTGCGTAACGAGGTGAAGGGGCACACTGAGGCCAAATGAGGTGTTCGTGGACAAATGAACTTTTAGTCCAAACTAGTAGACCGATATTGATTTTTTTTTAAATTACAGCTTATGCAATTTCTATAAAAAAATAGAGGAAAACAAATCTCTTGCTTATACATTTTTTGTGTGATTCTTTGATTTCAGAAATTAGCGTTATTTGTTTCAACAAAATTAATTAACTAATTCATAATATTGTCATTTTCCAGTAAGAAGAATATAAAATCGAAAGCTTCTTAACCGAAAGAATTCATACTGAATTGCGGGTGGATGAATATTTTATAGAAACACAATATTATTTGGAGAAACATGAACGAACTGAGAGTTTTCATACATTGTTCATAATTTCGACTAATTTTCATAAATAATTGTAAAAATAATACACATTTCCTACCGGATAATACAGTATCCTAACAGAAAGACCTTGCTGAAAAATTGTAGTCGATGTCATCAAAACCAGTATGGTGTTTCCATCAAAAAATGGTCTCAGAGTAATTTGTTTATTAAATTTGTTTGAAAGTTATAAATTGATGTTTACTCGAGTATAAATTCTTCGACTTGCGATCGACTTAGTTATGTCTTGAGTTCGGCTCCAAGTCATCGATGTCTGGCTGCGTCTCAAAACTGAGTCGATACATGGGTCTTCGTCTTACTTTTATGGCCACGGATATGTAAAATGGCGTTTACATGTCTCAAGTCGAGCCTTATCTTGGCTAAAACGATGTTTACTTGTCTCAAGACGAGACAAATTTTCTTAAAAAAAAAAACTGTAACATTCTAAAAGGATCTGCTAAGCTGTTAGAAATACGTAAAAACAAACAACATTTTCGGTATCATCGTCAAACAAGTATAATATAAATGAAAATCCGTAAACAAGTTGATTGAATATATATATATATAAATTTAATTGATTGTGGTAAATAAACTAAATTTATCTACTACAACATGGCAAACTTATGCATTTGTTTGTTACATTTTTTAATAACAGTTACTAGTTGTTTAGTATTAATAAAAAAATAACTATAGAAAGCTACTAGCAAGAAATTAGGAATGTATTTCTCTGAAAAAAAAACGAAATCTATCTGATGAGAAATGACATAACAAAGAACTTATTTATTTAATATGTTTAAACAAATAGACATTTTTTTATAGCCAATTATCATATCAAGGGTTTTTTCAAAATATCTGAAGTTGATTAAAGAAACCGAATTCCTTTTACTGAAAAATGACAATATTATGCATTTGTTAATTAATTTTGTTTAAACAAATAACACTGATTGTTTGAAATCAAAGAATCACACAAAAAAGCTATATGCAAGATATTGATTGTCCTTTTTGTTAAAAAAACGAAACAAATCTATTTGTAAATGACGAATGTATGCATTTGTTTTAATAATTGACAAATGGCCTATATTTTTTTATAAGTCGCATCGAAATTTTTTCTTTTTCAAATTTCCAGTTAAAAAAAACATCTGAAGTAACTATATATCATTTTTACTGAAAATCGAGCTTTTATTGACTTAGTTATTTATAAGTAAGTAGTTAGTAACTTTTATTGTAATAAGATCTGGTCAAACGCCCAATTACAAGGGTTTATCACTATAAATATAAGCTGAAAGCTCTTGATCTTTAGTGCATTGATTGTGTATAAAAATATATTATCTATATCTGACTAAACCAAGTATTTGTGTCATTGAACTATACTGAACTATACCGTTATAAGCTGGACATTTCGTAACAAAATTTTTCAAAGTATCTATTTTATGCCGGTTAAACATTTCACAGAAACTCCCGTATGAAATGCATATTTTAAACCACTTCAGTAAGTTCTCGTATACATAGTACCGTTGAAGCTGATCTGACAGAGCAACCTTAAGTTACTGCTATTTATATCTTTGTATAAATAATCATTTGACGAGACTATGCTCTTCAAAATACACGAATACTTTGAATTACTAAAAGCGATTTAATCATAATTTCTAATTTTCTCTTGTAATTTTACCATTATCTCGTCAAAGAATTGATTTGCAGTTTCTACGCATTGCTTTTCAAATCCATGTTCATAACATATTGTTTTTAAAATTTGCTTGATTTGTGTTACGCATTTATACTTTATCTCGTTAGATTCTAGCTGATTCAACTACAGTAGCTTTTTATTACAACCTTTTGTCAGTCTCTCATCCGGCATCTCCAATACTTTAATACACCATTTGATGGCTCTTCTCGCACACTCATACTCTAACTTATATCTATTTACTTTTAATATTATCTTGTAATTAGGAATTAAGAATAAAATAAAAAATATGATTATAAAATATGATTATAATTAAAAATATGATTAGCTGCTAATATGGATCTCGTGTTCCTTGTCATCAATATTATTTATTTATTAAAAATACAGTAATCAAATATTTTTATTATAGAAATTTTGTTTATTTTTTAATTTTTTTAATAAAACTTTTAATTTAAAATAACAATATTTTTATAAAAATGTGATATAACAATAAATTTTAAAACAAGTGAGCTTTAAATGAAACAAACTTTGCAGGATTCAATTCAGACTGATTTAACGCAACTCTTCTTTTTATTTCTATTTTTTAAAAAAATAATTTTATTTTTGTGAGCGTTTTCTGTAATGTACAAAAATACAATGCACATTTTCAAACAAAATTTTTTATTCAAAAATATGTTTTTCAATTATTGTTATTATAAATTCAAACAGGACTTCCGTTTCCGGCATGAAAGTGTAAAACAGTGGGAATTGTTGATGCTGAGTTTTTCTGATATAGTGGTGAAATTTGAGGTGACTGGATTGTAGAAGTGTGTAGAAGGGTGTGGATGTGAGAGATCTAATTGAGGGATTGTGAGATCGCAAAGGGGAGGTAGATACTTTCGAGGATTGAGACAGATTTGTGTGGAATTTTGTTTGGAGATTTGTGACACTGTGGAAAGACGGTGTTGACGGATTAATAGTAACAGGATTGGGCAGCGACAAAGAAAAGCGAGACAGGTACCAGACGGCGACCTTAGATAGAGGCAGGGAAGTATAGAAGGCGGGAAAGTTTGAATTTGATTCATGGCTAGCGGAGCGAGTATATCTGCTTAAGAAACAGAGTTAGAGCAGGAAGTGTTCAGTACGCCGAAAGAAGAGATAGAGGAAAGGAACGCAAGAGGGAAGTATAAAAAACTATAGAAAAGGAAAGATTAAGAGCAAAAAGCGTAGGCTCAATAGAAGCATTTATCAAAAGGAAGAGAGGGGAGAGGGAAAGCAGTGAAAAGACGGAAGATATCGAGGCGAATGTAAAATACCAGAAAATGCTTAGATCGCCGCCGGAAAAGCAGAGTTTGGCAAGGAAGAGCGATAACAATAAGGGTGCTGACGGTAGCGGATATGAAAGTGAAGTGTCGATCAAAGAGAAAAGACTGAAGGGAATCCGAGAAGTGATGATAGAGGTAATGGAGATTTATAAAGAAACGCAGGAAAAAAGGGGAGAGGAATTAAAGAAGGAAATTAGGCGAGAAATGGCTGAAGATAGGAAATTAATAAAAAAATCGGAAGAAATCAGGGAAAAGTTAGAAAAGAGGATACAGTCATTGGAGCAAAAACTAGAGAAGCAGGAAGAAGTTAATAATACAAAGGTAGAGGAGATGACAAGTAGGAAGAAGAAACTTGAAAGCTCGAACGTGGATTGTGGTGGGGCGAGAGGGGGAATAAGGAGATGAAAAGGCTGAGAAAAATAGAACAAAGAATAGAAACGAAAAAGAGGGAAGCAAGAAAATTAAACATGGTGATAAAGGGTATAAGATTAAAAGAGTAGGAGCTGAAGGAAGGGGTGGACGAAGTACTAAAAAGGATTGATGCTAAGGTAGAGATAGAGGAAATGCGCAATGTAGGAAGGGAAGTGCGAAGAGTGGAGTTAATGGTACTGGTGAAACTACAGAAATGGGACCATTCGAGGGAGGTGATGACAAAGAATAGGTTATCATATGGTAGTTCGAAAAGAAAGAGAACATGAAAGAGCAGATAGATAGATGGAATATGGTGGGATTGGGATGAAGAAAAGGAACAGATAGTAAGAAATGAGGTGCAGGGTTTATGAGAAATTTGACACAATATGATGTAGTCATAATGATGGAGACGTGGCCAGATAAAAAGGGATGGGAAAGAGTAAGGGGAAGGTTACCAAGAGGTTACAAGTGGCAAGTGCAAAATGCGAAGAGGAAGAATAAAAAGGGCAGAGCAATGGGAGGAATGGTGATGGGAGTAAGGAATGAATGTATAACAGGGAAAGATAAGAAAGACAGGAATGAACAAAAAGAAGAAGTAATAGTAGAAGAGGCAATGATGGGCGGAGAGAAGTGGAAGGTAGTGGGGATTCATGTGAACGGTGATATGCAGGAAAAAGCAGAGGAGATTAAAGAAATGATTAAAGAAAATAAATAAGAGATTAGGATGATAATAGGTGAGGATTTCAATGTGCGAACAGAAGACAGAGGAGGAAGGGAATAGGGAGAAGACAGAGGAAGAAAATCCAAAGATAAGGTACTAAATGGAGTGGGAAAAAAGTTGTCGAAGAGCTTGGAAGAGTTGGGATGGTATATCTTAAACGGAAATATAGAAGGGGGTGAAAAAGGAAAATATACACGCTCAGGAAGTGAAAAGGGAACGGTAATTGATTATGTGATAGTGGATGATGAAGTAAGAGAGAATGTTAAGAAACTAGAGGTGGGTGAATATATTGATTCGGATCACTTTCCCTTAATAGTGACAATAGAGGGCCAAAAAAGCAACAGAAATATGAGTAAAAGGGGAGCAAGTGTAAAAATGGTAGGAAAAGGGGATTGGTTAAGAGAAGGAAAAGAACAGATTAGAGAAAAAACAAGAAATATCAAAATGGGAGAGGGAAATGTGGAAGAGGAAATGGGAAAAATGATAGGAGAAACAAAAATATGATTAGAGTGCACAAACAAAAATGAAGTTAGTAAAGGGGAAATAGAAGTGGTTGGGGTGAGAACTGCAAAGAGAAAGAAAAGGAGGTCAGAACGGAATTAGAAAGTGGAGAAAAGAAAAAGGTAATGGGGAAGAATATAGGGAAGAATATAGGAAAAAAACAAAGAGTATACTGAGTTGTATTATAAAAAGAAAGAGGAAGAGAATAAAAGGTTTGAGGAAGAGGCGGAGAAGGCTACGACGGAAGAAGAGGTATGGAAGAAATTAAATAGAGAAAGAAAAAGAGTAAACCAAGATATTGAAATGATAGAATGGAAGAAATATTTTTTGGATATGCTAGGAGGAGTAGAGTAAAAAGTTGTGAAGGGAGGACAATATGGTAGAGAACGAGATGAAGAAGAGGACATTTCAAGGGAAGAAACAGTTAAAGTTGTAGGAATAATAAAGGCTGGAAAGGCACCTGGTATAGATGAGATTCCAAATGAAGTATGGAAATATGGAGGGAGCAACTAGAGGAATGGGCATGGATAATGTGTAATAGAGTATGGAGACGAGAGGGGTGGCCAGAATTATGGAAAGAAAGATTAGTTATACCAATAGTAAAGATAGGTAAGGGAGAGGAGGTTAAAGATTATAGGGGAGTGACGTTGATGCCAACACTGTATAAAGTATATGTAACTATTTTGTTGGAGAGATTAAAGATAGAAGTTGAAGAAAAAAAGATCGACTCACCGAATCAGACAGGGTTTAGAAAAGGATTGGGGGTAATGGACAACATATATGTTCTGAGCTATCTAGTAAATAAGAGAATTAAAAGGGAAAAAGGGGCAATGATAGCAATGCTCGTGGACTTAAAGGCGGCGTTTGCCTCATTCAACCGAGGAGAAATAGAAAAAGTTATGATAAAGAAGGGGATAAGAGAGGGATTAATAAAGAGAGTATCAGAAATGTTTAGAGTGACAAAAAGCAGGGTAAAGGTAGGGGAGCAAGTAGTCCTCTGATCCCACTTTTATTTAATTCATTAATATCAGGCTAAGAAGTAGAAATGAGGAGAAAGGGTTGGGGAGGAATTAGGATAGAGAAGGAAAAGATATATACACTGGCATACGCGGACGAGATAGTGTTGATGGCAGAGGATGAAGAAGGGATGGCGGGATTATTTACAGGATTAGAGAAATACTTAGATGAGAAAAGGCTGAATGTAAATGTATAAAAGACAAAGATAATGAGGTTTAGAAAAGAAGGAGGAAGGAGGAAAGAATAAACAAGAAGATGGAAAGGAATAAAGTTAGAAGAAGTCAAAGAGTATAAATATTTGGGATATATCTTGCAAACGAATGGAAATCATACAGCTCGTATGAGAGAAAGGATAAAAAGAGCAGCAGGGGTAATGAAATAGATACGGGAAAAAGGAAAAAGAAGGTTCAAAGAAAATTGGAGAAGGAGAATGTGGTTATTTGATCCGATCGTATAGCCGGTATTAGGTTATGGAGCAGAGATATGGGGATGGAAAGAAAGGACTGGAGGACGCCAGAATATATGGTGAGAGAAGAAGCGCAAAGGGATAAGTTGAGTATTAGAGCGGGAAAGAGGGCATGCAAATTTGAGACGAAGCTCAGGGAGGGAAAGGGAGGGGAGTTGGCGAGAAAATGTTTTATGGAGGTAGAAGAGAGGAGAGGGAGGGCGATCGAATTAACGAGATCGGAAGAAAAAGGAGGGAGTTCTTTGATGATAGAGAAATAGAAGACGGAACTGGAGTAAACTATGAAGAATTTGAAGAAAGTGAGAAATGGGGGGGAGAAAATGGAGAGAGGGAAGGTGGACCAGAATATCAAGATTTAGATTGGGAAACGAGGTAAGGGAGGGGATATACTGGGAAAAAGAAGAGAACAGAAAGTGTAGAATATGTGAATGGGAGGAGGAAACATGGGAGCATGTATGGGAAGGACGTAGGAGAGGAATGGAAGATAAAGGAAGCTGGCAAGAAAATGTTGTTAAGATTCTAGGGGAAGATGGATTAGGAGACGAATGGATGAAGGAGTTAGAGGGTGCTAGAGGAGCGAATGAGAGAGAATGAAATAATTCATATGAAAGGGGTAAATGAAGGCATAAAAAAGTGAAAGAAGAAGGAAACGGAAGTCGCTTATATTAGAAGCGTGAAAATTGTAAGTAATGGTAAAGTAAAAGTTAAGTAGACTAAAATGCGTTTGCGTTCTCATGCTCTCTCTCTCTCGCTTGCACTCTCGCTTTCGTTCGCTCGCTCACTCGTTTGCTAATAAGTCCTAAATTGCGCTATCGCAGGAAGTAGAAATGAAGAACTAGATATAAGTCGTTATTCAAATAGTTGTA
>NC_046659.1:14836564-14850028 GCF_010883055.1 Belonocnema kinseyi | reverse complement strand
AAAGGATATGATTGTAAAAAATATAGATATAAACGGAAAGATTGTAAGGAATGGAAGTCATCTAAACTCTTAGGGTATACATTATGAATAAAGAAATTCAAAAAATAATTCTTAGAAACATTACGCATTAAAAAAGTTTTTTCTTTGGTATAAATATTTTACTATTCTATGAAAAAAAATATTATAAAAATTTGTTTTCTTAATTGTTCAAATTAGGGAGCTGTCTAGCCCGGATATTGTATAATTTGGAAATTTTCCGTCGGGAATTCTCAGATTCGGTAAGATTAGAAATTGACAAGAATTTTCCAATTCGGGACTTTTATATTTCGACAATGTTATAATTTGGGTATTTTTATAGTGATGGGGGAATTTTATTTTTCGGAAAAAGCGACTGAAAATTGCCGAAAAATAAAATTCCTTACACTGTAAAATTCTTGAATGACAAAATAACCAAATAATAAAATTCCCAAAATTATGAAAGTCCCGAAATATAAAAGTAGAATTGAAAAATTCACAAACAATAAAAAAAAATCTGGACAATAAGATATTACCGAATTTGAAAAATCCCCAAAGAAAATGGCTGAATTATAATATTTCCGAACTATAAAATTCTTGAATTTAAACAATTAAATATTATTTATTGGAAATAAAATAAACGAATATATATTTGTAGATGAAAATTTTTTTTGATAATGTGCATAGTATTTTAAAAAATTACAAAAAATTCTGTAAAATCGAAATTTTTATTAAGAAAAAATAAAATAAATTTCGACATAAATCTTTGCTGAATTGAATCCTGCAAAGTTTGTTTCAAAATTTTTCTTACGTAGGTACAAATAAAATTTAGGCAGGACATTTTTTTCTTTTAAAACGCACTTTTTTAAATGTATTTTTTAATACAATTTTTATAAAATTATTATTTAGGTGCTAGAGATGGCATTTTTTGGGATTTTTCAGTCATTCCTTTCGGGATTTTTTTCAGGGGTCCCATATTTTTGTACATCCTCTTAGAATTATGTAATTTTTCAAAATAAAAAGTCAACATTTATTTGCAAAATTATAAAATGTATCGATTTTCTTTTAACTTATTTAAAATCTTTTCAAATTATTAAAAAAATTTTTCGGAACTATTAAATATGTTTTAGACTGATTCCCATTTTTCCTAACATTTTTGTAAAATCCTGCACACAAAATTGTACCAAGAGCTTCCAGATTTTTTATAATATTGTAAATCTTTTGAATTGCTTTGTAATATTTTTAAACATTCTTTTTGATTTATGTACTTTTTCGAAATAAAAAATCATTTTAAATCTTCCCAAAAATGTTAATTTCCTTTTAATATTTCAAAATTCTTGAGAAGCTCCACATTTTTTCTTTTCTTTCAAAGATTCAGAAACCTCGAGCTTATTTGATTTTTTTCTAAATTAATGATTATTTAACTTTTTTTTTAGAATAAAAATTAAATAATTTGACCTTCCAAAGACAAATAAGAAAATAAAAAGTTATTATCGTAACATTCAAAGTTTAAATTTATCACACTGAAGTTGTGATAACTTATTTTCAAATCGTTTACTATTGAAAATTGTTATATTCTTTTTTAATCTCCAAACTAAATGGATCAAAAATGGAATATTTTATACTGAAATAATATTTCAAAAAGATTTCGATAATTGAATAAAGGCGTTCATTTTAGAAGATATTAATTGTTACTTTTACACTTGTGTCACTACTAAGGCTTTCGAATTAAATTAGTTGAAATTTTAACGTTAAAATATGTCGATAATATCATTTTCAACAAATCCAGAATCGTCTTGTTAAAACAATCACTGTTTAATTTTTAATACTCGATCTGCAGTTCGATTTTCAAATTTACTTTAATTTCCCGATTTTCCCCGGTCACGAGGCTAGCTCTATATTTAGAACCTTCATTTTTTTGAAATAGTAATTTTTCGGTTCTAACTTACGGGACAATCATTTTATTCCTTGAAAGATTTTCTACAAGTCTTGTTGATAATTTTTACATTCTAATATAAAATGAGAAGGCATTAGTTTTTTGCGAAAAATGACTTTTTCGGATTTCATCAAATGTCGAAATTTTGATGCCCCTTGAGTCAGAAAAACAAGTTTTTACGTCGGAGTCTGTCTGTCTGTACGGCGTCATCGTTGTTGTTGTTTTCAGCCATTTATGGTACAAAAATATGAACAATTCATCCTCATAACTTTTTTTGATAAAATCAAACTTACCAAAGTAAAAGGATTTTTAAAATCCAAAAAACGAAACGAAAATGGACATTTAAAGCCAAAAAAAGCTTGATATGGAGAAAAGTCAAGAGGCAAAAAACGCTACTTTTTCAAGGCCTTATGATTATTTTATGACATTCTCACCCATAATGAGAAGAGTTTTATCCGAAAAATGACTTTCGCGAGTTTTATGAAATTTCGACGTTTTGAGGCCCCTTGAGTCACAAAAACAAGTTTTTACGTCGGTGTCTGTCTGTATCTCTGGCGTCGTCGTCGCATCGGACCGAAAATGCTTTGGGATATTGTATTTTACAAATTGCTGGTACTGACGATTCTCTGTTTATAACATCTTGGATAAAATCTCTAACAGGCATGTTCTTTCCGTCATAACTAGGGATGTTTGCTTCCCCTTATTGTTCTGCAAAACACTTAGCCATTGATGCAATCATGGCTTCGCTGATAGTGCAATAAATATCGTCCGCGAATTGGGTTTGATCGTTCTAATTAGGCACTTTGTAAAAGTTTTAAATTTATAATCTACTTTTTATAACGGGTAATGTCAATGCGAAGAGATAGTTCAAAGATTGTGAAAATATTCCATTCATGAAACAACCATAGGCTAAAAATTCTGCTGACCGCAAGTGGTTGAAAACGCTACTATGATGTACGTAAACGGTCTGATCGTAATGCGTATCTATCACAATCAAGTGTCCGATTCCGTGGTTCAGGAGAAACGGCCCTACTGTTTAGACACTTATTCTTCGGTTACGAACGATGATATGTTGTAGCTAGTTTTTCTGTTTAATTTGAATGAAGTTGTTATTTTAACTTTTGTTCAAAATTGATTAAGGTTGTTATGAATGAATCAATTGCAGAAGTTCCATACAAAGGGTGATTAATCCATAAAAAGAGAGATCCTCACAATTGGGACGAGGTGCTTTTTACCTGTCACTTAAACAACTCTTACCGGCTCTGCGCTTAAGAAAGTAAATAAGTGAAACAGTAAGTCAGTATATACTTCCATAGATTAAATTGTGGAATTAAAGAAGAAGGGTTCTTTTCCGGAGGGAGCACTATTATTTTTTTTTCTAAATACTGTGTCATCTACTACGTTGTATTTTGTAACATATGTAAAAATAAACGAAGGAGTCAGCTGTCAAACTCAACGATACGCATACCCTGCATGATTACAAAACTAGGGTTGGTAAGATAGTACATCCGTAGCGTGGCCATGTCTCTATCCGTTACCCACGAAAAGATAGAGTGATAGTAGGCAACACAACGGGCTACGCTGTGTCTTTCTATCAGTCGAGATAAGTGTTGTTCTTCCTAAAGGAAGAGAGGAGAGAACCGATGGTATTTCTGTCTCCTTCTAGCCTAGAGGAAATATCTCTGACCAGGGATAGCCCCGAAGCCCAGACTCCATCATCGAATCAGTCACTTACGACAAGAAAGAGAGAGAATGAGAGTCCTACAGATGACTATGTCCTCTTCTGAAACACGAACGCTAAAACCAGCTACATTTAGAGGAAGAGAATCAACACTGTATCGCTTGGTCCTTTTCCAGCACATGGATTTGAAGGCCGGTTCACAACGAGCACCGCTGATAGCCTATATGCCAATAAACTTTTCTCGTGAGTTATAGCCGGTTTTGGGCTTGGCCAAAATGGCCCTGATGTAACTCGCGAGTCTCTCAAACGTAAAACAGTTAGGGTAGTATGAACTACTACTAGTAAGAATATATACTATTAAGTGTAACATGCAAGTGAGTACTTTTGCACTGCCCGCTTTGTAGATAAACTATACCGTCACTCCGCTGGTCTCGCAGATGATCTCTCTCGTCCCCTTGGACGCCGCCCCATTAGAGAAAATTCCTGAAAGGCTTTACGTCAACGGAATGTTTATTAAGTGAGCAATGAGGTATGTATATCTAGAGCGAACTACACCAATCGCTCGAAAAATGGTTTTTATGGTTCAGGGAATCCATACAAAATAGTGACCTCGAAATTTTTATTAACAATTGAAAAGTAGAATTTCTTTGAAGTTTTTTTTTGTTGCAAAATAGAAATGAACAAGATAATTATGGGGGTAGGAAACCTCCATCTTGAAGGAAGATGATCCTTGTGATTCCTGAATACCATAAAAAACAGTGGTTCTTCTTTCGGGTTTACCTGTTCACCTCCATTGGCAGCATCTAGAATCCTATGTAGCAGTGATGATAGGGGATTCTTAAAGTTTTGCTGTTGACGTGCGTAGTCTAGGAACCATAAAACGATCACGATATGTGCACACGTGCCCAGAGTTCTTGCTCCTGATTTACATGTACTCATTTACGTTCATTATTATCTGACCCTAGATCAAAAATTGTATTGAATGCTTCTAATGCAGTCTCAAGACTTTTCACAAAGGAAATAGCAAACCTATAGCCATCGATGAAAACAACTAAAAATCGACAAAGCGCTTACCGTTTGTTCGGTTAGATCAGCGCGTGATGTATATCATTCTAAAATTAAACTCATTCAATATTGATCTCACCAGGGCACCGTTTTCAACGTTATGATAGTGACATTTTATTACATTAAAATCTTTAGCGCTTAGCGTTCAGTTTTTTTTAGAAGCACGCGATATATATCCTTGAAATAACGGCGTTTTGTTTCGACCTGATGCTGGAACCTTATCTGCGCTAACGGAAGCAAGTTTTAAATTTAAAACTACATCTCGAGCGTTAGGCGTTCGGTCTGGCAGAACAGTGCGCCATGTATATCATTGTAATAATAAACTTATTAGATATTGATCTCATCGGGGCACTATTTTCAACGTTATAGCAGTGACGTTTTATTAAATTAAAATGTTGAACTCTTAGCTTCCGGCTGTTCTTAGAAGCACCCGATATATATCTTTAAAATAACTGCGCTTTGTTTCGACCTGACGGTGGCAGATTATCTGCTCTTACGGAAGCATGTTTTGAATTTCAGACTACATCTCGAGCGTTCAGCGTTCACTTGGACCGGTAAGGCCACTGTTTTAAAGTTATGGCAGTGTCGTTTTATTAAATTGAATTCTTGAGCGCTTAGCTTAGTTTGGCAGTTTTGGGATGCGCGCAAAATACATCCTTATCAAACTATAATTTGGTACCTACCTCATTCTGCCGTCTTCTCTCTCTTTCCAGCATATATAGCAATTCATTGCTTTCACAAAATCGAGCTCTTGACGCCGTATAGTACAAAAACTGTCAATTTTTCTAAAAAATTTTTCCGTATCTTTCATAAGGTCCTTATAATCTACATTTTAACATTCCATTTCGTACAGTATTTGTGACGGAGACAGACTATAGATGGACGCCGGCTTCGTCGGGGTACAATCGATAATCTCGAGCTGTCGGTATAGGTGGGGAGATACTTATAAAAGGCCATTCTGGCCAGAGCAAGGGGCTCTTTTCCAGATCGACGAAGTCAGGGGAACGATCGGGAGATTGAGCAGACGACCAACCCAGGCAGCAGCCGTTACCCACGAGAATCGACTACTCCAGACAAGAGGTCTCCTGCCTCCGCGCTCGGGATACGAGCTCTCGACCAGTCCTCAATGAACGTGAGATTTTAAACTAACCTCGTCACTGCAGTGGGAGAAGCGTAGAACCACACGACTGCAAGGGGCCATATTCAGAGTCCGCCGAAGCATTTCTTTTATTTTTTACAGATCCTATCTCTTCCTACCAAATCAGGTTTCCCGATCAGAATCAGACGGCACAAAATTATGTTTGACGTGATTTTGGAAAGCATAGATTAATGTTACTTAGTAGTAGAGTAAAGGGCAAGTTACTTATAAGTTCGATACAAGAAGAGAAAATTGATATTTTTTTACACTCGCGTTTTGAAAATGATGTGCGTGGGCTATGAATAAAGGTAGCTTCAACGACAGATAGAGCGTCGAGCGACTTTAGACAAAATAGGGCTAGAATAGAGGCCAAATGTGTATGGTGAGAAATCAGAGAATAAATAAGCTGTTCTTGTGAAAAATTGAATTGTTTCATTGAGTCTTACCTCTGTCCTCGCTTTTTCGAGCTTCACTCGGCAGAGCTTTTCAATACGGCAAGAGGGGATACCAGAAAAAAGGAATGTTTTAACATATTTACCAAGTGTCAGCCAAATCCACCGAAAGTTATTTTCACATACATTTCCCATACAATTCTTTAAGTAGGGGTTTGTTCGAAATATCAAGAGGTTCCAGATTCGGGCAACTATCGGCGAAAATTTTTCTTGTCGCGGAATGGCAAGACGTACGCGTTCACGGTAAATGAAAGTCTTCAAAAAATATTCAATTTAAAATCACGGGACCGAACAGTCTAAGCGACAGTGATCGGAGACGTTCAAACTTATACGAAACTGAAATAGTTGATCGTGGAACTGGGCAATCCAGAGATTGTTGAAAGTCTCGAAGCACAGAACTTAGATACTTTGGTACGCTTAAAATAAAAAGTGCTCGATTACGTAGGGGGATTAAAATCTTGAAAGGCTGGTTCTCAAAGGATTCGGATTAGACATCCGTGACATCAGCGATATCTAATGGCGTATCGGAAATTAAAATAGATTTCAAAAAATTGGCTGCGGCTCAGCCCAACGGTAGACAGTTAAGTAAATCGCACTCCACTGTTCACAGCAATAACAACAAATGTAATAAATGCAAATTATTTAATAACAGTGACAATCCCTCATAACGGCAATGTGTGCAGCATCACAAACACTACCACCACGGGCTCTTTAAGTACAGTCTCAATGCCTCGCGTAAAACCTTCCCTTTGATTAATCCGACAAATGTGTCGCTCAACTACGTACAAATCTTCGAAATGTCAAATCCCTTTAACATACCAGATCCGGTGGTCCTATTTGAATCCAAGGAACCAAGTCATATTCACTTGAGACTTCTGGACTGCCTTATTCAGGGTAACCCTGATATTCGTAGCATAAAGTCTATGCCCGACATCCCGAGCGCAGATAGAGTAGAAACACCACTCATGATCCCAAACTTTTTCAAGAAATTCAAGCAGAACTTTGCACAAAGAGAAAATCTTGGTGCTATCCGCAAAGATCCAACTAAAGCGTCTAATCTGAGTACAGTTTTTCCGAACACCACAGCCTCTGAATCCGAGAAAGAAGAGCACAAGAACAAAAATAATAGAAAACATAGTTTAGGTCTTGATAAGAGGAAATTAAAGAGATTTAATCGAACGTCTTTCAATGAGGGTCAATTTGGGAAATTTTCAGACAATTTCACAAATCAACTCTGATATTGATAAAAGTAGAAACGGAAATAGGGACTTTGGAAAGATCGTTCTAGGATGGAACATTTAATTTAATAGTAAGAGCAAACGGAGTGTGGATGGGTTTTTAACAAAAATTGAGGATGGAAGAAAGCTCGGGTCTCGGACGAGGAATTGTTACTGGCAATGCCGGTTCTTTTAGAGGGAATTCCGTCGAGGTCTTCGCCTTAACTATCGCAAACTCATCAGTCGCTCAGACTATAGATTATTTCGCGAACTATCTCGTCTCGGGAGAAATTAGAAGAAAGAATGGAACGAATATATTAGGGAATAAAAGGCTCCACCTCCTCCCTAGAACTCCTTTTTGAAACAATTCGCCAAGAAGCCAAATAGAGGAAGTTATGTGCATTTACTTACCGAGGACTATGAGTTTATTACATTAATAGGGCGAATACTAATAGACATTATATCCATTGGTGCTTTAGAAATTAAAGAGCAGCGTACCAAATTAGAAAAATGTCCTATTAACCCCTCAAGGGCGTTATACAATGTATATTGTCATTATCAAAGAAAACCATTTTGACGATTTAAGAAACGAAAATTTAAAAATGGACTACATAATTTGCATGTAGCCTTAGAAAGAGAAAATGTAAGCTCTTTTATAATTTAAAATCAAGGACATCTAACGGACGAATTGTCAATAGGTGAAATGCTAGATTTTTGAAGAGAAATTTTCGCAGATAGCGATATTAAAATTATGATATGTCATGACATGGTGTGTATACCTCCAGAAGATCGAAATAAAATAATATCACAGGCCAACAAAAAAAAAAAAGATTTCTGACTATTGGATGCCAATTGAATATTCCTATGTATTTTTTCCTCAGGCGTTTGTGCAACAATTAAATTATTGAAATACTTGAATATCACGCCAATATTTCAAAAATCAAATTAAAGAAATTTCTTCGAGCTTAATTTAAAAATAAATAATTGATAATAATTTTTATCATAAATATAAAATATTAAACACTCGAATTGTTAGGACTTGAATGATTTATTTTTATCAGTTATTGAAAAATTACTTAAGGTTCTATTCAACGGCACTAACCCCAAGGAGAATAAAGTTCTAATAAGGGGTCAACATTTCATATAGTGGTGGGAGGATGGATCAAGAATATCTTAAATATTACTCAATTAAATCATTATCTTTTTACAAATTTTTGAAAAACTTTCAATATTTTTAAAACATTAGGAAACAGCGTTTATTCGTGATTTAGTTTTTATTATTATAATATTGTAATATATAGAGATCGAAATCAGATAAATATTTAAATGACTCGAAAGTGATCTGAAAATCTGAAAATAATTTAAATTAATATTATAGGTTAAAAAATTATATATGGATTTGAGCACATGGCTGGCCTGATGATAAGTTAGACAAGCTCGTATTGGATTTATAAAAACTGTTTAGGCAAAATTTATTAATCAATCTTTTTCTACGATATATTTGCTGTAATCGAAAAAACTAATCAGGATATGTTCTTGCATCGCTTAAAATTTGCAATTCCAAAAAATGATTAGTTATTCAACTCTGATCTACTATTTCTCCAAATGGAATTTTTTGCTCCCGTTTTATTTATGCTGGTACACAGCAAAGGGATATATTAGAAGCATTCTCTTGTATACTTTTAAAAAGTCAAAGATACCTACAAAATAGTGCTCTCATATGTAACACTCGCGAACATGTTGATAAATATAAATTTAATCATGCAATTATGGATGTGTGCACATTCTGTTTTATTTCGCTTTATTTACTTAATTATTTTTCCTTATTTTACGTGCATTTTTAGTTAATTTATTTGCACAATATATTTCCCAATTTTCGGGACACGCCCTCCCTTAAAACAGGTCATGGGGCCGCCCAACCTGCCCCCCGAGGGGATTAACGTCCCTGAATGGTTTCATTTTATCGGAATAGGGATAAGGCATTCCGAACATACTTTACAGAAGAAGAAGACTTGGTATACAATACAAATAAGTATGCTTTGATTATATATTTGATTGGTGATAGACTATGTACATTTATGGACACCTGCTTTAGTGAAACCCATACAAGTTCATTTTATTCAGGTAGATCGGTCAATTGATTTTTTTTTATTGACTGAATGCTGTAAGCGATCAAGTTTTAGTTACCCCAAAAAACTGCCCTTTTAGTGAAGTTAGTTTTATTCTGATTGGTATTATGTCACAATTATGTACAGCACGGGATGAATTTTTTTGTTAATATGATTTGGGCAAATCGTTTTCAAAGGTTGTTACCCAGATAGAAGCTAAATAGCTCTTTGCGATACAAGTGCGCAAAATAGACGATTGCCGAAGAGTGCGAAACTTGCAACATGAGCTGCATGCAAATGATGCAATACCACGAGTAGTAATCGCCTGTGTGTAGGCGTATGACACGCTGTTTTTTGCAAAAGTCACAAGAGAAAATTATTTAGCACTTTTTGATTTTAACCTTTTTTCAAGTAATTAACGGAAATCCACAAATTGCGCGAATTCATTTAATTTCGTGAATCCCATTGAATCCTTCAATTCTGTTAATTCCAGGAATCCGCTGAATTCCCCGAATTCCATATTTTGATACCATACCATGTATTTCGCGAAATCCATAAATTCTGTGAACTTCCTGAATTCCATGAATTTCAATAATTCCGTGAATTATTGGATCTACCATGCATCGATTCGCAAAGTGGACATTTTCCAAAGTGCGCATGCGCCATAATTATTTCCGCAAAGTATGTTGAATCGAAGTACTTTGCATTTGATTTAGAGGCATAGAAGTCCTCACTTCCGTGGTGGATGTTGTAATAATGTATTTCACTATTTGAAAAAATTATTTTAGAAAAAGTCGCCTCTCAAAAAGTTTTCAAACTTTTTGAAAATTTAGATTCTTCGTTATATAAAAATGAATTTTTCTCGTAAATAATTGCTGTGATGGAAAGGCATTAAAAGATGCATAGAAAAAGTGAATTGTATTCTTTCAATATTCAAACATATACTCGAAAATAATTTTCATAAAATATATTGCAATTTTAGCTTGTACGTTACAAGGGTTATTTTTGGAACGATTATGGGTGAGAAATATTTATGTTTAAAAGTAATACGTTACTATTTTATAAGTAAGTTCCGTCTATGTAGATACCGACTTTTTCCAATGGGCGTTTTTATTGCAGGGTGTTCCTTTTTTATATAAGGGTTAATTTTACAAAAGCGATTTATAGAACATTAACAATTAAAAAAGAGCGCAAAAATCCCAACAAGTAATGTATACCATTTTTGGCATCAGTCTGCAGGTTTCTATTAGCCGTGTTAATATTTCATAAGTATTTTACATCTGGATAGTTTTTTTTTCAATACGTTTTTGCAGCACAGGGGCTTGCTTTTTAAAACAAGGGATTATTTTACAAAAGTATTTCATATCACATTGAAAAACAAAAAAGTATCAAAAAATCTAGCCTAGTCATTTTTTAATTACTTTTTTCATTTGAGAAGGTAACTTTTTAAAATAAGGGTTGGTTTTAAAGCAAAAAAAAAGATAGTAAAAAATCTAACCTAGTAATTGTTTAGTTTAATTATTTTTGTAGAGGGAGCCGCCTTGTTTTCTCGAAAACTAATAGAGCAAAAAAAACTTTTTTCGTAAAAAATAGGAAAAATGTATGCATTATATGACTTTTTTGTTTTTCGTTAGTGGCGCCGCTGAATTGTCTGACCTAATTAATTAACTAAAGGACATTTATCCAAACTGTCAATAAATAAATAACTACAAATAAGAACTAAGAATAGAATTCTATTTTTAAATTATTTTCACGTTCTAAATATCTTTTCAGTCTATTTAATACATTTTTAGGTACGTTGAAAATTTCTTTGTATACATAAGACTGTATGTAATTGAAAATAAAAGTTTCACTAATTCTAATGAAAATTATTTAAAACTTGGATTTATTATTTCCACATTTTTCTACAAAATTTGCCGTAAGTTATCTTTTTTTTACTATTTTTTGTATTAATATAATGTAAAATTGCATAAAACATCGAATTGCAATAGTTATTCACGGAGCCTATAGCTTTTTAGAATTGATTTCTTCGCATCTCGAATACGTTTCCTACTGTCTTCTACTACGTGATCCCTTGATGCAGAATCTAATGAATGAGACGTATAAGCTTTTTCCTTACTTTCTTCTTCTTCTTTTTGTATTCGATTTTCTATAGATCATTTCTATTATGTAAATGCGCTGTGTTTTAGTAGATTTCTTGATATACATCTTCTTTGGTTGATTTCTTGCGATTTTAATCAATTTTTCAACATCTCTATGAGTAAAGTCAAAAAACAGTTGCATATTAGCAGTGAATTGTTTTTTTATTCTTCTAAAATTAAAAATTTTCATTCATGTGTTTTTCTGACTTTTCGTACTCTCTATGTAAAACCTTAATCTTTTTTACGATGTAGGACTGCAAGCTTATCGGAACTCAGAATTTTCTATATAAATTAATTACTTCTTTTGAAAGTATTTTTGCACTTTAGCAAATTGGTTTTTCAAGTTTGATGTGTAGGTAAAAGAAAAATTTTAATACCCGAGATACAGTTTATAGATTATCGTAAAGTGAATTTGATTCTAGCTTTTGAATTAACGAAATACTGTTTCCAGAATTTTGTTCCAATTCTTTTGTATTCATTTTTTTTCAACAATGAACCTTTGAATATCGAACAGTAGACGAAAGGTGTTTAAATTAAGTTAAAAATTTATGGCTGGTAATTACAGGGGAAAATATTTATAACTTATTAATTTACCTGAGATACAGAAATTAGGTTTGCCATGCCTTTAGATAATTCTATATTTTTCTCAAATAAATGAAACTTATTATCTGGGATACTTGCACACAATTTTAATGTAAAAATAGCAGAATTGTCATTGTAAACCGCATTGCGCCTTTGAATGTAGGTCGTTCCCGCGTGAGTTGGACAACTAGATAGTATGTGAGCTAAATGCTCGGGGTGTGCATGGCACGCCCTGCAGCTATCATCGGGAATGTCTTGGCTCAAAATGTGGCGACGGTATGTTAAGGTAGAAATGGCACCGTCTTGGCATGCAAAAATGAAACCCTCTGTACCAGACTTCAATCCGAGCGATTTAAGGAAAGGAAACGTTAGCTCACAAGACATTGACTGATCCTTCACATTTCTATGGAAGATACCGTGCATCCTCTTATCGAGGAGCTGTTCACGAAAGTTTTTCTCTTGTGCTTTCTTAATCCGGGCTTTCAGGAGTGAGTTCTCGAGATAGATAAGATTTGATGCATTTTGCTCACCCCTAATACTGAAGTCAAGTCCGAGTGTTTTAGCAGCCTCCTCCGCAGCTTTGTACAGAAACGCTCCTTTGCCCACTTCTTCGTGATTCCTGACCATTTTAAGAAGAGGGTCTCTTCCATTTGCAACTCTATGTGCTGTACCCAGAATAATCCTGTTGTGAAGACATTCGAGACTCAATATTCCGCGACCCCCTTGACGGCGTGAGATGTACAGTCGTGGAACGGAAGACTTAAGAAGCATGCTTTTATTCATGTGCATAACCTTTCTTGTCCCGATATCAAGAGAACTGAGCTCGTTCTTCGTCCATGGAAATACTCCAAATGAATAGAGTAGTACCGGGACGGCAAGCATGTTCGTTGCAGATACTTTGTTCCTTGCCGACAGTTCGGAAAACCAAATTTGTCGGATGAGACGTTTGTATCTGCTTCGGAGAGTATCCTTTATAGATGTCACATCCTGAATGCGGCTCTGTGGAGCGCCCAGGTATGTATAAGTATCTCCAGCGCAAAGGTGTCGTATGGCGCTTCTATCAACGAGCTCAGGATTTTCAGGGATGCCATTAAGTTTTCCTCGCTTCAAATAAACCTTGGCGCATTTG
>NC_046659.1:14810275-14836464 GCF_010883055.1 Belonocnema kinseyi | reverse complement strand
TGCTGAATATGGTTACAAAAATAAATAGGCAGTCGCGGACAATTGTCCAGGGGTGGTCTCGAAGGAATTAACCTCCAAGCGGAGGTGTTAAAACCGTGCCGAAAGCTGAATGGCACCTGGGTGAGGTGTATAGAACGGTGACTCTGGGATACCGGGCGACCTCTCAGAGTACGCAGCCTTCTCCTTGCATGCGGGGCTCTACAAGGATGAACGAACCCCTTTCCCTAGCTTCTCGTGGGAACAACAACCATGCTGAACTACTCCGTAAAAGGGGCTATGTAAGCGGAACGCCTACTCTACCACAGCTAGAACAAGCCGGCAACAAAGAAAGAGAGGCGACACTAAGACCAACCGCGGGCAGGCATCCAATAGATTAAGAGCGATGCTTTACGACCCGGAGAAACATCAACATCAAGGTTTCTCTCAAGCCTAAAGATCTGGCTGAAATGGATGACGAGCTTCGTGGACATTTTTCCGGTGAATCCGACCTCTGGGTTATCAATTATTGTGTGTATAATTCAGCGAGAGCTTTGGCCGATGCGAACCGTAAAACAAAACCAACGGCCGATCATAAGACCAAAAGACGAATGCATCAATTTGCCATAAAGATAGGCTGGGCAAGACAGTGCGCGTCCCGCATTCAACGTGTGATTGACTCCATCACATCTGGTAGGAATGTTACCGCCAAGGTTCGAAAGTTCGCGCGCGAACTCCGGAACCGTTATCACACACTTAACAAATCAAATCTGCTGACCATCAGGCAGCATATTGTTGAAAGAATACGGATACTATCTGACGCTAAGAGAAGTCTAGAGCGGAGGGAGAGGTGGGTCAGAGAAAATCAACAGTTTCTCTCTGAACCATCTCGACTCTTCCAAGACCCTCCAGTTACTGTCGAACACCCACCCAAACCAGAGGAGGTCGAAGTATTTTGGAGAGAAGTTTACGAAGTTCAGCATAGACTGGACGAAGACTCAGAAAATATAAGTAGCTTCAAGGAGTTATGGTTTGCCCTCATAACACTCTACAAAGTGACCGTTAAGACCCCATTGGATCTCCATTCGATTCCTTCTTAAAATTTTTTTAAAAAAATAGCAAAATCAACATTTAAATTGTTGAAATTTGAATTCTACGTTAAAATTTGCATTAGAAACTTACGGAGTAATCGCAATACTTTTTCTTTCAGCGTTAAAAATTTAAAAAAATAAAATATCAGCCATTTACATGGGCCGAAGGCAACTTCAAGTGCATCTTCTTTTAGTAACTGTTCATAAGCGTTCCGTGGATGTTTAAAGTTCTAATGTTTCGTCTTTATGAGGTTTTCTGCGATTGAAAATTATTCAATGTATCGACATCGCCTATTTCAAAGCTATTTTCAGTTTCCTTATTATTTAAAGAAATGTTTGAAGTCACGTGATTTCTCCGTTTGAGTGTGTGATGATAGCCTTGTCGCTTAAGAAAACCAGTGTACGAGCAGCAGTGAATCGCGATAGATCGTTGTCCGATCTTTTCGGAACAGTAAAGTGATTAACTCAATAAAGACATTAAATCTTACATCTTACAAAAATCTCTATATAAACGAGTGAGTGATCTTTGTGGTTCTCAAAAATAGTCTTAGTCTGCCAAAGATTCTATACTTGAAATTAAACTTGAACTATTCATTATTTCTAACGATTCTTCTCTATCTATTTCCGATCTGGCTAAATGAAATATTTATAAACATAAACATTAAACAAAAGGTCCTTCGAGCCGGATAGAAAATTGTGAAAAAACATTAAAAAGTGTAAAATTAATACAGAAAAGACCAAAGTGAGAAATTTTATTGAGTGAAAGCACAAGAAGTAGGTGAAAAATATGACGCCTTGAGGTCACATAGCAAGGATATAGGCTGGTGACAACATCCTCGCACGTACTGTAAGGCAGTCGTCCTTCTCCAAAGAGTCTGTACTGTACTCTTTCATGCTGTCATTCTTTACTGGATCGATCTTTCATTATTCTTCGCCGGAAGGAAGAAATAACAGATTTAGAGTTTTGCTAGACCAAGGATCTGAATGTTGATTCACTACGGAATGAGCAATGAAAATATTAAGACCACGTTACAAAAAGGTTAAAGCAGTAGTATATGGTGTTGGAGGAGTTAATATTGGTTCTTCAAGAAAGTTAGCAGAATTTAATTTAATTCCTACAGAAAAGAGCTGTCCTAAAGTCCACATCCAAGCTTTAGTATTATTACACCTTATATCATATGCTCCTTATATAAGATCTAACGTTTGGCATAAAGATCAATTAAAAAACTTAGGGTTAGCAGATCCAAATCCATTTAGCTTCCATCAAGTTGATTCGATTTCAAGGGCCGATAAATATGGCATTTCGCCAAAATTTACCAACGAGCAAAAGACGGACGTTACATGATAGGCTTACCTTTCAAGAACGCTCCTTTCATAAAAATAGGTGCATCCCTGGAGAGAGCTAAGATCTTTTAGAATTGAAAAAATTGAAAAAATTTGTTCAGGCGAATTCCCTTTCTAATGAGATAAAAGCTTTGAACGAAGAAGATAGGTTGGTTCCAAAGAACTCGCTATTAAAAACTTTGAATCCATTTTTGGATTCCAACAATCTCTTAGGGTTAGGTGGAAGACTGCGGCATGCTCCTATCAGTTTTTATATGAAGCATCCTATCATTTTGCCGCGTCACCACATAAGTGAGCTTATCGCCACGCAAACTCACCTTCGATCTTTACACGGTGGTCAGCAATTAACTTTACATATGCTCAGACAGCGTTACTGGATTTTAGGAGTTCGTTCTTTGGTTAAACAACTGATCAAATGTTGCCTGGAGTGCACACATGAGAGAGCGGCTTTGTCTCAACAACTTATCGGAGACTTACCTGAATTTAGAATAACCCCACATCGTCCATTCATACATTCTGGTGTGGACTATGCAGGCCCATTTAATTTTCGCCTTGCTTCCGGTCGTGGCAGAAAGAGTCAGAAAACTTACGTTGCGCTTTTCGTCTGTTGTTGTACAGTCCAATATAAATAACAATTGATTCAGATGTGAATGAATCTTTATTCGTCAATTTTAATTGACATAACCGACGTACATTTCAACCTATTTGCAGATCTTTTTCAAGGTAATACATCACCTAATTAAAAATTGTTTAACAATATGTAATACATTAGAAAGAATTAACAAATTTTATTTTTAAAGATTGTATTGTGATAATTGTACAGTGATAATGGTACGTCATTTCACGGTGCTGACCTGGAATTAAAAAATTGCCTTTTGAATCTTAGACTGGATGCTAATTTGCATAATTAGTTCGCAATTCAAGGTACTCCTTGGCATTTCATACCTCCTTCTGCTCCTCATTTTTGGGGGTTATGGGAGGCTGGAGTTAAGAGTTTCAAACACCAGCTGAAAAGAATTATAGGTGCACATATTCTTACAAACGAAGAGTTTTATTCCCTTCTTACTCGTAGAGAAGCTTGCCTCAATTCACGTCCTATTGCCCCTCTTTCAAAGTATCCTGAAGACTTTTCATATCTTACACCTGGACATTTTCTGATTGAAGCCCCTTTGATAAGCATTCTAGAACCCTCACTGGAATTTACTCCGGAAACTCGTTTAAATCGATGGCAGTTAGTACACAAATTTTCAGAGATTTACTGGAGAAGATAGGCTGTTGATTATTTACAGTCTTCACAAAAACGCTACAAATGGTTCAACAAAGAGCTAAATCCTGTGATCGGTGATTTCGCTCTTGTGAAACATGATTCGTTACCGCCTACTAGATGGTTGTTAGGTCGTATAATTAAATGCTACACGGGAAAGGACGATTTAGTACGTTCTGTTCGCGTAAAAACTTCCAGTTCGGAATACGAACGTCCGATTACTCAGATTTGTCTGTTACCAATCAGAATCAAATGAATGAACGAAATCTGAACAAGTATTATTAACTAGATTTAAAATAAATTATTCTGTTAACTCAGTGGATTATGGCGGGCGGCTAAAACTATTAAATTCTTGTTACATTAATACTGTTTCTTTATGGCAGGCGGCATTTGCGTTGTTGACAAATACTTGATTAAGCACTTATTGTTTTCTTTTCATCGTGCATTTATCACTCACGAGTCGCGTGGTATGTTTAAAGTTCGAATGTTTCGTCTTTATGAGATTTTCTGCTATTGAAAATTATGCAATTTATCGACATCTCCTATTTCAAAGCTATTTCTAACTATTCTTCTCTGTCTATTCCTGAGCTGGAAAAATTAAATATTTATAAACATAGAAATTGAACTGTGGGTAACTTTAAGAATTTTGTCTGGATGCTAGCACCATGCAGTGGAAACCTCAGACAACAACGCTGCGATGCAAGTGATGGAGAATTTTACTTCTAAACTTCGCGCGCAACATACCACTCGAGCTATTATGGATGCGCTTGAAGTCACCTTCCGCAGAAGTTATTGACATTTTAAAAAAATTTTAACGCTGCAAAAAAAGGTATTGGTATTACTCCGTGAGTTTCTAATAGAAAATTTAACGTAGAATCCGAATTTCAGCAGTTTAAAAGTTGATCTCGCTGTTTCTTTGAGTTTTTTTAAAAAGGAACCGAATAGGCTCTTCACGGGTATTTTGTAGAGGCTACATTCGGTTCATTCGGTCCGCCAAGGTTTTAAAAGCTTGTATTAATTATATATTGAAAGTCCAATTTGTTCTGACATCCTAACCTAGGCCTCCAGGTGTGATTTGAAATGGGATCTGTCTTTTACCTTATCATTGCCGAGAATTTAAAGAAATCTTTTTGCCAGTGAAATTAAAGATGGCAAAAGACCTTTCGTTGCTGAATTTTAAACATTAAACACAATTAGAGAAGAGGAAGACAGACAGAATCAAAATCAAAAGCTCGTGGACAAATATATAGCTTCTGCCCCTTGGGTTTTTACAAAACCATAACTTAAAACAGTGGCCGCAGTTGTAAGTGTAGAGGTCGAAAAGTTTCGTTTCTATCATTAGAAGAAGAAATTCCATCTTTGTGAGCTGAACCGTCTGAATTATAAGGATCCAACCTTGTGGCCTCATCTAAAGATAACTAAAATATTGAGGATGATAGAGGTCTAGGATATAATAATGGGTTAAACATACGTGGCAAATATCGAGGAAAACAAAGTTGAATTTTAAAAATTAACAAATTTGCAACATATTTTCTTTTTAAGACTTGTAGCTTCAATTTGGTGAGGAATAATGCAGCTTCTATTACCTCGGACATGATAACATTTTTCGGTATCATACAAATATTGTAGACTATTTCCTCTGGCTCAACATCCCGATGGAGACATTTAATGCTTAACGATTTTCATTTAATCAAATAGTATCCAAATATCTACATTGTAACACGTATATTTTCAACTTTACCAGTTATGGTTGCTTCCAACTAGAAGCTTTAGTAACTTCAAGCAAATAAAAACCTATTTAAGTTCTTCTATGAGACAAATCTCGATAACAGGTCTGGTAAAGTTTTCAATCGAAAGCGAAGTCGAAAAAGCGATAGACTTTAACGATATGATAGACAATTTTGCAAGTCTGAACGCTGGGTGGCAAAAGTTGTTATTGTAGTTAAGCAAATGATTACTGTTAGTACGGAAAATTGTTTTTGAAATAAAAAATATTTATTCAAACGATATTATTATGTTTTTCATTAATTTATTCTATTTTTATATGTAATTTTTAGCATAAACATGAAACCCGATTTATATTGACGAGGAGGGGGGGGGGGGTATACGAAGGGCGTACCAGAGTATTTTTGCCTAGGGCGTAAAAATTTCCTGTTACTGCTCTGTGCCTGGTTATGTGTATAAGTAATTATCTCTTGGGTTTCCTCAAAGTCCCAGAGTCATCGTTTAAGTTACCTCACACTAAATGGTTTAGAAATTAAATGAAAAAATGGAAGCTTCTTAAAATAAAGGTCTGAAATCTTCTCTTTAAAATGAGAACATAAACATAATAAAATATTTTTAATATTACCTCCATGATTTCGGCTGATTTTAATGTTCGAAAGCAGTTTCTACTCTTTAGTATGCATACCCTGAATAGCTAGAACTCATACTATCTGGGTGCCCCACCCACGCGGGAAGGATGTATCTCTTATACCTCTATAGAGATAAAAACGCCCTAAGAATTCTATGTTACCATCTTTATCGCTCTTACGGTGTCGACCATGACCCCGCCCTGTTATATTTTCTGGATGTACAATTTTCTGACAGCAGCCTTCGTTGCGCACTTAAGGGCTGACATCGTTCCCCAAGATTTCGAGAAACGAAATATATTCATGATCGAATTCTCAGTTGCAGCCGACTGCAACATCACAGCAAAGAAGAAGGAAAAGGAGGAGATGTATCAAGATCTCAAAAGGGAACCACAGTGACTGCAACCAAAATATTCGGTTAAATTATTGTCCTTATTATCAGTGCTCTTGGAGTTGCGAAACTATCACCGGCTCGTGACCTTGAAGATATACCCGCGTACTAAAAATATGCATTTCCTCAAGATAAAGGAATGTTTCACCCGCCTGATGTTGTGAATAGATCACCCCGAAAGAATGAATCTTCAAGTTGAGGCGCACCAATTGAGGCGACCTCTTGGAGTATGCAGGCTTATCCTTTCCAGAAAATGGATCGGATAATAATGCCGACTACCCTAGAGTTGGGGGAGCCAATTAAGACGGAGTGAATGCAATGTATCGGCGAAATGTCGAGACTTTTAGGTGGACGGATCGACTCAGTGACGGCCTGCTAGAGTTCTACGATACCAGTATATCATTTGAACGAGGAGGTTACATGGCATGACTGTATGATATGTGGTGCGAGTAGTAGCCTACAGAGAAATAGCGATGCTTCAAGAACAGGAGAAACATCAACATACAAGTTTTCCCCAAGTCTAAAGATCTGGCTGAACTGGATGACGAGTTTCATGGAGATTTTTCCGAGGACTCCGACCTCTGGACAATTAATTGTGGTGTGTGTGATGCAGACAGATATTTAGCTCACCACAAAAGTAGGCAATGATTGACTACATAACATGTGACAGGAAGCAAACTCGGCGTATACAAAAATTGAAGTATACAAAATTTCCCCATAAAAAAGATTCTATTTTTTTTATACAAACTGCATTTTTTAAATAATAACCGAATAAAGTCTGAAAAATTGTAACAAATGTTAGAAACTTCCTCTTATATCAGTTATGAAATGACATTAGATAGATTTATGCACTTATTGAGGGTAAGATGAATGTCAATAAATAATACATTAGCTACTAATTTGTTACTATTGATAAATAATGTTATTAATTGAATAAATGCTTTTATTGTCTACGCCTTTCACAATTGCAAGCCAATGTATGTAAGTATTTGGAGCCACTTAATCGAAAAATTTAATTAAAACCATTGTAATCCAAAACAAAAACGACGAACACCATTTGCACCATTAGTGTAGAAATTGGCCGCACTAAACACAAGATCGTCTTCCTCAAGATCGACCACATTTATTCATATAGTTTAGAAAACTGAGAGAAATGTCAATTTTCCTTGAATGCGATATTAGCAACATATAAGGGTCCCCTTCTATCGACGCGGACCATTATAATGGTGCTAGAGAGCGCTTATAAGAATGAAATAATTTCTTGAAAAAAAGGAGAAGGAGCCAATTATTTCTCTCCGAGATACTGAACACAAGATATTTACGGTATATTTATATATCGAAAAGAATGTAGATGAGCAGGAGAAGCGCACCCAAGTAGTCCTTGTGGGTGCAACGATCAGCACAGATGATATAAGGTTGCAAGTATACAAAAAAGGAGTACCCTTCATCAAATAAATTTCTAAACGATAAGGAAAATGACATTCCCAAAACTCTAAGAACTTTTATCGATGCCATTAATTTGAAAAATAAATGCAGTTAGGATAGATTGGCCTTAAAGCTAAGTCAAGCGATGATGATGATGGTGACAATAAACGGTATAGTAGAGGTATGAGAAGATGTAAGCATAGAGGTATACAGGATAAGCCTTCTGCCTCCACCCTAGGGAGTTTAAAGCAACACGAAATCGATTGCTCGTCTAATTTTATTGCAACTTTGTTGCCAATTATGTTTTTTGACACTATTTGGTCCTGCATTTACATTTTTTATTTGATGAAAAAATTATATAATTAACTGCACATTTTAGAAGTTTTAGTTTTTAAGCTAACACAGAAATTTTAGTTATGCATTAACATTTGTTAATTTTACGCACAAATTATATAAACAAATGAACATTTTGTGCTTTTTTAAGCAAAAATTAATTGTTTTTTTCTTCTGACCTTGCTGAAATAATATTTTGAATGACGTTAAATGGGAAAATTTTGCTATAAATAAATACTTTTATATTTTATTAACACATTATGCATAAACAAATGCACATTTTTTGCATTTTCAAGCAAAGAAAATCGGTTTTTCGTCTAACCTTGTTCAAATTATGTCAGAAAATGTAACTATGCATTAATGTTTGTTCGATTTACGAACAAATTATGTAAAAAAATGCACATTTTGTACTTTTTCAAGCAAAAATTATTCGTTTTTTTCTTCTGGCCTTTGTGAAATTATATTTCGAATGACGTTTAATGGAAAAATTTTGCTATAAATTGATATTTCTATATTTTATTAAAAAATTACACGGTTTAGGCATTTTTATGCAGGAATAAATCGGTTTTTCATCTGACCTTGCTAAAATCATATTAATAATTTTAGTGATGCATTAACATTTTTAATTAAAGTTCAATACATTTCTCATTCGGAATTGTTTCATTCAAATTCTAGAGCATTTACACGTACTTCACAATGAAAAATGACCCATTGACAAATTTCCCTTACCGCCTCGGTTCAAGTGAGAAGAGCACATCTGCCAAAGAAGAATCGAAAACCCGACCCGATCCCGAGCCGATATATCGACTTCCCGATCCAAAGTCGAGCTAAAACCGACACGATCCAAACCCGATAACGGAGGCTGGGTCGAGTCGGGATCATGTCGATGTCGGGATATATCGCTCGACGGTATCACCATCGAGGGAGAAGGTAACAAAAACGGTTCTTTGTATTTAAGCAAACATTATTTTAAAATCATGTATTCTCCAGTCGGAATTATTGTCAAACACGACAATTTTTTTGCCGCTTAGCCTATGTACCAGAAGATACTCGTTACCATAAGTATATTATGTTATATTTGCAAACATTCCATCCTAAACTAACAAAAGAGGAAGACTTTAAGATGAAAATTTTATGTCTGTATTTCATAAACTATGCTCCTTTAGTTTTGAGAGTGATGAATGTCAATTGACTCCTGAGAAATTGCTGAGAAAAGTGGAAGAGCATATTCCCGATGGATCATCGGTGAGGAAAAGAAACTTTAGCAGCTAAATTACTTTCTACTTATGGGGATCATGTATTTTTGCGAAAATTTGAGCCGAACCAACAATTGTTTGCTTCCTAGGATAGAGATTTAGAGTCATAAACTGTTGGTATACAAGTCGATCAGGCAATGAAGAAGAATGCAGTATCAGGGTCTTCATCTGTTTATCAAATTCTCTCTGGGCATGTTTATGCGCTAGCCGTTAGGATTCACGCTACGTTGGGAGTGATGCAACCAATCCTACATGCAAATGAACATTTTTTGTATGAGAAAGCTTCTTAACCTTATCTCTAGGATATAGATTTGCTTTATCTTCGAATGACAGAAAAGGGATTCCATAAATTTACATCAGAGGGACTTTTCACAATCCGTCGTTCTGAAAAATTCTGGTGTGGAGTATGGTCTGACATGATAGAGTATGTGGAAGTAAACTTTTTTTACCAGAAGTTTTTAATAATATCTGTTCCTGTATAAAGAATGTTCTTCGTGCCCCTAAGTGCTTACATTACATTTTCGCAAATGATTAAAAGACATTTCACCTCAGGTGTTTTGAGCTTGTTACAAAGCTACTTGAGGGGGATGATATTCTCAGTGTTATTCTTTAATTTTACTTGGACCTCGTAAATCTCTCTCCACAAGTCTCGACCTCGTTGGATTTTTGTGGATTTTTGACTGAAACAGGGAGTTTTTTGAAGAGGCACGATTAGCTGGAGAGAAACTGTTAATTCTCCCTGATTCATTCCTCCCTCTTATGAATTCTCCTCCTTGCGTCAGAGAACACCCGTAGTTTGTCAACAATGTGGAGTTTCATTGTCAGCAGCTTTGATTTATTCAGTGTATTATTATTACTCCATTAAGCGATTTCCCTTTTGGGGTAATAGATATTGAGTTCGTGGGCGCACTTTGGGACCCTTTTCGTGAACTGCCTTCCAGGTATTATGCAGTCAATCATACACTGAACACACGATGCACTCTAACTTGCCCAACTAATAATCAGTCAATTCTCTCGCCGCATCATAAACTAAAAAATTGATGTTATAGTAGCCGGACTCCTTCGAGATATCTTTACAATACAATGCATCCATTTCAGCAAGGTCTTGGTTCTTAAGGTATATTATCTTTTTGCTTTACTTTTTTATTTTCTCGCAATAATATAACGAAGCTAATGCAACCTTTAGCAATTGTATTACATTATTTCTTCAAAATTTTAATTTTTCAAACATATCTAATCTCTTGCCAATAAGAATCGCTATTACCTCTTAAAAGGTACTTGATTTCCGTAGCTGGTCTTGATGTCGCTTTCTTCTTTTCGTCTACGGCTTGTTTATAAAGCATTTGGGGAAGCACTCTGCTTTCATATACAGTTTACGAGAGGATGGCAGCCTTATTTCGCAAAGATTTTTGCGAAACGAGCTACAGCTCTGAGTATTTGTGGTATCATAGAATGTGCATACGGGCCATGATGCATCCATAAATAGGGATGATGATGGCGTCGTAGCAGTTTAGGAAGTAATTCTTGAATCAATTTTTCTATTGAATGTAAGCATTTGGCTGGTTCATCATAGTGTTTCTTTCTTAATTATTCTTAGAAGCCCTACGATATCCCTACGATATAATGTGGCTTAAAGAGTGCTTGACTACTATCTTTGTCACCTTTACGGTGTTCATCGCAACCCTGCCCTCCAGAAAGCTCCGAGAGAGATAAAGTCAGTTGTTTAAAACGAGAAGTGTCAAATTTTTTGAAACTGCGATTTTAGCAGCAGTCTTCATTGTATACTCGAGGCCTAACATCGTTTTATTGGAATTCGAGAAACGATCTATTTTCGCGGTCAAATTCTGGATTCGGCCAACCAAAAATCGATACCAAGGAGAAAGAAAAAGAAGAGAGGTCTCAAGACCTTACAAGGGAGCTGCAGCAAATGTATCTAAAGTATTTGGTTAAAATAATTGTCGTTGTAATCGTTGCTCTCGAAGGTACAGCACTATCACTGGTTCGGAATCTCAAAACCATATTCGCGTGCCAAAAACTTGTCGAGGAACTTGCGATATGGACACTGAAGACTGTCATCCTTGGGTCGCTCCGTGTCCTCCACAAACATAGGGTTCCGCCAGACTGTCGTTGCGATTTCTTTGGGCCATGTAGCCACCCATATTACGGACATTAAACGTAAACATAGGTGTGATTTCCTGTTATTCTACTGGAAGCCTGTGTCATTTTCATAGATAGCAGTTACTGCTGGTGGGACCCTGCGGTGTTTGTTTAACCTTTTTAAAAAAACATATGATTATATGAATATAACTTTCACTAACACAAATTTCAGACATGCGTAATATTTTCTTTCGTATTTTTGTTACTTGCATTTAGTTAAGGTTAATGATCAATTTAAATTGATGAATAGTTATAGCCTGATTTTTTTTATTTACCTTTATCATATTTAACTCTTTATACTCTTGGCGCTACAAAATTTAAAGTATTATCGTTTGAGTGTAAGATCGTTTTCGTCATAAATTTTTCAAATCGTTATACTATTAAATCTAAGGGTTTGCATGTTTGCAGTACTACTTCTAATTGGTTACTGAGGTTTATCCTCTTTTTTCTTCCATACATTTGTAATCTTCATTTTTCCAGATCACACTTTTTAATTAAGGAAATAATCAGTGTAGATAGTCTCTATATCTGCATTAGCTATGCGAATTATTCAGTAATATTGATACTACAGGCCATTAGATATAACTTTATTCTTCAAAGGTATAACTGAATTATATTATTCTTTAGATGCACGCATCTACTGATGTGATCGTAGAAAAGATTTATTTTGAAGAGTAAAGGTTTAAAAAACAACATAATTTTGCTAGTTTTATGCTACCGTCTTAACAGTATTATCGTATTCTTTAGAAATCCAAACATTTTTAAATGGTAATAAAGATTTTATTTTTACAGTTTGCAAGCCGAATTGGTATTTGAACGAACTTCATTGTGTTTTCCACTGTCCAGCTGGTACTTATGCCGCATCTGACGAAAGCCATTCCGTTTGTGTATCTTGCCATTACTCTTGTGCAACTTGCTCTGGGCCAACGGGAAACGAATGCACATCCTGCCATCAAGATTCTGTACGAATCGAGTCCAATTGCGTTCTGACTTCTATCGCTTGGAAAATGCAGGCAACTAGCTGGTTTTACAGAATGACAATTTTTTTTGTTATAAATCTATCAGTGATAACTGCCGCTGCAATATATCTATGCGTTTCCTGGTTCCGAAGAAAACTTATTTTCAGAACCTACGATTATGGCCAAGTGGGATATTCTTCAAATGTTATAGCTCAATGTAATGCTGATGATTCCTCATCGGAAAGTGAATAGTCATAACAAAATTGTTAACAAAATTTAATCCAATGTTTCATTCAGAAAAATATTATAAAAATTCCGTTAAGTTTTTAATAATAAATATGCCAATTGACACGGGGACATTAGTTTCCTCTAGGCGCTTAAGGCACGTCAGTGTCTTTCCACCAGCATTCCCATTTATGGAGTACAAAAAGTTTTAAAACACGAATCACTTCTACCACATTCCCTCTGCAATCGTCTCCAAACCTGTACATACGACCGTGAACAAGGTTAGGATGGCGTTGGCTGTTGTTGGGTGGTATAATTACGGCGGTAGAATTGAAGATAAAGGGGTGGAGGGGGTAATATTCGCAAGGTAGCAGTGATAAAAGAGAGAAGCGGTAAGGGGGTGGTTAGTGGTATATTGTTGAAGGTGCTGGTATCCACAATATAATTTATATGGAACTTTAAAGCCTCAAGAGTTCGCCACGCGAATGAGCACCTGTTTATTTTCTCTCGATAAGTTAGCACCTTTTTATTTTGTCTCTCCAAAATAAAACCTTCTCATTTAGATATATCGATATATGTTCATTTTAAAAGTAACCTGAAAAGTCGAATACGTGGAAATGAAGTCCAATCCTTAATGTATTCAAAACTGAAAAGATAAAACCTTTTTATATAAGCATTTAAAAAGACATTACCACTTTATAATTACTTCCCATGTGAATCACTGTGTACATATGAGTGCATACAGATAGTTACGTATCACGTTACAAAAGTATCGTAAATGCAAATTGTGTACCTAATAAACATTGCTTTTGTATCAGATATACTAAATATAATTATTACCAGCTCTGGGAATTTAGGTTACCATTTATATTACAGTACATGCAATACTTTTGTGCCGACCTGCTAACCTGTTAACAATAAGAATAGAAAAATTTCCGTGCGTTCCTTTTTTTACTCTAAGTGGTATGAAAGCAATTTTTATAGACTTTATGAATACAAGTAAAAAAGTTTTTAATGGTTCTGTTTTTCTCAAATATTATTTAAAAGTCGGCAAAAAATCAGCGCTAAGTGTAACAAGTATATTTCGTTTATTTAAAACTTGAATAGGAAAAATATAATAGATGTTTAGATAATAGGACACATTTTATTCAAGAACTTGTTAGTTATTCATTTTGAACTTCGGAAATAGGGGCTTAAAAAGAAAGTCACCATTGGCGAGAAATTCCTTGTCAAATATCGGCGCGTCACTAAAAAACTGAAATTTTGACACCTAAAAAGTTGCGTAAATGTTTTATTTCTTAATTTAGAAAAAAAAATGAAATTAATTTTGAGCTATTACTTAACTATACTAAGAAAAGAACAATATGCAAGAAGCAACCTCATACTGGAAAACCCCTTATCAATAGTAAGGCGCGCCCTCAAAAAGGAAAATATGGACACATAAAGAGTTGCAAAAATTTTCTATTTTTACAATTACAGCAAAACCAGTGAAGTTGGCCACCATTGTGACCTGGCAAGCTCTCTGAGTTGTACTGGATTTACGAAACCGGAACAGGGGTTCTGAATTATATATAACTTCATAAGTTGGACACCCGCTTAAATTGACCACATTTTGATGGAACCGCAGTTTTTACTTAGAACCATAGACTTGTGAAAACAGCAAGGAAAAGGTGAATATAATTAATAATAAAAAAGTACAAAACATGGATTTTGACCCAGTTTTAAATCTAAATGGACCATAATCTTCTGCAGATACATGAGTTAGAATAAAAAAATTAGTCTAGGCCAATAAAATGCATTTTCGAAATTTTGTACATACGCCGTAATAATTATTTTTATGAAACGCAATAGTAACAAATGATCTGGAAAAAGCATTTGTAAAGATAACGAGAACTGAGTAAAAATTAGTGGAAATTCAAATGGCAAAAATCACCATTAAAGATTTTCAAGAATTAAAGAAACAACCCCCTCACTTTGAAAATAAAAGTGAATTACGGTGTTACATGGGCTTTCAAGGCTGAAAAAAAGCATTTAAGCTATCATTTTTTAAATATAATTTGATATATAAAGGAGATATATAAAATCTAGATATATAAAATTTGATATATATAATTTGATATATAAAAAATATATATATATTATATAATATAAAAGATTTGTTTTATTAGAACTGTTAAGTATATTAAAGCATGACATTTTAACATCATTTTCAAAAATTTTCATTTACGAATTTAAAACATTCAGCTGCTGGGTCCAGATATTCGAAGATCCCCTGGGAAAAAGTATCCTTACGATAGACAGGGTAACTGAAGATAGATTACTATGGAATCAAAAAACTAAATATTTTCTGTTAGTAGGTGTGTATAGCTCGTAATTAAACCAAGTATTATGAAAGAATTAAACATTTAAATTTTTTGCACAGTTGTCTACAAGAAAGTATAATTTTCGTTCAAATTGACACCATGTATTACCTTGTAAAATAATTTTTGATTAAAGAAACAAAACCTTCGTTCAATCGCTAGTCAATCCTATCTAGAAGAAGTGCGTGTCAAATTTAAATAAAATGGGTTCATTAGTTTTTGCAAAATCGAGTCTACCTAATTTAAGAAGGCAGTGGATGCTCTGATGGTAGTAGAGTAGGACCACTAAGTGAAATTTGAAGTGGCGGAAATCCGCTATGACAAGTACTATGGGAAATTTGGAGTAGGTGAAATCCGCCATGACAGATATTATGAGAAATTTAGAGTGGGGTAAATCTGCAATGGCAGATATTACGGGAAATTTAGAGTGGGGGAAATCTGCCATGACAGATATTATAGGAAATTGGGAGTGGGGAAAATCCGACATGACAGATGTTATGGGAAATTTGGAGTGAGGGGAATCCGCTATGACAGATATTATGGGAAATCTGGGGTGGCGGAAATCTGCCATGATAGATGTTATGGGAAATTTGGAGTGGGGGAATCCGCTATGACAGATATTATGGAAAATTCGGAGCGGCGAAAATCCGCCATGAACTTTATCAACTTCACTAATTAACCCAATTTTACCATTAAAAATTTTTTTTAATCAAAAATTTTTTTGAATTGTACTAATTTTTAAAAACTTTATCAACTTTACTATTTTTCACAATTTTACCGATCTTACTAATTTTCGAAATTATATATTTTTATTAAATCCTGGTAATTTTTTCAAACAATTTTCTAACCTAATTTGTCAAAAGAAATTTTAATAAATAGTTTAACTTAAAAGGACAGGTAATTGAATAAAAACGTAAGTTTCCTGGTTACATTTGTTTTTATTTTATTTTTGCTAAACAATAACACGTAGGTTCTTAATTCTAGCGATATAATTACATGTACTAACAGAAAATGTAATTACTCTGATATCACGTATTTTACTGCTGCTGCGACATAGGATGTATACATACTAGTTATTTCTAAAGACACTAAATGAAAGTATAAATCAACAAATGATTTTGGCGATTGTTGTTTAATTTGCTTGCTGAAATATTCGAATTTATGAGCAATAATCTGACGAATAAGCATTTCACTAGGATATTTAATGCTCTCTGTCAAAATGTACTTAGGTGTCTCGTCTATTAGGAAATCTTTTCGATATCAGCAACATGCCTTTGTAGCCGTCTTAAACATTCATCGACACAAGCAACAATCTGCTTCAGTCCATAAAAAGTAGTTTTCTGCATCACTATAGTCGGTCTGTATTCCTTGGTCCTTTTTTTGCTATCCCCCGTGATGGGTTCCTCTTTATCTCCAGGAATGCTAAAGACGATTCCCTGCAGCCATTGGAAGTCTAATATATAGTCCATGTTATTCAACAAGCATGCCCAAGATGCTGAGTCGAGAGAAATGCCCCCAGTGGGCAACAAATTTCGCGACGTCTTTACGAAATCCTATGTCCGTGTCGCTTAGTTGTCTTTACGATATCGTAAAGACATCGTTAGATCATACAATGTCTTTACGATATCGTAAAGACACCTTAACGACATGGACATAGGATATTGTAAAGTTCTCGTAAAGATGTCGTAACGATGTCATAAGGAAGTCGCCAAATTTTATGTCCATTGGGGCCCTTCAAATTCAAGTTGACCAGTTTTATGACGGGTTCGAGGTTCCCATTCGGCTGCAACTTAAGGCCCGTGAAAAGTTGCTTCGTACAGAAGTCATTTAGCGAGTAGAGTGAAGCCATTAGTAAGCGATTAACAGGCTTCAGTGCGACTTCGCCAGCAAGTACTCCAGGTGAACGGCGTTTCACGGCAAACCGTACACCTGCTGTGTCCATTGAGACTGTATATGAATCCATGGATGCAGTGACGTGAATATCGGCAGTGGCAGCGTTAGGTGTTTTGTTCTCAGACATGGTATCGTGTATGGTACCAAGATTGAAACTAGACTGAATGCTAAGTAGAGCTATCACTCGCTTTTATACATCCTTGGAAATGGTGGCCAGTCATTTCGTCGCCTGGCGCAGAACACTGGAACTAGAAAGAATAGGTAAACTTTATAAGATGTATTTTAATTTTGGCATAAAAGTATTTTTACGATTGTTTTGTAAAGTGTGAAACAATTATTGAATACGAGAAACAAATATTGATCAAAAACAAAAAGTTTTAGATAGAATTTCCATCTTATACAGTGAAACACACATATTTTTCAAACCGTTTTTTTTTAACACAATCATCCAACTATTTCATGTAATTTTCAATGCATTGTTAGCCTAAATAAATATTAATTAATGTATGTAGTGACAAATCTTATTACGTTTTTGCAGAGAATATAAATCATAGGTGATTGGAATTGAAATACGAATTCTAACCTAACTTTTAGACCATCTTTTTAAACAGCAAATATTTCATGCATAAAATAATAAAACTTTACTTTGAGGTCATTTTTTCTGCAAAATAAGTTCATTTAAGTTTATAATCTATTGAATAATCACAATGAATAGCACAATAACTTTTTAATTTAGAAAAATATTTCTGTGGACAATGTGTTTTTTCACTGTATAAGATGTAAATTCAATCTAAAAACCTTTTAATATGATAAAGACTTACTTTTAGTATCCAATAAATACTTTAAACTTCACAAAAAAAATCGTTAAAACACTTGTATGTGTAAATTAAATTACGTCTTTAAAATCTAGCTTATTCCTTGTAGTTTGAATTTTTTCACCAGGTGGCGTATCGCAGTTTAACCATTCACAATACTTTTTGAATTTTTGCGGGAAGGGGAAAATCCATTTGGTTAGACACTTTTTCGGTAGTTCCTCAGTTCTTATCAAACATTTTTTCTAAAAAAATGACATATTCAATCCAATTTTTAAATGCACTCAAATTTTCAGAATTTTATGCAGTATTTATAAAAAATATTACTAGGCAATCTGATAAGTCCCTGAAAAATGAAACACGGAGACGTTTTTTTGGCCAAAGTCGGTTTTATTTTTCAACATACTCTCCTTTTAGGTCGATACAGCGAGTCCAACGATTTTCTAACTTTTTGATACCGTCCGGAAAGTACTCGATCGGAAGGTCTCCAAAATACGCCTCAGTTTCAGCTATGAGCTCCTCATTTGAGTAAAAACGCTTATCGGTGAGCCAAATCTTCAGGTTAGGGAACAAGTAATAGTCGCTGGAGGCCAGGTCTGGTGAATACGGTGGCTGAGGAACCAATTCGAAGCCGATTTCATGCAATTTTGCTTGTGCAACTAAGCATGAATGAACAGGCGCATTGTCGTGATGATAAAGCGGTTTTTTCTTCTTTAAATGCGGTCGTTTTTCGGCGATTTCGATTTTCAATCGGTCCAATAATGATGAATAGTATGCTCCGGTTATGGTTTTACCTTTTGCAAGATAGTCCACGAATATTATGTCATGTGCATCCCAAAATACGGAAGCCATAACCTTTCCGACCCATTGTTGCGTTTTTGGACACTTCGAAGCACTTTGGCCCGGTGGAACCCACTGTTTTGCCTGTTGCGTTGACTCAGGAGTGTAGTAGTGGATCCAGGTTTCATCCATGGTTATGAATCGGCGCAAAATCTCGGTCGGCTTACGCGAAAATAGTACCAAATTCTGCTGGGAAGTTGTCACACGAATTCGTTTTTGGTCCACTATGAGCAAACGCGGCTCACGTATCTTGCCTACACGTTCCAATGATATGCCTACAGCATTAGCTACCTCTCTCAATTTCACTTTAGGATTATTCAACATCATATCATGGATTTTTTCGACATTTTTGGGTGTAGTGACCTCTTTTGGGCGCCCAGATCGTTCAGTATCAACTGTGCTCGTACGGCCACAACGAAACTCGGTAAACCACTTATGAATCGTTCCAATCGACGGTGCAGAGTCCAAATAATACTTATTCAGCTTGGCCTTGGTCTCGGATATCGTTTTCTTGCGAAGATAGGAGTTTTTGATCAAAACTCGAAATTCAGATTTTTCCATATTAAAAAAAACTCGGAGGTTAATCGCTTCTCTGTGTTGTAACTTGTAAATGCGTAAACATAAATGGCTGAAGTTTCGACAGGCGTCATTTGAAGGTTCAAGCTCGACGAAAATGGTTCACATTAGTGAATACTAATGCCATCTCTTAGAATTTGCAGGTACTTATCAGACTGCCTAGTATCTAAAATTCATTCAATAGCCCCATTAATTTTTAATCTTTAATTTTAATATAATTAAATCTCTAAAGTCTACTTTATGTTTTCATTGAGAAAAATGGTTAATGTGATGTCATTTTTCTCATGATCATAATTGTAGTTTATTTCTTTTAAGTTTAAACATAATATTTATTATATCACGCTTACAAATACAAGTATTATATAGACCATATATAAATATGGTTTGGTTATTCATTATATTAAAGTACCACAGTGCTCAGAAGAAAATGGTATTTAAGTTGTAATTTTCGAAAAAAATGTATATGTAAAATATATAATTTCTCCGAAATAAATTTTAATTTTAATATCAATGGATCACTTAAAAATATTTATTTTACGGATGACTGCTTTTTATTATTAAAAAACATGGTTTTGATTTAGTTTTCTATATAAACTGGCGGTGCACAAACATGTAGGAGAGAGAGCTTTTTTGATATAAAATGGAATGGGTCTCGTTATTTAAAAAAATTCCCTACGAATAGTCGTGAAATTTCGATTCAGGTAGTGGAGCCTTCAGAGGTTGACAATGTTATCGATTATTAAAAAAAAACCTTTACCGCTATTTTTGAATACTTGATGAATTTTATCGACAGCTCTGATGATTATGTTAGTATAAAAATTAACTCTGACTTTTTTACTAAAGGTGCTGGTGGTTTGTCCTTTCGCCCAGCACGTAATTTAGGTTTGGAGGTCCTTTGTGATCTTATTTTTAAGATTATTCAAAGTAATGAAGAGTTCAAACTAAATCATTCCTTTATTAATATTTTAAATACTGTGAAAGGTATTCGTGGTGCTGGTCGAAAGGAACTGACACACGAGGGTATTAAAAAAGATCAATTTTGAAAATCCAAAACAGTGATAACTTATGTATTTCGCGTTCTATTGTGGCTGCATGTGTATACAAAGAGCGGGGTAAAATTCGCAGCGGGTCCTTACATGCAAAATGGGAAAGTGTGAGGGTACCGAAGGGAAAATTACAGCGTGAGAATCGCGTTAATTCCTTTTGATTTTAGTAATTTTGGCATGAGTAAGGCTCAACCAATATACGACAGTACGACTTTGATTTCAGATATAGAGAAAAAAGTACGATATATTGTATATTTAATGTTATATCCAAATAAGAATCGCTTTTATTTAATTTTATGCTTGAAAGCAGCCGCGGGTAACCAAGAGTTTTGCATTCCATGCAATACGAGTTATGCCAATCCAGCCAATCAGAGGCGCACAAACCATGTATAAGAAGCAGCGGTTGCTACCCCAACTGGGGATCCAAGATGTTGGGTGGGTGGGGTATGGATTTAATTGAGATGGACTGGAAAATGTAGATTTTACTGAAAATAATACTAAACAATTCATAATTTTAAGTTAAACTATATTAATTATTCGTGTAAATATTGTGGTGTCCGACATTTACTATTCAAAGAGGCTGAACATATATAGTATCTTATAGAGCATGTAACACACGAGTGATAACAGTTTAATCAGACAATTTGTATTGCACATAATGCAAAAGATTTTCATCTACAACTTATTCTTAAATACCTAGTAGAGGTTAAAGGTACCAGAATCGGTCCGAAAGTGGTATGGAATGGTACCAAAATTATGTTCATGCAGGTCGAGGATTGTAAATTCGTGGATAACTTGAACTATATGCCTTTGAGTGCCATCGGTTGAGGATTACTCTCCAGATACCATTAGTATCGAGGCTCGTAAAGAATTTTACGAGTGGTACGATGCATGTAACAACGACTATGTTTTTGATTTAAAAAAAGAAATACTAGAGGATTGTGTGAGCAATGTGACAATACTTCATCGCGACTGTCTAGCATATAGAATAATTTGTCTGTAAAAGCAATTGAATGGCTATTATGGGTAGAAAGGAAAATTGGGGTAGAAATCCAACATGCAGCAAGGTCTTGTAGATTCCGTCTACCAGAAGGAGCGCTAGTTGACGGGTACTATATAGATAGTGATGAAAAGCGCCATGTTTTGCAGTTTAATGGCTGCTTTTGGCACGGGTGTGTGTATTGTTACAAGTTAAATCCCGATGAGGAATTAACACCCGGGGATATAATTGATTTGCGTTATGAGAACACTCGCGCCACGAGTGAAAAATTTCGAAAAGCCGGTTAAGTTATAGCCGAAATATGGGAGTGTAAATATGACAAATTACAGAAAAATTCACCAAGTATCAATGAGTATTTAAAAAATCACCACTTACTCCACCAAGATGCGTTAACTACACTTGAAACGTTTTTGGGAGACGTACAGGAAATACAGCGTGCTATTATAAAATTAAAAATAATGAAAAAATTGGATACATCGATGTTTCCTCTTTATATCCATTTATTTCGAAAATGGGAAAGTTTCCTGTGGGTTACCAGAAAATTTATGTCGGCGATGAGAAGTATAGAGGTCTAGCTGGTCCAAATTACATGAATTTGCATCAGGTTCACGGATTGATAAAATGCCGTGTGCTTCCTCCACGACATTTATTTCATCCCGTGCTACCTGTGCGAATGCATGGGATACTCATGTTCGCTCTTTGCCACGTGTGTTGTGCATCTATGAGTCAAACTGAATGCACGGATGACGATACGAAGCGTGAGCTGAAAGAAACCTGTGTTTTAGACGAGCTGAAAAAAGCCATGGAATTAAATTATAGAGTAATACTTATTTCAGCGAAATAGAAATATCAGCTTACGCAATGCGATACAAAAATACGTACAGGTAAGTTATTCGCGGGTTATATAAACATCGTTTTAAAAATTAAACAGTGGGCTAGTGGGTGCCCGAGCGAGTACGCTGACGAAGAGTCAAAACAAGATTATCTTTGTGAGCATGATGAGATTGAGGGGGTAGAGTTAGATCCTGAACAGATTTTTAAAAAAACCCTGGTTTACGTTCCGTTGCAAAAGTTTGCCTCAACTCTTTTTGGGGTAAATTCGGACAAAGAGAGAATTTACCGCAAACGGAGGTTGTTGAGGAGCGTAAACAGTTGATGGAATTGCTTACTAGTCGAGAGTCGTATATAGATGAAGCTAGTATAGCGTCACTCTAGACAAACGTAGTAATAGCCACTTACACTACTGCCCAAGCCAGGTTAAACCTGTTTGAATACATTTTCAATTAGATCGACGCGTTTTGTACTACGTTACAGACTTATGCATTTACATTTGTCATGAAAATGTATCCGAGTACAATCCGCCGATGAGTCGATTACTGGGATAGATGACGGATAAGTTGGAAGTTTACGATAAAAGGAGCTATACTGACATTTTTGTATCTGGTGATCCTAAATTTTACGCGTACAACGTAACCTCTCCAGATAGAAAATCTCACCAGGTTTGTCAAATGAAGGAGATAACTCTAAATTACAAAAATTTACAAGTTTTCAATTTTGAAACCGTTCGAGATATAGTAGTTAGCAATGCTCCTCCTATTTCATTATCATTCAGATAAATTTTTTGAAAGAAATTTCACGATGTGATAACTAGGACGGCAAAAACATGTAAACCAGTGAATAGTAAAAGAAGATTCCTCGAGACTTTCGAGTCTTTACCATACGGTTATACCGAAGAGGGCCAAAATAAAGAAAATTTAGAGTAGTTTGACTTGATTAGTTTGTTTGTTTTTCTGTAGAAAATTACCTGTAAAACAATGTATAAAATCTCTCTCTCCACCTGCACGTATAATGAGGAGATGGGTTGTATGACTTCAGCTGGAAGAACATGTATGTGTATTTGAATAATCAGTTGTTAAAACTTAAAATTGTATAATTAACACCTATTTGCCATGTAGCTGGTCGGCCTGTGTCCTCTATATGTCCCTCCGTGGGTATCAGATATATTCCACCATGTTCTGCGGCATTACCAATTACACAGGCTCTGATGGCACGGCCACCGTCACCTGATATTCTGCCAATACAGGGCCTATGGCAAGTGGCCTTTCCGCATAAGGACAGACCACCTCTGTTTTTTTACAGAGGCTATTATTGTACATAACTTCTTGTAAATAGTGTAAAATAAACATCATTATTCTTTTATAAATTATTTTTATGATTTAAAAAATATATCCAAGTGTTTAAATGTGTCTGCTGTTTAATCCTTAAAATTTGCAAATCACATTACATTTATTTAATCAAAAACATAAATTGAAAAATATTTGTAATGAAAGTAGCAGCAAAAGCATTAGGGGGCGTGGGAAAATATGAGCTCATTAACTTACATTTTTATTTAATTTTGCCATAACATTTTACTATTATCTTTAAGACAGTAAAAAATCAGATAAAAGGGGATCACACTGTATGGTTTCTTTATTTTTCAACATGGATCCAAAGTGGAAACATCTATTTACGTCTAGAATTTCTGGTCCAACGGGTTACGGCAAAATGGTTTTTGTGACAAAATTTCTTCAAAATATTAATTTAATGTTGGATGTTGTATTTTCTAGCATAATTTTATATTATTCAGAATGGCAGTCATCCTATAAAGAGTACGGGGAGGGAGTTGAATTTCATGAAGATTTACTACAAGCATTAGAGTACAGAAATGATCGATCTTTTCACCAAGGAAAGTCATTTCAAAATTTGAGAGTGATCTCTATATCACAAAATATTCTTCACCAGGGACATGATCAAAGAGATATTTCCTTAAACCCAAATTATATTCTTGTATTTAAAAACCCAAGAGACCGAGCACAAATTCAACATCTCGCTAGACAGGTATACCCTGAAAGTAAACCATTTCTACAGGAAGCTTATTATGCCGCAACTTATAGCCCTCACGGTTAACTCTTTCTGGATTTAAAACAATCACTTGAAATCTTTTTCACGGTACGGCCAAGTACCCACTCACCAAAGTAGAGGTTAAAACACTCACAATTTATACTGGTGTTCAAAGTGAAACTCTCGATAATGTTATACTCGAACAACTACCTAAAATTATCAACATTGGATTTGTCGAAAACTACGCATTAAACGGCACTTTAATGTCAATCATTTCTCTCTCTACGTGGATAGTATGCAAATCCCTAAAAGCCTTTTGCAATCACATTTCTCAAAAGGAAAGCTATACATTGATGATTATCATACTCTGTTTTCCGGAACGGAAATTCATTTTATGAACGAGGGAAATAATATTGATCGTTTTGATTACGTAAATTGATACTGCCTCTTTTTATTTTGTGCAAAATCACGCTCACAATAATTATAAAAGTGCATTTTTGATCATTGAATATCAAATATGACAACATTTCTTAATGCGGGTTTCTCTTAGAAATAATTTTTATTGAAAACTACGTATTAAAAAAAAAGTGATTGATTCAAGACCATATCATCCCTGCTTGAAGACTTTGGGACAAAAATGTTTCGTTTGGGCAAAACCACGTTTAAAATAATGATAAAATTGCATTTTTGTTTATTGAATATTAAATATTATAATATTTCTTAATGCAGGCTTCTCTTAGAAATAATTTCCATTGAAAACTACATATTTATTATCAAAAAAAGTGAGTGATTCACGATCATATCATCCCTGCTTGAAGAATTTGGGATAAAAAAGTTTCTTTTGTGCAAACTACGCTTACAATTATGATAAAATTGCATTTTGGTTTATTGAATATTAAATAATATAATATTTCTTACTGCAGGCTTCCCTTAGAAATAATTTCTATTGAAAACTAAATATTTTTAATCAACAAAAAGTGAGTGATTCACGATCATGTCATCCCTGCTTGAAGGATTTGGGACAAAAGAGTTTCTTTTGTGCAAAACTACGCTTACAGTAATGATAAAATTGCATTTTTGTTAATTGAATATTAAATATTATAACATTTCTTAATGCGAGTTTCTCTTAGAAATAATTTTTGTTGAAATCTATGTATTTTTTATAAAAAAAAAAAGTAAATCATTCATGATCATGTCATCTCTGCTTGCAGACTTTGGGACAAAACAGTTTTGTTTGTGCAAAACCACGCTTACAATAATGATAAAATTGCATTTGTGTTTATTGAATATTAAATATTATAATATTTTTTAATGTAGGATTCTCTTAGAAATAATTTCTATTTGAAAACCACGTATTTTTATAAACAAAAAGTGAGTGATTTACGATCATATGATCCCTGCTTGAAGACTTTGGGAAAAAAGAGCTTCTTTTGTGCAAAACCACGCTTACAATAATGATAAAATTGCTTTTTTTTATTGAATTTAAATATTATAATATTTTTTAATACAGGCTTTTCTTAAAAACAATTTCTGTTGAAAACTACATATTTATTATCAGAAAAAGTGAGTGATTCACGATCATATCATCCCTGATTGAAGAATTTGGGACAAAGGAGTTTCTTTTGTGCAAAACTACGCTTAAAATAATGATAAAATTGCATTTTTGTTCATTGAATATTAAATATTATAATATTTCTTAATGAAGGCTTCTCTTAGAAATATTTTTTATTGAAAACTACGTAATTTTTATAAACAAAAAGTGAGTGATCCACGATCATATCATCCCTGCTTGAATACTTTGGGAAAAAATAGTTTCGTTTGTGCAGAACCACGCTTAAAATAATATTTTGTTTTGAAGCTACATATTTTTATAAACAAAAATTAAGTGATTCTCGATCATATCATCTATGCATGGAGACTTTGGGACAAGAACGTTTCGTGTGTTTAACACCACGTTTAGAATAATAATACAACTTCTTAGTTCCTTCAGTTTTCTCCGTAGCGGGGGGG
>NC_046659.1:14805363-14810265 GCF_010883055.1 Belonocnema kinseyi | reverse complement strand
AATACAAGTAAAAGTAACTTAGTCTGATTTCTGATTGGATACAGTTTTGGAATAAACGGAATAGAGTAATAGATGACGCCCTCCCTCAAGACTCTAACCTCTAGCCTTTTGTTGTACTGACGGATTACCAGTTATTACCTGCGAACAAACAGGCCGGTCCTCGAAAATATCTCATTGTCGATTTGAATGGTTACATTTTAAGTTAAAAGAAGATTAATTTCACCAACAACAAAATACAATAGAAGGAAAGCATTTTTAACTAAAATAATGAAGTTTTAACTGAAATAGATGAATTTTAAATCGAAAAGATGAGTTTTTAACAAAAAAAAAGATAATCTGTTAATCAAAATTTGAATAGTTAAATTTTTGAAAATGGAAGTAATGCTTTACCGAAGAGTTGAATTTTTAACTAAAATAATGGAATATTAATTGGAATAAGAACATTTCACTTGAAAAAATATATATTTCAATCAAAACAAATTTTTTTTAAATAGTTACGTTTTCAAACCAAGTTATGATTTTTCAACTAAAATGATGAACCTTTTACTAGAATAATTAAATATATTATTATTATTATTATTTTAGGCCAAAAAGATCAATTTTCAACTAAAAAACGTAAAGTGTCCAATAACAAATAGAATAGTTACATTTTCAGTTCATAAAATTAATATTCAACCAAAGAGCCAAATTTTAAATAACGAAAGGGGAATATTCAATTGAAATAGTCATATTTATAGTTAAAAAAAATTAATATTAACCAAAAAAACTTATTTGAAAAAAATTTGTTACATTTTTGAACAAAGTGATGAATTTTCATTTCAAATTATGAGTATTCAAACTGTAATAGTTTAATTTAAAGCCAAAAATATGAATTTTCCTCGGAATAGTGAATCTTTAATCAGAATATTCATATTTTCAACAAAAAAGTTTAACGTAAAAATAAATAATTATATTTTTATAAAAAAAATAGTTTTCGAGTAAAAGAAGTAGTAGAGGATATTCAGAACTGAAAAAGACGACTTTCTTAAACTGATTTTGTAAGTAAGAAATATTCTTCCATCTGAGAGAAAAAATTGCGTACAAAGTGTCGATAAAAAGAAAATTAAGCACACTCTCGAAAAAATTCTCTGATTTTAAAAAAAAATCCCTGAAATTTTCACGTTTTTCTAGTTGTATAAAAATTCCCTGACAATTCCATGTTTCCTAAGTTTTGCTGGTATGGTATATACACTGTTCACTACAAAAATTCTGTATTTATTCTAAACGCGTACTAAAACTGTTCGTAATGCGCCCGTAACAAGTTTGGGGTCAGCAACAATGCAAGTTTTATGAAAATTGTGCTCGTGATTTTCGAAGGTTCAAAAGCCGTTTACTGCACAAATGGGCACTTGAGCTAACTTTAATTTTTTTTTAATATAAATTTTGTGGTTCTAGCTTACAGAATATAATACATTTCTATTTAGTTAAGCGATATTCAGAGTTATACTATTTTTAATACAGAAGAATAAAATCTTTTTACTATTTTTATCTGATTCATTGACATTCTGTACTCGAAAATAATTTTTCCGCGCAAAGTCCTGGTTTTAAGATTCTGCCAATATTCGTTTCTTTCAAACAACATCTTTCGAATGATCAGGAAATGGTGCAGAAATAGTGAAGTACATATAATAAAATAAAATTGACATTTTCTCAAACTGCTCAAAACGGGCGATGGTCAATTCCGCCGTAAGTACCTGTGTACTTACGTCAACGGGATATATTCCAACGATATATTCCTTGACTGCCAAAGTAAAAACTTACATAATGAATGTTCCGATTTTTGTGAAACTGATGGAAAACTTTTCAGCATATTTTATTAAAAATCTACTGCAGTTTAACTTTCGAAATTTCGTAAGCTAAAAATCTTTCTCCGTGTCTCTACTCCTTGTTTTACTAATAGCTCTAACTCTATGTCCTGCCACTCCATAACCCCTTCTCGTATATTACGATCACTTCTTATTTTTCTACTTTCTTCCTCCCATTTTTAATTTCCCAAATTGTCACTCGTTTCATTGTTCCGAATTTCGCCCAAACATGCTTGTCTTATTCTGCTTCCCTCTCCACTTTTTAGCTTCTCTTCAAACCTCCAGGATCTCTTGATTTGGCTAGTAACCATTTTTTCCTTCCTAATTTTTCCCTTAACAGGTATGTTGGGCAACCACAGCTAATCCTTATGACGCACCTCAGAAATTGCTCGTGCATGCTCTCTACTTTCCTATGTCCCTTTCATCCCTAAATCTTCTCCCCGTAACACAACACTGCTCAAACAAACGCATTAAACAACCAGATCCTCAATCGCAAATCGTCCTTGAACCTTCTAATTCCTATACCCTATACTTGGCCCGTCACTTAATACGCATATTTAATTATTTTCCTCACATGCAGCTCGTTTTCCTTCTGCCTCAAACCAAACACCTAGATAACAGAATTTATCCACAATTTCCACTTTTTGTCCGTTCATCTTCCAAACCTAATTTATTTATTTATTTCTATTTCTGAAGTACATCACCTTTGTCTTAACTTCGTTCGCCGTCAAATATTTTGCTCCTACAATCTCTTTGAAGATTATCATCATTAGGTTCATCCTCTTCTCATCATCTGTTAACAGAACTACATCGTCCGTGTATGCTGGAGAGTGCAGTTTGCTATTACCCAAAACCGTTCCTTCTTTCCTTTTCTCCTTTAGCTTATCCTCTTAATCTGCCAGCAACATAATAACTTGTCACTGACTAAACATGCACAATTGCCTTAAACATCTTCCTGTCCAGAAAAACTACCCTTTTTTCTTTCCTATCTTTACGCTAATCCTGGATTCAGTAAAAATTTATTTTATGCTCTCCACCAACTTTTCCTGCACACACCTTTCTTCCATTGCCTGCCATAATAGCACTTTTTTGTTCACCGAGTTAAACTTAATGTGTGGGGTTTTTTTATTCCACCTGACTCTCCAACCTTTTTATTTAGATTTCTGCATATATTTTATAGCTTCGTTCTCCATCCCATCTTCTCATGTCGCCTTGTTTCTTTTTAGCCTATCGATTTCCTCATCCAATTCCCTTTGATGCTACTTTTCTCTCCTCCTAATAGACCCTTAAAATAATACGTCAATTCCTCCATTTCTATTTATTCATTAACGTGCTTTTTTTCCCTCTATCACTAATTATCACATCCCACACCCTACCTTCTTTGATCGCTTTTTCTACTTGTGCCGTATACTCCTCCTTTCCCCTTTGTCTTTTACTATCCAGTATCCTCTCATGTTCTCTTTTTTTCTGTTATACTGCTCGTTCTCCATTTCCTCTTTTCTCCATTTTCTTACACACTCTTTCATTCGCTCTTTACTCTTTCAGCATTCCTTGCCCCATCAGCCTATCTTTACCCCTACATTTTCTTCTTTAGCACTCAGCTCATCCTTTACCCTTTCAATCGACACCTTTAAACTTTCAATTAACGCCTCTGCCTCCTCCTCTTTTTCATGCTTAACGTCATATGTATACACCTGGTATGCTTGTCTAATATTCTCAAACCGTTGCTCTTCTTCTGGTACCCAAATAAGAGGTACTCCTTTCTGTAAAAGATTGGTGAGCGGCTTTGTTTTCGCTGCGAAATCCTTGGGGTAGTACACGCGCGCGAAACTCGTCCTAAAGTCTAAACTCAGGCTGATCCAAAACGCCATGGCGTTTATCCTAACCTTACGTCAAAAACTTTGATTAGGTTTTTCCACTCTCATTCTAACCACAGAGACCTATATTATACGTATACATCGCATACTAGTTAATCAATAAATGAGACAACACCACGCTCAGTTTAGTGGCTATGGCTAGCAACTCACGCACGTGGATTTGACAAGCGCCTTCATCAGTAAGGCAAACAGTGTTGTCAAATCATTAGTACTTACATGCGCTATATTTTTTGCGTAAATAAAACTATTATTCGTTTGACAGTATATCTCTTATACTAAAGTAAATAAAAAATTGCAATTTTTGTAAGCTTTCTGTTTTGTCTCCTTGTATACATCTCTAGTTTCTAACCTAAATGCTAAGAGCAGTTTAGATGCTACAATTAAAAGTGTAGAAATATAACTCGTTTTTATATGGTACACATGTAAAAGGCACTGTTTTCAACAGGTAATATCTAACTTCAAAGACTCAATATTGAGTAGAAAACTGCGCGGTTATTGGTATTGAAACAGACATAGTTTCATTGTCCCGTTTTAAAAAAATGCACGTTCTTTAAAAAAAAGTTGTGATTAAATATTTTATTGCAACTTTGGTCGTTTTTCTATAAACTGACTTTACTCATTTTCAATGTAATTTTTCTGATTTAAACTTCACACATGCGGTCTACTGAGCAGCCTTACCGGTTTTAATTATAAATTATATATATTTATAATGTATTTATATATTTTAGTACCCTTGAAATACTATGAATTTTTTGAATAAAAATGTAATTTTTGGATTTCCCATTATTTTGTATGCCGTCGAAATTTGAATTTTGGATTTTTCAAAAAAATTCTAAAATTTTTTATGATATTTTTGTAGGGTATTCAAAAAGAAATCTTTTCCTTCTCTTGAATGTTTTTCATATCGTGCGTTATTTGACTTAAAATGTTCATTTTAGTATGCTTTTTGGATTTTTGTAAATGCTATAACTCTGATAAACTTTGCTTCTATCAAAAAATGACAAAAACATCATAGCCAAGGAGAATGAAAAGAAAGAGAGGAAAACTTGCGGGAAAAATGCAGAAGGCGGTTGCCCTTCAGTCACTCCGTGTTCTTAGGGTGCACGAGGCTTTTGCTGGATCGTCGTATTGATTCCTTTACAGACTGTAACCACCTATCTCACGGTTGTGAGACGTGGTTG
>NC_046659.1:14800918-14805263 GCF_010883055.1 Belonocnema kinseyi | reverse complement strand
TGCTAATCTGAAAAATTGCACCCGCTTCCAGCGAAATCGCGGTAAAATTTCAGCCACAACCACGTCTCACAACCGTGAGATAGGTGATATATATATATATATATTTATTTATTTATATATATATGATAACTGGACTAGATAGATCTTGAAATCCAGCAATCGGAACAAGATTAAGGGTATTTTTCGATATTTTACAAATGTTCCTTGAACTTCAAAATAACTTGGGTTAATACTACCCGAAGTGTAGCAAATTTTAGAAAAATGTTGGAGGTAAAATGTTAAAATTGTGTTTCACAAAAACTCCATTATTTCTAAGTACTTCAATTTTTATTTTATATTTGTACTTTTCTCTATTAATTTTTTACACCGTTTTTAGCCAAATTATTTTGAGTGTATAGAAATAATTCAAAAATATCAAAAAATGGCCTATAATTTAGTTTGGATTCCTATGGAAAACAAAGAATTCTCTCATTACAAAGACTGAAAAAGCTGCAACATACGTTCAAATTGTAACTTACAGTATTGTGATTGCGAGATAACTTTTCGCAAATTAATTATACGTGATTAAAAAAAAGTTATTAGCTAATCAGTCGAAAATATTTAGATTATAATTAAACTAGATAGTTTTTTAAATTTTTATGGTTCTCTCTTACTTTCTTCAACATATTTCGAAGCCAAATTATTTTGAATGTGTTGAAATAATTTTAAAACAGCGAAAAATACCCCAAAATGTCTTTCGAATACGTCAAATTTTTAATTTAAATATTTTTATAGAACTTCCCAGAAGGCAAAAAATTGGAGAACGTCCTTACGACATCTTTACAATGTCGCGATGATGACGTATTTCAGTATCGTAAAGTTATCTTAGAATATCTAACATATTTCAAAATAAAAGTTTAATACTTAGTTTACTCAATGAAAAATATGATTAAAAATGCATTTAAGGATAGAAACATTTTTATTAAGCCGTATTTTGCAAAAACAGAAGTTATTATAGTTTTAAGCCCGCACTTTTTTCTAAATAGAATAACGTCTACATACGTTTAGAAACAATATTATACTTAATTTTTTTTAATCCACTTGGACATCTAAACATCCAAACATCAAATTTCCCAAAATCCAAATTTTTATTTAAAATGTAGAACTATGGCTATAGAGGGGAAATATCTCTAATTTCAAATGCTAAAATGGATTGTCTACTCTAGAAATTTAACTCTCGTTTTTAAATATTTCCCTATCGGGTATCATGCAACAAAAACAAAAAAACGGTAAGATGAACCTTTAATTTATTGCAATCCGGATTCTACGTTAAAGGCCGTAGCAGGATAAACTTGGTCTGAGTGCCCAAGCTCGGATGTAAAGTATTGTATGGGGGCAAGGGACTACTCCTATAAGATAAAGGACCCGGCAGCAAATGTACAATGAAATGACTTTCGGTCGATTTTGTGTGTAAAATTGTAGTTCTCAATGTCTCGATTAAAAGTGTTATGGGGCACAAAGTCTGAAAATGGACAGTTTTCGAATTATAGAGGGTTAAACATCCAACCCTTTTAATAAACATTACCAAATATCTCGAAAACTGCTTCCCTGCGAAAAAAATGTTACCTATGAAAGTTATTGGGCTCTAACGGGGAAATTCAAAGAAAGTCATGGCTTTAAGACACAGACCAATGAAGGCAAGTCATGAGTGCGATTTAATTATTATCTATCCAATGAAGAAAAGGTTTGTCCAAGATGTTGTCAATATCTAGCCAATGAAGGCATGAAATGAGCTTGATATAGACAATATCCGGCGAATGAAGGCAAATCATGAGTGCGATTTAGTCATTATCTAGCCAATAAAGACAAGAGATGACCAGGATACCGTCGATTCTAGCCAATGAATGCAACTTCTGGTAACTGAATATCTCTTCCTGGTAATCGATTTCCTGCGCCAATGGTCTGAATCAGTCTTTGTGGTGGAAAGCGAATTCTTTCTTGATGCCAAGCATACCACAAGAACCATAATACACTGCTTATATTAGCACAAATGCTGTAACGGAAATATGTACTCAGAAACAAATCACCCGTCTTATGATTATAAAAGTGTTAATGGGGCTTAACACACTCGCGCACCAACACCCATTTTGTATTATTTTGTTCTTTGTTTTCTTTTTCGAAGGGGAGGGGGGGATCAAGAAGGGCGTAAGTTACGTGAGAGACAAGAAGGACGTGTCTTGAAAACATCCTTCTCATGATTTTCCTTCATTGGCTGGCAATTGACTAACTCAATCTCATTTCTTGACTTTATGGGTTCTATATTCATTTCTTCTTTATATCTTATCTTTATTGGCTGAATATTAGCGATAAATGATAAGTTCACATTGAAGGAGCTTGAAAAATTACCTGTGTTTTAAGGCCATGACTTTCTTTGCATTTCCCCGTTAGAGCCCAATAACTTTCATAGGGAACATTTTTTTCGCAGAGCTGCAGTTTTCGAGATATTTGGTAATGTTTCTTAAAAGAGTTGGATGTTTAACCCTGTATAACTCTAAAACTGTCCATTTTCGGACTTTGTGCCCCATAACATTTTTGATCAAGACATTGAAAACTATAATTTTACGAAGTTTAATCAAAATCGACCAAAAGCCATTTCATGTACATTTGCTGCGGGGTCTTTTATCCCAAGCGTCTACTACAAAATTTTTTACAAAATGTATGAAAAATTTTGAAAAATTAAAAATAAATTTTTATCGAAAACGGCTTTACCGATCATGATGGTTAAAATATATGTTATAAAGGGTATTTAGGGGGTTCCGAAAAAATTCAGGAACCAATTCTGTTTATAATAAGGAGATAAATAAAAAAGTAATAATTTTCAAATAATTTTTTAAAAATAAGTATTTCTAAAACACTAACTATTTTCTCCCTATATTATGCTCACATTCAAGACTACAGAATATACTTTCCGGAAATTATCACAGCATCGCTTCATAGTTTAAAAATAAAAACTACTTGTCGGCCCTTTAAATGTATTCAGTTTTGTGAGAATGAGGAGCTAACTTCATTTTTAGCTTATGAGACAATAAGTTATATGAAATGATGTCATAAATACCATATACAATTATAAAGATACTGTAATTATAAATTAACGAAACATATGTACACTATATACACACGATACCCAAGAATGTACATATATACACTTCATATGCACAAAACATATGTATATTGTTTTAAAGCTGCGGATTAGTCGTCGTCACTGTTTGCTTCGTTGACAGAATGAATTTTCTGTTTTGTGAATAAATCACTCAGGACCTCAACTGGCCCTATGACTTCTGATAAATGCCTCGCGTAAGATAAATAATATGATAAATAGTTTAATAAATAATATAATTGGTAGGTATCGTGTGTGTGTATATATAATTAAAAATTTGTCATAAGGATAACCGCAGGATTTCGCCAGGAGCGGGTGCTAATCTGAAAAATTGCACCCGCTCCCAGAAAAATCGCGATAAAATGTCAGCCACAACCACGTCTCACGACCGTGATATGGGTGGTTACAGTCTGTAAGGAAATCGAAACGACAATCCGGCAAAAGTTTGTGCACCTTAAGAACACGGAGCGACCCAAGGACTAACGCCTTCTGCATTTTTCCCACAAGTGTTTAATCATATTTTTGACACGCAGGGATGCTTGTCAGGCGATATTAACGAGTGAAGGCTTGGCACCTCCAAGAGTGCCGATGATAAGGACGATTAGTTTAACAGAATATTCCGGGTACAATCGTTGCAACTCCCTTATAAATTCTCTATACCTCTCTTTCTTTTCATTCTCCTTGGCTATGATGTTTTTGTCAGCTGGTGCTTTTTCCAGATAAGACAGTAAATCTGGTTTTCCAAAGCGGCATCAATCTCTCTATGCCACTAACGATTTGCGGATGAACCTTTAAGCTTTCCAAAAGACAGATGACAAGTCTATGGAAGGTTGAATCGAAAGCTTTACGATAACCAATCCAGGCCATCGATAGGTCACGCTGGTAAAATGCTGCATCTTTGCAGACACATCTATCGATGAGCAGGTTCTCCCGACATCCCGCAACGCCTTTCTTCGAGCCTCGTTTTTCATATATTTCTTGCCACACAGGTTCAATTGGCCGAACAATCGTATCATTTAGAATAGCTGTGAATATTTTATACAGTGTGTTCAGACAAGTGATTAGACACCTTCCCCTGGTGGCATTCAGCTTTCGGCACAGTTTTCACACCTCCGCTTGAAGGTTAGTTCGTTCGGGAACACCCCTGGACAATTGCCCGCGACTGTCTATTTATTTTTGTAACCATATTCAGCAGAAACTCTTGATACA
>NC_046659.1:14795610-14800818 GCF_010883055.1 Belonocnema kinseyi | reverse complement strand
TTTATAAATGGTCAAATTAGTCGAATCATTTGAGCTGAGCAAAAAAAGGAGGAGGGTCTCTAAGGACGGTTTTTGGCGCCATTTGGATATTGCCCAAAAAATTCGAAAAAATGCCTACAGTATCTACTAACAATAAGAAATCAATTCCACATTAAACGGACCATCCTCATCCCTCTATTCACCTCAAGCACCCTTACGAAAAATGAAAACTTCACCGTTTCTATGCAGTGTTTTTGGGAAAAAAACCCAATAACATAAATCAAGAAAAATACATATTTAGGTTTTTGGAGTCGCTGATTTCGAATGCAAGGTCCGTTGACCTCCATCACATAAGATTCAAGGTCACTGGAAGGTCAATCTGCAAAAAATCTGATAGAAAAATCCAAAAAAATACATACATAGAATTTCTGAACACATACAAGAATTTCTACCGCGTTAGAGCTGAAAAAAATGTATTTTTCTATCGGATTTTTGCAGTTTGACCTTCAAATTGCCTTGAATTTGATATGATGAAAGTTAACGGACCTGGAATTAAAAATCAGCGACCCCAAAAACCTATGTATGTATTTTTCTGGATTTTTCTATCGGATTTTTTGCAGTTTGACCTTCAAATGACCTTGAATCTAATGTGATGAAGGTCAACAGACATTGGATTCGAGATCAGCGACCCCCCAAAACCTATATATGTATTTTCATTGATTTTTTTATTGGGTTTTTTCCCAAAAACACTGCATAGAAGCGGTGAAGTTTTCATTTTTGTGAAGGGTGCTTCGGGTAAATAGGGGGGTGAGGGTGGTCGGTTTAATGTGGAACTGACTCCTTATTTTTAGTAGATGCTGTAGGAATTTTTTCAAATTTTTTGGGCAAAATCTAAATTGGGCCAAAAACCGTCCTTATAGACCCTCCTTCTTTGTGGTTTGACATCCGAAAAAAGTAGGAAAAAAAGTTGAAATCGGTGACTATCTTCTGTTCCCTTTTTTTTACTTGAAAATTCAAAATTTTAGAAATTTAAAAAAATTTCCGTATGGTTTCAAAAATTATGGCGAATTTTGTCTATATACATTTTTTGCTACTGAATAATAATAAAAAATTATCAATAAAACATTTTTTTGGCTCAAATTAGAATTTTTTGAAAATGGCCAAAAATTGTGTTTTTTTGATTGAGTCCAATGCACCCATTTTAAAAAAAGTTGAATATGTCGAACTTGAAATTTCTTCAGCTTAGACCAAAGAAGAAAGCTGTTGTTTTGTTTTTTCCAAGGAACATTTTTTAATGATGTTTCAAGCGTTTAAATATTGTCAATTTTACGTTTTTTGAACGATTTTAACGATTTGCTAAAACTAAGCTTTCAGGCATCAAAAATGATGGTGTTATTACGGAAAAACGATATTCTCGTAGGAATTCGCTGATGGATTCATTTTACGTACAAAATCCTTCCCCCATATTGAAGAGGAGGTTAATGTGTAGGGAAATACTTGTTGATGATATTCCGTTTCTTTTTAGTGAACAGGTAATAAAGCACTCAGGTCAGAATTCTTTCGACTTATCGGGGGGGGGGGGGGGGGGGGATACATTTTTGATTACAGATTATATTTGGTTCATATTAAAAATTGTATACAATATATATTTCAGATTTTAAATTACAAATTATATTTGCTTCATATTCAAAAATTATGTGCAATATATATTGCAGCTTTTATATTAAGAATCAGATAAAATATATATTGTATATATTGTTTATAATTTTTTTTTAAAATCTAATGTAATTTTTAATATAAAATCTGAAATATAAGTCTCAAGAATTCTTACCTCAGCACTATATTACCTGTTCGTTAAAAAAACGGGATACCATCAACAAGTATCCCCCTACGCATTAACACCCAGCTCAAAAAGAGGGGGGGGGGGTTGTGCATAAAATGAGTCCATCAACGAATTCCTACAAAAATATCGTTTTTCCGTAATAACACCATCATTTTCTGCGTCTAAAAACTTAGTTTTAGCAAGTCGTCAAAATTGCTCAAAAAACGTAAAATTGACAATATTTGAACGCTTGACAAATCATGAAAAAATTTTTGTTAGAAAAAAAACACAAAACAACAGCTTTTTCTTTAGTTCAAGCTGAAGAAATTTCAGGTTCGACATATTCAACTTTTTTGAAAAATTTGTGCATAAGACTCAAGCCAAAAGACATTTTTTTTGGAATTTTAAAAATTTTGAATGTTCAAAAAAAAGGGGAACAGAAGATATTCAGCGATTTCGCAGAATATAGTGTAAATAAAGTAAGGGATGCTAATCTGACTGACTCCCTTCACGTGGTGCATCCTGGGCAAACATGAAATTAGTTGGTCGAATTTCAGCAGTAAACGAAGAGAAGTAATTTTCTATCTAATTATAATCAATTGAAACTGTGACTGGGGAATACACGATATAATGTGTTTTCAATCAAATGATGCTGTTGCATTTTGTTTTTATTACATTATTTTGCATAATTTATTGTGTCATAAGTTAAAAATAAAGGTGGCACCTCATTCTAATGGAATTGCATACCTGTGAGGGGCCAAAAAGTACTTTTTATTTTGTTACAACTACGAAGTAATGCTGTGATCATTTCCACAAAATGATTTTTGCAACCTTGAATGTGAGTCTCATATAGGGACAAAAGAAGCTGACAAAAAAATCATAGCCAAGGAGAATGAAAAGAAATAGAAGTATACCTTATAAGGTAATTGTGACAATTATACCCGGAATTATTCTATTAATCGAATTGTCCTTATCATCGGTCCTCTCGAAGGTCCCAAACTTTGACTGATTAAGATGCTTCAAACGGCTGTCAGATTTGCTAGGAACAAACTAAATCTAAGCGGTTGAGGTGTTGAACGCCATATTGTAAGCACATAATCTAAAGGCAATTATACCAGCCGATTCTGCTAGCTTTTTCCCGAAAATATTCATTTTGTTGTTGTTTTTTGTAATTGAAAATGGAGTGTATTTTCGCTCTTAAAACTGGCGCGTTGTGTACCTAGGGCGAAGGCAAAAGCGCGAAGTGGGGGATCGACTGTCTTCCCAAGTTACTCTCCAGGGTTTTGGCATCGACATATCTAAAATAGGTTTCTACGATCCAGTAAATAAGTTATTTACTTACAAAATTGTTATTGATAAATTAGTGAACAAAAGTTATATCTACTTAATTTGCCATATTTAAATACACTTAACTAATATTCTTAGGAGAAGATAAAAACAAAATATTGTTCACTTAAAATTGGAAAACGTCAATCATCAATTTTATTGCCTTTTTATAGCAGTTTAATATATTAAACATGCATATAATCATTGTGTGTGTGTGTGTGTGTGTGTGTGTGTGTGTGTGTGTGTGTGTGTGTGTGTGTGTGTGTGTGTGTGTGTGTGTGTGTGTGTGTGTGTGTGTGTGTGTCAGGGTAATCCAAAAATGCATTGCAAATTCTTTTTTACTTTCGAACACAAGTCCCCTTCCCCCGTAAGTTTCCGTTTCCGGAGGAAATATATCAGTATTTTCTTTAGAAATTCAATTACTAACACGTGCCATTAAGCGTCTTAAGAACACATTTTATCAACATAGGATAATTTTGGATTTTAGAAAAATGTAAATCATGCTCCAGGGCTTCATCTAAATGCGGAAGGTTTCATAGGGATTAAAGAGGAGTGTCTACGAAATAGGGCAATAATAATACATTTTATTTTTAACCCACCCTTAGCCTCTCCTGTATTGCCTACTTTTTCTTGAATAAGTACATAATTTTCATAAACATCTTTCAATTTATAACAAAATCTCTATTTGTTAAACGAATTCTTATTTGGCCAAGCTTTTTTTCGACAACTTAAACAAAATGAAATAAAATAAAAGACATACCATTTTTTTTTGCCTGAAAAGTGTATAAAAATGTATTAACCATTTTTAATTGTTTAAAGAAATATAATTTGTTTTAAAAACTATTTTTCAGACCGTATGTTCTCAATTAAACATAATATAGTATATTTTTTCTTAATGTTCTTTAAATTGAGTGTGGATGGTTTACATCTTTTTTGGCGCACTATTAAATAAATCATAAAAGTCATAATAAAACTTAAATCATAAAAGTTCATTTATTATTGCATTCTTTATATTGTTACAATTTTTACTATGATTATATTATAAAAAAGGACATTCACCAATGCAAATTATGATTCAAGTTTCAACACTTTCTTTAAACAACATTTATGAGGACCAAGTTCTATATTTTAGGTCATTTATGATAATTAAAATAATAAAAACATTGCTTTAGTTAACTTTGTACAATTAGTACAATTTATCTGTAACTATTTTAATAATAAAACACATAAGAGAAGCCGATTTTGAAATAGACGGAAAATTAAAAGTTACGGAAATATCAAATGTTTTAAACCAAAGAGCGTTAAACAATGATTGGACAAGGAGATTCTGCACTTCATCACGGCGAGTTCACGTAAGTTTGTCTCACTATTTCGAAACTCGACATCTCTCCCTCAAGAAAACGCATCAGAATAGATGAAGAACGAACATTACCTGCGAGGCTTAACAATTCTTAAACATTTAACAGTAGTGAATGATACTGCTGAAAGAGTTATTACATTTATATCAGACTTAGAATGCTTGATACGATTTCAAAAAATTTAGTAAAAAAATTTTTTAAACAAATTATATCTGTTTAAACAATTAAAAAATAGTTAATACATTTTATATATACTCTGCAGTCAGAAAACTAATTGGATGTGTTCTATTTTTTTTTTTTTTTTTTTAAGTTGTCGAAAAAAACTGCTAGAGTAAATGAAAAATGTTTAAAGAAATAGTATACAAATTTAAGAAAAAATTGAAAATCTCTGGCTCAGTTTTCATAAATTATGTCAATAGACAATAATTAATTCTTTAAATAATTTTGTAATGTTTTAAGGAACATGGTAATTATTTGTATGAATACGACGATAGAAATTGCTAAAAATTAACAATAATAAGCAGAAAAGTTTTATTTTTGGGTCATATTTGGGGCGTTGCAGTAGCGGGGGGTAAAGGTGGGTTGAAAATAAAATATATTACTATCGTCTTACTTAGTAGACACTCAGCTTTAAACTCTATGAAACTTAGCACGTTCAAATAAAACCATGGACCAAACACAATATGAAACAATGAAGTCCATGGTTCCTGGACACACACACAC
>NC_046659.1:14781732-14795510 GCF_010883055.1 Belonocnema kinseyi | reverse complement strand
ATATATTTAACTGCTACATCTTCACCTTTCTTCGAGTTAGCTGGAATACCCCAAGCAAATTTTGAAAATATGTCAAATACAGTTAAGGTGAACTTGTATCCTTTGCTTTCTTTTGTATAAGGTTGCATTTTAACAAGATTCGCTTTCCAAGTCTCATCGATGCGACAGATATCAAGGGGTCGACGTTGGTAGTTTCTTCTGGCAGGCGTATGTAGCTACATCACCAGTTGCAGCTTTTTATCATCAATTTTTGAGTGTGTTCAGCTTCACATCCAACTGAAAAATAAGCTCTGAATTGCGATGCGCTAGTTCTTGAGTCGAATCCACATCAACTTTCAAAATATGTAAACTTTTATTTGTGAAAGTTTCTAGAGTTAAATCATCATGTTATTTTTACCAACTTCAGTTCGCAAGGAAGCTATAAAATCATGCAATGTCTGAATGTCTTGCTTTAACACGTGTTGTAACGTATTTAAATTTACTACATCTTCTAAATCTTTTAAATTAACTACATTTCACAGCTTATTCTTTCCGATATCATAATGCCTGATTAATAAAGATGCATAAGTAAAGATGCATTGATTAATAAATCAATACAGCCACTCGTAATTTTTCAATAATTGACATAATTTCATTTGTGTGACTTGGATTTCCAGCTGCTTGATATGTTAACAGTAAATATAATCTATCAACGAATTCATTTGGATTATGCTCATAAGTGTAGTCTAACTTATTAGCCTCTGTGCCAATCATATATTTTGGAATTAAACCTTTACCTGATGAAGAGCGCTTTTCAATCTTTTATTGTTTGTTTTCAAAGGTGAAACAGGAATTCGTCTTTTAAAATAAAATTTGTATACTTCAATGATTTATGATCACGAAAATCTCCACCCATTTCATCACGTTTTCGGTGCAAATTTGTTGAAATTGAAATATTTTTATAATTGTCAAGGTCTTCATTATTTATAAAAGTACTATTTGGTATTTTTTAACAAAAGTTTAAGCAAATCCAGAGTCTTTGGATAACTTACAGTTCCTATATTAATAAGATTTTCATTGAAAGTTATCCAATAATCTACAAGCATTAGTCTGTCTTTCGATCATTTTTATGCGCCATAATAATTAGCTATATCTCTTCTTCTCTCTCCCAACTTATGTACATAATTAATTGCTATATCATTTTACGATATATCATTATATACACACACAATTAATTGCTATATCATTTTACGTTTTAAAACCTTCAACTATTTTCTCAAGTGGTGTAATGATGGGCTTAAAGGTATCATTTAATGTCTGATCAACTGTTTCTTTACCCAACTTTAGTAATGTATGCTTTCGTCGAATCGCTTCACTAGCTTCAGCAATTTTATGCAAAATATGTTTTGCTTTTGAAAACCCTCCTGACTTGTAGACATGTTAATGCCGTAGTGTTCAAAGTGCAACTGTCTCTATGTAGTCATTATATACATATTTATTGATTTTCCAGATTAACAAAATAGTCAAAACCTTTTCTATATCTATCTTCATTTAGATTTATATCCTTATCAATCACAACAAATCCATTCTTATCATTATACCATCAAGCTAAACACGCCTTCATGAATTGTGAATAGGGCATCTCACTAATCACATGATCATAGTATATATGCTTCAAGTTCATCTCATCTTGTTTAAACAATACAAGAAAATTAACACTATCACGTATAAGATGTTTTTGAATACAAGCATATGTCTGGCTCAAATGGAAACAGTTGAAACGTTGCAACGTGTCGAGAGACCACCACTCGACAGAAGCGGGGAGCTGCTCTCTATCTAATTTCGTGTTTCTGCAACTCGCAGTGAGAGTTACTGCTACTTCATTACGTGGCGCTGCTCCTCAATATTTATCGAGGAACAGTCCTACAGCTTAGAGGGCGCTGCTCCTCGAATGTCGTTTCAGTGTGGACCACGTGAATATGAAAATGCTATTGTTAACCTTCATGATAAAAACAATTTATGAACTCATTGAGTTGCGTATAAAAATTTTAACAATAAAATAATTTATTTTTATAGCTCTGGTAACCTCGGCCACCTTTGGATCTCTTTAAGTATCTAGGTGTTGGTAGCGTAAAATATAATCATGAAAAGTATCAAAATTATGATAAATTTGTGTATGGACATTTATGCATTACATTTTCATGTAATCAATTAAAATCTCAAAGTATGTATAATCTACATAAATGTAGAGACTAATGATTTCAAATCAGTCAAAGAGTAGCCATCATCATTGATGATTCATTGACGCTAACATTATGGGGCACTTATTCGATCCTAGAAAATCAGTATTTTCCTCCAATTAAGTTGTCTCCATATAAAAATTACGCTCTTAGTCTATTTGAATTTCTAACCTTTAACTCCACTCCCAATGTAGACACTGGTCAAAATAAATTCTACGTGGGTAAAGAAATAATTGAAATACCTACAGGAAGTTTTGAAATAGGTGATATGCAGCTCTATCTACAGAATGTTTTAGTAAAAAAGAGTATTGAAATTCATATTGAGCCTCATGATAATACGTTATGAAGTGAAATATATTGCAATCATGCTTTAAATTTTGAAAAATCAGACTGAATTGCGCGTTTATTGGAATTTGCACCAAGAATATTGGAACCTAATAAAAATCTTAACTCTGACCAACAAATACCCATAATTAAAATAAATGGTCTTAAAGTTGAATGTAACATAACTGCAGGAGCTTATATCAATGGTATAAAAGTGCACACTTTTCATGAATTTCTTTTGTAGTACCGCCAGAATATAATATAGTGGAAGTCCCATCGCACATAATTTACTTGCCGATCGCCATCAAGACAATAGATCATATACAGCTCCATATAGTTGATCAAGACTGATATTTGGTTAATTTTCGTGGATAAATTATAACACTCAGACTGCACATCAAGTCTCTACGATAATGGGTGTTGTTTTCAATAAAAAGGTTAGATTTATCTATAATAATTTAGTACCATGGAGCAACAGCATCAGTCGACAAGAAGCTGCCAAAGGGATAACACTTTGAAACGTGATGCTGCTGAAAAGGATGGGTTTCGAGGTCACGCCACTTGCAAAAAGAAGAGAATAAAAAGATTCAAGATGTTTTGTGCTTGCATACGTACTTTTGTATATCGACCTTTGATTGTTTGTTATGAAGAGGGAAATTTGAAATATTATAACTCCTATTATATTTTACAAATCCATCGCCCATTGTCTCATGCCGAGCAAAAGCTCACTACAAGTATATGGAAGAATCTTAAGAACTGATGGAAAAGTAGTGACACACACAATTTTAGTTTCTAATGCCATATGCCATTTGTTTGAAGAAGCAATATATGAAATCAATGCAATAGAAATTGTTAGAAATAAAAATGTTGGTCTCACGAGGCTCATGAAAAGTTATGTATCTCTAAATCCTGAGCAATACCGTTACATACAGAATACTGGCTGACTTGATGTGAATGATAATAATCAATCACTAACCATCGCCACTGGTTAGTTTACTGTAGCCACGCCTCTTAGCATGATATTTGGTTTTGCTGAGAATTATCACAAAATCATTGTCAATGCTAAACATGAACTTATTTTGACAAGATCAAAAAGTAATGCATATGCCATCTTGCAAGCAGCCCCCATTAAGCCTTATAAAATTGAAATTAATAAAATAGAGTGGTTATTGCTTAGTGTTAGATTATCAGATTCACGAAAATTTCAGTTGCTAAAATATATTGAAAAATATCCATCTATTCGATAAGTTTTCAAACTTGGGAAATGTATGAATATCCTCTACTTCCAACTACTTCAAACCATTTTTGGATTGTTAAAACCTCAACCAAATTAGAAAATCAGAGATTTGTTGTACTTGGATTTAAAATACACTGAAAAAATAATACTATAAGAATCTCTAGCAACTTTGAGCATTGCAATTTGACTAATGTAAAACTACTTTTAAATGATCAGAGCTATTCTTATAGTAATTTGAATATTGATATTAATCGAAATCAGTATACTTCTCTTTATGAAATGTATACAAACTTTTAAGCTAATTACTATGGTAAAGAAACGCAACCATTGCTGTCGAGAGGAGAATTTATAGAGTATGCACCTATAGTAGTAATTCTAAGCAAAATGAGTCCTTGAATTACGGACCAGATAATGCTTTTTTGCAATTTGAAACTAGTGAAAATTTTTCCGCTCAAACATCGGCATATTGCTTAATTTTTCATGATAATATACTTGAGTATAAATTAATAAGTGGTGTGGTGAAAAAGTTTGCATAAAAACTACTGTAACCAAGTAGAAATAGTTTAGTTGCATATATATAAACAATTTAGGTTCAATTAAGTTTCTTTTATTTATAACAACTTGTCTTTCACAAAACAATTGTACAGTTTTTCAATTTCTTGTTCTTCCAATTTACATATATCTTGTTGCTATTTCCAATCACATATATTTTAGTTACAACACATGTAGATTATAGACTATATCTGCTGTATCAAAGGTTATACACTAACCTGGGTCTCTCTCTCTATCGCTCTCACTCCTCCACTAATATATCCAGATCACTCATCATATTCATCGCATCGCTTGTTTTTACACACGCATAAAAGTTTTTTAGAATCGCTGTACATAATTTCAACTTTTCTTTGAGAATAAAATTCATTTATCGAAAATGAACATTAGCCGTTATCCACATCCATTATCTCCTGTGATTGCGTTTTAGAGACTCATTGAAGTGTGTCGGTTATATGAGGAAACAGCATCGTCTTATCATCTCGCCAGCTGAGAGAAATCTTGTTTTGCTTAATCGAGTGAAATTCATGTTTTCGACTTCGAATTATCCGTTGAAGTCGAGTAAGAATTTTATAATGTAACAAAGTGTGCTTCTAGTTTCCCTCATCATTCCCCAAAACTTTATAGGCATATTATTTTGATCTCAGCCCAATAAATTCAGTTACAATTTTTTCTTTGTATTCATCTGTCGTGACCCCTAAGACCTTTTTATTGAGTAAGTCAATTTCATAGACATTATTTGGTGGATAGTCTGAAGTGTCAAATATTTCTGAATCTGTGTTAATATACTCATTATAGTTTGGAACTGTAGTGTGGTAAATCAAGCTGTCTGTATCAGTATAAAGTAATTTTTTTTATTTAAGGTGTTCGTCATGTAATTGTAATGAAGGCCATGAATCATTATCTTTGAAAGGTCAAGAACAGCGAATCCGATATAAATTGATTTATTAAATTTAATTTTATTCTTATTCATTTCAATGATCACCATGTCCTCACAAAATATAATTCTGCTATGAAAGTTTGGTTTGGCAATCAAAGCTTTATCAGCCCATCTTCCACCCCATTTTGTTGCTAACTTAAGATCTTTGTGCTTCCATACGTTCTCCATGGTCTCATCATTTTGCATTTTGCATTTTGCCTGCTTTCGCAAGTCAGTATTTAAGGGCATGTGATACTTAGAAAATTGTCGATTTTACCCGTTTTAGGTTCCCCCGGCTTTTTTTCTAGAATAATAAATATTATGTCTTTAAAATTTGGGAAATGATAGCGAACATGCTAACGGACGTCCCCGCACACTTTTTTTCCAAATTTTTTTGATATTGCTAACAACGTGCGTGTATATTTCGAGGTTATGTGTTTTACAATTCTCCCGAGCATTATTTTCAAACTACATAATATTCTTGGCTAAAAACTTTGGACTTACAAATAAACATGGTAACTAATCTCCCGGAACTAACCTTGTTTGCATGCAATCAAAGAACTTTATTTCATAAATAATTTCCAAATTATGAGAAAGGCAGTGATGAAAAGCGACGTAACCTCAAAATAATGCACATGCATAAAATTTTTATTTAGTACAATACATTTTTTTGTTATTATCCCTCAAAAAGAGTCAAGGGACGGTCGTTATGATATTTTATAGCACCTCCGAATTCAGTTTTTAAAAATTTTCATTTTTGTGGAAGCCGAGGGAACTGTACCCGATTGACCACACAAAGAAGAATGCTCTGGACATCATGGTAGTTCTTTATGCAAATCATGGTATCACCGTATTGATTGTTGATATCAAAATAAGTGATGTAAGATTCGGGTTCCAAAGGATTAAAATTTAAACCCATGAATCTATTATTTGCGTTCGCATATCTGTTTGAGCACTGAGACACACCACCTCTGATTGAACTTTCAATAAGTAATAATATTTCTACATCTGTTAATAGATCGAGTTGACTTACAGTGTACTTAAACATAGCATCAAAGAAAAGGCCAGATGCTATATAGTATTACAATAGATCTAAATTCTTTAAATATAAATCTGAATTTTTTGAATTTTTTTGGAATTTCGGAATATCCTCAAGAGTAATTGGAAACTTGATATAATTATATTGGAGTTCTGAACCACCAAGCTTAGGATAAGAAATAGTTCCGTCACAATGAGTCTTAGCAGGATAAAGAGCTGCCATTACTGACCGGAGAAAATAATATGAATCTTTATCTTTAATATTCATCTCAGCTTTTTTCTTTCTATAAAATCAGGTAATTGAATAAAAGTTGAAGACCCAACCTGAAAAGGTGCGTATCTATTAATATTAACCCTTAAGTTTACAATTTTAATCAAACTCCAGCCCGAATATTTTGTTTATAGCTTGTCCATTTTAGCTTGAACCTGTTCTCTAACTTTTTCTTCAAACCATCCACCAACGTTTGCGGTTGTCAAAATAGCGTCTGTTTTAATACAAACATTTTTTCCTCTATTTTATCTTTCCCATCCACTATTGCCTTAAAACCCCTATTAAATTCAACGCAAACCTTAATATTACCCAAATCATTTAATGTGTTTTTAATTCTCGAGACGAACATGCGTTTGAAGTCATCTAAAAATGTATTTATATCTTTATGAATTAAATTCGATATTACCCCAGTTCTTATCCCCGTTTGAAAGGCACTTTCTACATCCATCATCCCACACTACTCTCTCTTTCTCTCTCTCTCTCGTATTTTCATTGAAGATTCTTTCATTCCAGCTCCTGTTTTCAGCAATTTCTTGAATTTTCTGCTTGCTGTCTTCAAATTGGCTATCAATGACATAATTGCACATTTTTATCCCACGGATGATTATTTGATCTTCCTCAGCATTTTGTTTAACAGCCTGATGTTTTTAGTTCCTTCCCTCGTCCACCATTTAGTTTCTTCAGCAGATCAAGGCTGCTTTTTAAGTATAAGTGCATACCCCGTCTTCATGATTTGCAGAACTTTTTTATATATTTCGAAATCCATTGTAAAATTAAAATGGAATTAACACATAAAATACATTTTCAGATTTAAAGTTATTTGAATTTATCTAAGTTTTTCATCAACTAATGGAATCACAAAAAAATATTGTACTTTTAAATAAATTTTAGAGTTTTTTATACTTCAAACGCACTGGGTGGTTGCCTACCAGTCAATGATAAAGTAAAGAGTAAACTTCTTGTATATACGAGGAGTGTTCAAAAAATAAGATGACTTTATGGTTTTCTCAAAAAATATTCATTTATTCCTCAATATTTATTTTGTCCCCTTCAAAGTAATCCCCCTCAGATATAATACACTTGTGCCAACGCTTTTTCCAATCATCGAAGCACTTCTGATAATCATTTTGTGGTATAGCCTTGAGTTCTTTCAGCGATGCAATTTTTATCTCCTCAATCGTTGAAATGATGTCCTTTCATGGGTCTCTTCAGTTTTGGGAAAAGAAAAAAGTCACTGGGGGCCAAATCCAGTGAATATGGAGGCTGAGGTATGACTGTGGTGCTGTTTTTGGTCGGATCTTTTGATCAAAATTAAGCAGTTTTGGAACAAATTTCGCTGACACACGTCTCATGCCCAAAACGTCCGAAAAGATAGCATGGCATGAGCCAACCGATGTGCCAACATCTTCAGAAACTTCTCTGATGGTAATTCGGCGATTTTTTAACACCATTTCTTCCACTGCTTGAACTATTTCATCTGTTTTTGACGTGCTGGGACGTCCAGGACGAGGTTCGTCGTCGACATCCTCTCGGCCTTCTTGGAACAGCTTGTACCACTTATACACATTTTTCTTACTCAGAGTAGACTCACCGTATGCAACTGTCAACACTTCAAGAGTTTTAGAGCACTGGATTCCATTTTTCACCCAAAATTTAATGCAAACTCTTTGCTCCATTTTTTTCGAAAGAAGAAAATCGCCGAGCACACCAAACCCTTCTAACCTTTTACGCATCTGCCAGAAAAACAACATGAGCTATATAGTCAAAACTGTGAATATATGATCGTGACGAGTGTACCAACACAACAAAGCGAAAAATTTAAAACTTTAATGTACGTAGCCCGCGAAAATTGAAAAGTCACCTTAATTTTTGAACACACCTCGTAGAACTAAGAAATGCTATTAATTTAATGCGTTAAGATTATTTTTATGACATATGACACTTGTGTGTATACGTATTTAATATAAGTTATGGTACATACGTATGGAAAGTATAAACAATGAATTTGTAAACTTCCTGTCGGTAAATATTCCAGGAGAAACTTTAAGGAATTTATTATTAAAAATATGAAAGAAATTATCTAGGACTGGTGACGCATAGTTGTGGAATGTCTGGATAATCCATTTTGTTTAAAGAAATAAACCCTTGCAATCGTGTGGCCATCAACTTCTTCTTAAAAGCGTAATAAGAAATGACCTACATAGCTGAAATTTCTCCCCTAATCTTATACTCATCAACGCGTTCTCATTAATATCAACAAAAACTGGATATAATTTCATCTCTGACGCATAGCAGATCTTGATAATTTTCGTTTCTCAAAACTGATCAATGTTGGTGTGAAATGAGTCTTTTAGTGAGACATTTATTAAGTAATTAATATGATTTATGGTATTTCGGAGAAGCTTCGAATAAACTGACGCTCACTTGATATTATCAATCCATTTTTTTATAGAAATAAATCCACGCAATCGTATGTCTATCAACGTCTTCTTAAAAGCCTAATAAGTTATGACCTACATAGCTGAAATTTCCCCCACAATCGTGTATCCATAAACGCTTTCTCTTATTTGTTTCAGCGCGCAAGAAGTAAGTGATCAACGTATGGTATTTCCGAGAAGCTTCGAATACGCTGACCCTCACTTGATACTGTGATGTGAGACATCATATCCTATACCATATATTGAGTGATAAATTTCCATTCCCGGATTCAACATCGATATTGGAAATCGGATACAACACTGAGATTCATATTTCAAAATAAGTAGCGAAACCTAACTTCCAACCTTCTATGCTCTAGCCGCAAGTTTGCTAACCGTACGGAAAAACTTGTTCCAGAACTCTCCCTACCTCTCTACTAAGTTCTGCTAATAATGAAGACAGGATATGAACTTATACTTAAAAAGCCGCCTCCATCTGCTGAAGAAATTAGATAGTGGACGAGGGAAGGAACTAAAAACATCAGGCTGTTAAACAAAATGCTGAAGAAGATCATAAAATTATCCATTTGACAAAAACGTGCCATTATGTCATTCATAGCCAATTTGAAGACAGCAAGAAGAAAATTCAAGAAGTTTCTGAAAACAGGAGCTGGCATGAGTAAAGCTTCGATTAAACAACGAAAGATAGTAGTGTAGTATGATGTGGAAAGTGCCTTTCAAACGAGAATAAGAACTGAGGTAATATTGAATTCAATTCCTAAAAATTTAAATACATTTTTAAATGAATGCAAACTTATGTTCATCCCGAGAATTAAAAACACATTAAATAGTTTGGGTTATATTCAGGTTTTTTTTTTTAATTTTGCTTGGGTTTTTAAAACAATAGTGGAAGGTGAAGAAAAAATAGAGGAATAAAATGTTTAAATTAAAATTATTTCTTGAAAAAAAGATCCTAGTTCATCTTCACTCCATTTTTTCAAGAAATAATTTTAATTTAAAAATATTATTTTCCATCTAGTCTTATTAAGACGTTAAGCATTTTCTGTTATTGAAGATTCTTAACTTGATCGATATTGTGTAGATTTTCTGCCTTCATGCTTTGAAGGCTTGATCTACTGTTCGGTAAGGTACAATCTCTGATGAAATAGCAGATAAATTCAAAAATTTTAAAATAAAATGTTTGTACTAAAAATAAATCTATTTTGACAAACACAAACATTGGTGGATGGTTTGAAGAAAGAGTTAGAGAACAGGTTTAAGTTAAAATTGATAAGCTGAAAACAAAAGATTCAGGTTGGAGTTTGATCAAAATTGTAAACTCAAGAGTTGATATATATTGACACGCACCGTTTCAGATTGGGTCTTTAACTTTCATTGACTAACCTGATTTTATACGAAGAAAAAAAAATTTGGTCAATATAAAAAATAAAGATTCATGTTATTTTTTCTGGTCAGTAATAGCAACTTTTTATCCTGCTAAAATAAATTCTACTCGAACTAATTCTTACCCTAAGCTTGATGGTTCAGAACTCAAATATTATGATATTAAATTTTCAATTATTCTTGAGGATATTCCGAAATTTGAAAAAATGAATGGGGTACGTAAAAATGTACATGAATTAGAATTTGATGAATATAGCAAAAAATAGGAAATTGTTCCAGTTTTTTTAAGCCACGAAAAATCTAAAAACCATACTATTCACCTTCTTGAGTTTGACACTGGTGTTTATGTCACTTTAAATTTGAGAAATCTCTTTAAAAACATAGTTACTTGTGATAATCTAAATAATAATTGCACACTAATACTTCCCACAGAAGAGGATTACATTAACAAATTTAAAATTATAAATATAAATGGAGGGTTCAATTTGCAGTCTATGGTGATATAGAGTATTTATTAGAGTCAGTTACCAATAATCAAGGGAATGCTTATCAGAAACATATACCTATTAGTGTTTCTTATTACACAAAATTCAGTTTTGATGATTCACAATCTAAATCTCAAGTTAATCGTGTAAAGGACTGCATCACATGGTTTGTCAATGCAGTGCCAATGGAATACTTAACATTAAGGCAAGAGCATGATTTTCAAAATGCAAAAGCTCGTCATATTTGCGAACAAGATTTCAAAAAAAATGATGTGAAACATCGTGATCACGACAATTTCACAGGTAAATACCGTGGTCCTTCTGTTTACAGGTGTAACGCAAATCACCAAGGCAGACATGAAATTCCCATAGTATTTCATAAATTATCTGGCTATGACTCTCATTTTTTTATAAAAGAATTGGCAACAAGCTTTGAAGGTGATATCTTATTATAACCTGTTAATTAGGAAAAACATATTTCCTTACCAAAAGGGTGCTAAATAAAATAGTTAAACTGATATTTGGTGACTTTCTTACATTTGTTCTAAGTAGTCTCTCTAAATTATCTTCAAATCTTAACAATAATAAAAAATTAATAACGAGAAAATATTTTTCAAATTATGAAGAATTGAAATTATTAACAAGAAAGTGCGTATTTCCATACGATTATGTTGATGATTGGCAAAAATTAAATGAAGATTGTCTTCCAGTAAATTGTGGATTTGATTCTAAATTAAATGATGAGGGTATTCCAGATGAAGATTATAATCATGCCTTCAAGGTTTGGGAAAAATTTAATTTAAAAACTATACACCACCTGGCCTTTCTGTTGATGTCATGTTAAAGTATACTGGAGTTAAACTTCATCTATTTTAATCCATTGGAACCAGAATCTTACATCACTTATTTTAATATTAGCAATGAATAAAGCAAAGCTATGAGTCAAGTTTTACCCTACAGTATTTAAAGTTGGGGACGAAACTTGTTGAAACTGACAGAGTTTTCCAATTCAAACCAAAACCATGGTTAAAGAAATATATTGACTTAAATACTGAATTGAAAAAGCAGGCAAAAAATAAATTTAAAAAAAAATGTTTAAACTAATGAACGTATGGAAGCACAATGATCTTAAGTTAGCAACAAAATGGGGAGGAAGATGGGCTGATAAAGCTTTGATTGCCAAACCAAACTTTCATAGCTGCATTATATTTTGTGAGGACTTGGTGATCATTGAAATGAATAAGACTAAAATTGAATTTAATAAATCAATTTATATCGGATTCGCTGTTCTTGACCTTTCAAAGATAATGATTTATGGCCTTCATTACAATTACATGAATAAAACCTTCAATGAAACAAAATTACTTTATACTGATACAGACAGCTTGATTTATCACACTACAGTTGCAAACTCTTATAATTATGTTAAAAGAGATTCAGAAAAATTTGACCTTCATGCTATCCACCAAATTTTGTCTATGAAATTGACTTACTCAATAAAAAGTTCTTGGGGCTCATAGGAGACAATAGATGTGGATAAAGACTAATGTTCATTTTCCACTAATGAATTTAATTCTCAAAGTACAGTTGACATTATGTACATCGATTTTAAAAAACTTGCATATATGTGTGAAGCACTGAGAGATAGAGATAGAGAGAGAGCTAGGACTAGTGTATAACATACATATTTCTGTAACTGAAACATATATAATTGGAAAAAGCAACAAAAAAAGCATATATGTATATTGGAAGAAGGAATCGAAAAACTGTACAGTTGTTTGTAAAATACAAGTTATTGCAAATAAAAGAAAATTAGTTGAATCTTAATTGTTTTTTATTTAATGCAACCTGAAAATCATATTTTTTAAAGTAAATTTATTTCTAATTGGAAAATTTAATCCTAATCATTTTCTCAAACTGATGTAGCTCTTGGATGCAACCTGATGAAGTGGACCGAATATTCCAATGTCAACGATGTTCACCGACCAATCATTCGCTTATTTACTATTCGCACTTATTCTTATAAGAAAAAGGAACTCTGAAAAAACAACATAATTTTCTTTTCACTTTTTTAATTTTTATTATCAACAAAAAAAAATCAGTACATTATACTGGAAAAATAAATAGTTTATAATTATATATATGCAACTAAACTATTTCTACTTGTTTACATTTGTTTTCATACTAACTCTTTCACCACACCACTTATTGGTTTATACTCAACAATACGGTCATGCTATAAAATACAATATGCTGAATTTTGCCCAGCATAGCCGTATGAATAGCATTGAAATTTAAGAAATAATATGAGATCAGGTATTTTGCAATGATTAAAATAACTAGAATTTAGCGCACCCAAATTTTTCTTATTTGTTTTAAATCCTAATATAACAAATCTGGGTTTTTCCAACTAAGAAAAAGTTTTTGCTGTTCAAATATGTTTGAATGTGGTTGGCAGAACTAGATATTCATATAGTTTGTATCATCTTTTTATCTAATCAATATGAGCTCAAGCTTAAAATTAACGATTATTTTTTGATAATCATCAGTAAAACCAAATATCATACTAAGAGGTATCGATACATCAAAATACTCATTTGCATTGGTTAATGCTCGCTTATTGGTCAAATCAAGCTATCCAGCGTTTTCAAAAAATCTGCTCCTACTGGAATCAATGGAAACGTAAGTTTTCATTAAACTTGTAAGGGGCACCTTTTTGTTTTTATCAATCTGAGCGGTATGGAGCTCGTATCTTGTCTCTTCAAATAAATGACATATTCCATTATTAACTAAAACTGTATTATTATCTCGATTTCCATTACAGTCTGTCAAGTTAAAGCGTGGGTGGCTTTACTCGCAGTCGGTAAGGTGTATCGACATGATTTTGGTGTCAAAATATTAAGAAGAGCTCCCTC
>NC_046659.1:14764296-14781632 GCF_010883055.1 Belonocnema kinseyi | reverse complement strand
AGAGGGAGCTCTTCTTAATATTTTGACACCAAAATCATGTCGATACACCTTACCGACTGCGAGTAAAGCCACCCACGCTTTAACTTGACAGACTGTAGCTTCAGTCAATCTTATTTAAATGTGAAGTGAACCATTGCTTGGTAACACACAATGATTTTGATTTTGCACAACAATTCGAATTTTATCACTTGTGTTAAACGTTGAGCGATAAATTCGTCGAAAATGATAAGAGTTTCAATATTTAAAATGTTCCCCTCCCTGACACACAATTAAAATTAAATTAAACGTCTATACACAAAAATAAAGATGCAAGTACAAAAAATCTTGAATCTTTTTATTCTCTTCTTTTGCGAATGGCGTGACCTCGAAGCCCAGCCTTGTCAGCATCAGCACGTTTTGAGGTGTTATCCCTTTGACAGATTGTTGTCGATTGATGCGCTTGCTCCATGGTACTAAAGTATTTTAGCTAAATCCAACCTTATTATTGAAAACAATACCCATTATCGGAAAGACTTGATTTGCAGTCTGAGTGTTATAATTTCTTCACGAAAATTAACCAAATGTCCGTTTGATCAACTATACGCAGCTGTATATGATCTATTGTCTTGATGGCGATCGGCAAGTAAATGATATGCGATGGGACTTCCACTATATTATATTCTGGCAGTCAAACGGAAAAAAATTCATGAATAGTGTGCACTTTTTTACCATTGATATAAGCTCCTTTAGTTATGTTACATTCAACTATGAGACTATTTATTTTAATTATGGATACTGGTTAACCAGAGTTAAGATGTTTATTAGGTTCCAATATTCTTGGTGCAAATTCCAATAAACGCGCAATTCTGTCTGATTTTTCAAAATTTAAACCTTGATTGCAATATATTTTACTTCGTAATGTATTATTATTAGGCACGCACACAAAAACCTGCTAGCCCGAAACCCTAGAAATGTTAATCCGAAATCGCAATAACCTGCATGCCTTAAGCCCCAGGAAGGTTAACCCAAGATCGCAATAACCTGCAAGCCTTAAAACCCAGGAAGGTAAACCCAAGAATAAAAATAACCTGCAAGCTCGGAACCCCAGGAAGTTTCCTAGGGTTTAGGGCTTGTACGTTATTGCATTCTTGGGTTAACCTTCCTGGGGTTTAGAGCCTGCAGGTTATTGCGTTCTTGGGTTAACCTTCCTGGGGTTTAAGGCTTGCAGGTTGTTGTTGTGATATCGGGTTAACCTTCCTCGGGTTTAGGGTTTGCAGGTTATTTTGTTCTTCTTTTAACTTTTCTGTAGCATTTGGGATTTACCTGTCATGAATATTATGCTGTCAGCCTAGCTTATCAGGTCTAATTATCGCAATGATACAAATATATTGCTACATATGATTTTGAGTAAGTATTTGAGTTTGTATTCTACCAAATCTATCCTTAAGATTTTTCAGATTGAGCACACATTAAATGTGCGTTTGATCCATGTTTTTTATATTATGTTATGCGGTATTTGATAGCTTGCTGTTTATGATTCGACGCTAACTATATCCGCTATTTTGAATTTTTGAATGCAACACGTGTAAAGTGCCATCTGGATGTATCGATGTGAGAGAAGCTCAAACATAGCAAAAAACCGTATTTTTTGCACTTTCAGGTTACGATATCTTGTAAACCTAGAGTGATGGAGCAATTCAGAGTTCAGATTTGGATTTAGCGCATTATTCTCCTTCGGTACACCAGGCCCCGTCTGTGGGTATGAAAATATGTTGGCAATTGATTATAATTAATTGCTTTATCATTTTATAAAAAGGGGGCTGATGTTTTCTAAATAGCCTGAAACCTTAGAATCGTATGCTGATGAGAATGAAGTTTCATCATCTTGATCATTTTGCTCTTCACCTTAATTTTAAAACTCTTGCTGAAATTTTTCTTTTATCAAATTTCTTCACTAGCTTGAGCAATTTTATGCAAAATATGTTTTTGCTAATGAAAGCCCTCATCACGTGTAGAAATATTAATGCCGTAGTGTTCAAAGTGCATGTCAATTTTTACATAATCATCATATATATGCTTCAGATTCATGTCACCTTGTTTCAACAATGCTATTAGTGTTCTTAAATTTCTAACCTTTAACTTAACTCCCAGTGTAGACATTGGTCAAAATAAATTCTACGTGGGTAAAGCAATAATCGAAATACCAGCAGGAAGTTATGAAATAGGTGATATACAGCGCTATCTACAGAATATTTTAGTAAAAAAGAGTATTGAAATTCATATTGAGCCTAATAATAATACATTACGAAGTGAAATACATTGCAATCAAGGTGTAAATTTTGAAAAATCAGACTGAATTGTGCGTTTATTGGAATTTACACCAAGAATATTGGAACTTAATAAAAATCTTGACTCTGACCAACCAGTATCCATAATTAAAATAAATCGTCCCAGAGTTGAATGTAACATAACTACAGGAGCTTATATCAATGGCAAAAAAGTGCACACTATTCATGAATTTTTTCCCGTTGTACAGCCAGGATATAATATAGTGGAGGTCGCATCGCACATAATTTACTTGCCGATCGCCACCAAGACAATAGATCATATACAGCTCCGTATAGTTGATCAAGACGAATATTTGGTAATTTTCGTGGAGAAATTATAACACTCAGACTGCAAATCAAGTTTTTCCGATAATGGGTATTGTTTTCAATAATAAGGTTGGATTTGGCTAAAATACTTTAGTACCATGGAGCAAGCGCATCAGTCAACGAAAAGCTGTCAAAGGGATAACACCTTAAAACATGCTGCTGCTCACAAGGCTGGGCTTTGAGGTCACGTCACTCGCAAAAAGAAGAGAATAAAAACATTCAAGATTTTTTGTGTTTGGATCTGTATTTTTGTATATACAGGTTTAATTCTTAGTCATGGAGGGAAACATTTTAAATATTGAAACTCCTATCATTTTCGACGAATCTTTCGTTCATTGTAAAGTGCATGCACATCACACCTAAGCCTCCTCAACCTTTAACAACAGTGAATTGCTGTGCAAAATCCAGATAATAATACAGTTTTAGTTAATAATGGAATATTTCGTTTATTTGAAGAGGCAAGAAACGAACTCAATGCTGCTCCGATTGATAAAAACAAAAAGGTGCCCCTTACAAGTTTCACGAAAAATTACTTTTCCATAGATATCAGTAGGAGCAGCTATTTTGAAAACGCTGGATGGCTTGACTTTACCAATGAGCAAGCATTCACCAATGGAAATGAGTATTTTGATGTATGGATACCTCTTAGTGTGACATTTGGTCTTACTAAGTATTATCAAAAAATAATCGTTTATTCTAAGCATGAGCTTATATTGATTATATGAAAAGATGATACAAACGTTATTATACAAACAGCAGCAGCAAGCCCTAAACCCCTTACTGTGGTTTAGGGCTTACAGGTTATTGTGTTCTTGATTTAACTTTTCTATAGAATTCGAGATTCACCTGGCATAAATATTATTTTTTTCAGCCTGGCATATTAGGTCTGATTATCGCAATGGTACAAATATGTTGCCACATATGGTTTTGCATAAGTATTTGAGGTTATTTTCTGCCAAAGCTATCCCTAAGATTTTTCAGATTCAATACACATTAAATGTGAGTTTGACCCATGTTTTATATTATGTTATGCGATATTTGATAGCTTGCTGTTTATAATTCGTCGCTATCTATATCCGCCATTTTGAATTTTTTAATGCTACCCGTGTAAAGTGCCATCTAGACGTATCGTGGCAAAATATACTTTACACTTCGAAAATAAAGTGAGAGTTTATTGTTGAACATCGCAGATATTTTTTCTCATGTATTTCAGTATCATCTGAAACTTAAATTGTCTAAAGGACCCCGCACTAAATGTATGGGAAAATGGCTTTCGGTGGATTTAGCTGAAACTTTGTAATTTTTAAGGTTATAAGTGCCGGATGAAATATCCGTAAAAAGATCCAAAAACATTGACAATTTTTGCGCTATGCGGCGCTAAGCGCTCAAGATCAGTGAATAAAACGAATTAAAACAGATTTCGTTACAAAAGCGATGTCAACATAGAAATCACGGTTCGGATCGTGGTCTGTCATATTTTCGCCTACACCGTTGACTCATATAGCGCGCTTCTCAAAACGATCAAACGCTAAGCGCCCAAGATTTTAACTTGACTAATCGACGACGGTATGTTTGTCTGTCATTTCTTTTGTGAAAGGCCTTTGAAAAAGTGATTTCTTAGTCAAGTTCAAATCTTCTGCGCTTAGCGTTTGCCCGTTCTGAGGTCAACGGTGTTGACTCATATTGTTATTGGTTTGGCTAAACATGTAACTGACCACTTCTTGATGCGTGTTTCGTATACAGACATCGCTTTTGTCGCTAAAGCTACTCGGATTGATTCTATTCGCTGAACATGGGCGCTTAGCGTTCGGCCCTCTGGCGAAGGGTACACTGTTATGATCGATGTACGCACTAGTTAATAATGTTACTTTGGATACCATTTCTGTCTTTTAAAAAGTAATTACTTAGTTAAGGTCAAATCTTGGGCGCTTAGCGTTTAATCGTTTCAAGAAGCGCGCTATATGAGTCAACGGTGTAGGCGAAAATATGACAGACCACGATCTGAACCGTGATTTCTATGTTGACATCGCTTTTGTAACAAAATCTGTTGTAATTCGTTTTATCCACTGATCTTGAGCGTTTAGCAACGCATAGCGCTAAAACTGTCCATTTTTTTGGATTTTTTTCACGGATATTTCATCCGGCACTTATAACCTTAAAAATTACAAAGTTTCAGCTAAATCCACCGAAAGCCATTTTCCCATACATTTAGTGCGGTTCCTTTAAACAACGATGTCTCGGCTTTTAAAAATCCATTTCAAAAAATTGGGTAGTGGTTTTCAAAGTAAAAGATTGTAGCTTTATAATGCCTTGTCCAGATTTGAAATAGAGTAAAAATTCTCAATGTGAGCGAAGCTCAAACATAGAAGAAAACCCGTGTTTTTTACACTTTTAGCTCAGGATATCTCGAATTTCTCTGTAGGCCGCTCCACATGAATGTGAAGTCTTCTGTACGTGCCAGAACCGAATCGAAGAACAGTTGTAGGCGATTCGTAGGCCAGTCATAGGCGAACCAAAGTCGAGCAGTAAACGAGCCTGAGACAACCCTAAGATGAGCCGATAGTAAGTACTGTGAACTACATAAGGGTTGCAACTGTCTACTTTCACAAGCTGTTGCACACTATATTTTTGTAAAAAATGTGGGGAATGTATTAACAAATTTTTTAATTTTTCGTTAATTGTCGATAATTTATGGTAATTCATCAGTCACTTATGATAACTAATTACTTCAAGTTTGTCTGATCACTATTCACTACTCACAATCACTATCTCAAACGTTAAATCATAATGAAGTGAAGTTATGGTTCCGGTAGTCATGGAAAGTCATTCTTAATCGAAATGCGCAAGCGCAACAGCAAGGAAAAGTAATCCGGCTCGAACTTCACACGCGCAGCAGCTACAAAAAATCATCTTTTTCGAAGAACGTAAGCGGAGCTAGAGAAAGTCTTTTTATAACGGTTTTTTTTTACCACGGGTTTCGAATTGGAATTACCGACAATTTCCAGAAATTTTAAGTATCCAAAGATTTTTGAAAAAAATCCGAAGATTTTCACGGAAATGTATAAAAAATTTCTAAATTTTGAAAATTACCTATAATTTATGGAAAATTGTTAAGTTACCGCACGCAATACATCCCTCGATAAGCGAACATTTCGTGCATGCGTTACAAAAAGGAAGCTTTTTGGGTTTCAATCGTGCACAAAACTATGAATCTTGCCTTTAAGGACGTTTCGTGAACATTGTAGTTCACTTCTTTAGGGCTAACCTAATATTAAGGTATTAGTTTATGTTGTTCTTATATATATTCTATATAATGTCTGCGATTGGAAAGAGTGCCACACCGTGGAGACTGATTGCACCTAATTGGACACTTACGTCTTTTTTTAAACCCCAGGAGCACGGAAAGCTGAATCGGATTAGTATTATATCCATTTCTTTATTGGTGTTATTAGGGTGTTTTACGATTTCAATTGCTTTTCTATGTTTTCCTGGAAAATTTTGTGTGTTTTTGCGTTAAAGGTTGTTTTGTTAAATAAAATCTTATTTCCTGTTTTGCCTTTGCTAGTTCTGATTTCACGAAACGTTTTAGTGTGACTTTACTTAAGAACAAGGGCTTTCCCTAGCGAACCGAGTGAACGGAAAGAATACTCTACAGCGTATCATTATAGTGTCCACATTGATCGGTCTGCGTGGAATATTGTATTTGAGGATTTTTGGGAGTTTGTAAAGTCTTGGAGAGATGAGATTAGTAGGTATCAATTTGTGATCGTCCGCGAAGAAAGGGACCTTACGCGCCAGAGCTGAATTTTACAGTACGGGCGATCGTAGCCGAGTCCGCAAGCAGGCATTTGAGTAGTGGGAGAGGCGTCAACGAAAAGCACTACCACCACTTACCACCACATCTTTAGGCGCGAGCCAGTGGAGCTCACGCACACAGCGCATAACAGTTGTAGTGGTAAGTAATGGGGCTGAATTTCGTAAGCCTCTCGTTCAGTCTCCGAATATGTTTATCATGCCTATGTTTGCAGCTTAATAACAAAAAAAGTTATGAACTTGAAAAATTTCTGATTTTTGCAAATGAAAGAGCAACTCAACAAGTATCGATTGGTGTAAAAACCTAAAAATCGATTTTTGGCGCGTAAGGTCCCTTTCTTCGCGGACGGTCACATTTATATATTGTTTTGCTGTCAAGTTAGAGTTTTTTAAAAGTGTTTTTGTTTTACTAGCTATTCTTCTTGTGGGGTCTTTTTAAGTGTTTTTATATGTATCATTACTTAGAAAGTCTATGATTTTGTTGCTATTATCTTCTTTATTCATAATTAATATTATGTTGCTTTTGGCTGCCGGTAATATTATGATGTAAAAAATTATGAATAATTTCATAGCTGCGATGATGGCCAGATATGTTTTTTTACAGTCCTATTTAGTGATGTCTGACTGGAAATAATTTGTCAAATTCTATTTTTTGGTTTTGAGTGGAAATATCTTTAATCCGTTAGGATTGGTCTAATGATTTGCTGTACAATATATACTAAATGTCTCATCTAAGCGTGTTTGATTGGAAAAGGTGAAGTTTTAATAGTTTTTTGGAGATAATGTGCAAGACAAATTTGTTATATTGTATTATTTCTTTCAAGAGAAGCAAAATCGCTTGATGTAAAATCGGTTTATATTGAGATGTTCCCAAATGGTTTTTCAATTATAAGGATTTTGGGACAATTTTATTATTCCTACATAGTTTCAAGAAAACTAAAGATGTTATTAACTTATTTTAAGAATACCTGAGCTTACTAAAACTGTTTGTTTTAATAACCCTAGTCCCCTACCCACTGGGTTGTGATGGGCTGTGCACTGAGTGATTCTCCTGAATACTACTTCGAATCGAGCATGGGAATCCTTCTCGGATTCAGTAGTAGTCTCTGGCGATCTTTGAGCATTCTTTAAGTAGTCGCTAGTAGCCGAGTAGTAGTATTGGACGTATTCGAGAAACTCCCAGCAGTTTTTTTGGTTCGGATATGCGCACCGAGACATGCGCAAGAGACGTAGCCAGTTGAGGCTCCGCAATTGCACGAGCATTTGCATATATCGATAGACTGCTGACTGAGATTTTTTCATTGTTAATTATTCATTTGATTAAATTAATGTAACGAATCATGGAAGCAGATTCGAAGCCAAAATGTTAAATTTTTAATTATACGACATCAAGTTTTAACTTTAATCAAGAATGCTTTCGGTACTTTCATCCATTCTTTAGGATAGCGGATAGGAAGACAAAATAAACGGAAAAATGAATACAATTTACAACACCTTTTACTGTATAAACATTCGTTTTTTTTTACTTAAAATTTTTTAATCGAATATGAAGACTTTAAAAATAAAATAGAAAATAATAAAACATTGAATTAATTGTCAAACTCAGAACGTGAATATTTTCAAAATTTTTATTATTTACTATTTGAATTTTGAAGTCTTTATACGAATAAAGAATTACGTTTATTAAAATTTAACAATCAACAACAATCGAGTAAACAATTTAACAATTAAAAGTTGAAATAAAAACCCGACGAATGTTAAATCACGGCTCCGTTGACATTAAATCAACAAGAATTTTCCTCTTGATTTTGTATCTGGAATGTCTTACAAGTATTTTTCAATATTTAATCATTTTTTTACCAGAGCCATTTTTGTAATATAATCCATTTTAAAAGGCTGAAATACCTAATGTTTTTGAAGAAGAAGTGAGATATAAAAAAAATACGAAGACTAAATTGATGTTTAGAAAAATTTCTACAAAAAAATCTCCTTCAGAATTTTCAATATTATTTTTTTTTTTCAAAAACTTGATTTTTTTACTTTATTAGAAATTTGTTTTTTCTTATTTCTTGTTCTCGATATAATTATTTTCAGCAGAAAAGCTAGAAATGTGCTCATCCTTCAATGTTTTTTGAAACTTAAAACTTTTTATCATTAGCCAATAACATTTTAAAAATAAAAAAATATCTTCAGAGGATTCGAAAAACAAACATTTTGTCTGTTCTGTTTTTTTCAATGGTATAAACGAGTAAAAACAAATTTTTACATCTTAAAGTAAAAGGATCAAAATTTTCAATGAAACGAAGTGAGAATAAAGATTATTACGGATATTTTTTGCAGCAATTTCTCCAACGAACAATTATGCTATCATACATTTTTTCATAGCATGATTCGTTTTCGAGAAAAACTGGGTATTTTGATTTTTATAAATTAAAAATAGAATTCCTTAAGATGCGGCTCCGGCGAAAGTTATGTATAATATAAAAAAAATTCTTACTATCTTTATGAATATATCGTCTGGATTTTTCTACCTAATATGAATATAATATTATACTCTTCTTAAAAAAATAAACTGAAATATTATAGAAATAACAATCATTTTCGCAATTATTATCTACTGAATTAAACGCGCGTTTAGGATACACTAGTTTGGATAGTTTAATCAAATAGTTTAGTTTAGTTTAAATAGTAATCAGATAGTTTAATCAATCCTCGGCTAGTGCGATTTTTCAAAGCGTCTAGGCGTACGATTATATGTCTAAGTAAACAGTCTGCACGAATTACGTATTTTAATCATTTAAATAATGAAGATTCTATAACAATAATTTCGAAAACAATTTTTTTTCGTTGAGAAATAGTATTCAGTTGAGGCACTAGTCTATTGCTCCGATACTACATGCTCGTAGATTAAGAAAATATATTCTTGAAGTGTATCAGAAATGATTTCTTGAAAGCAAACCATGTTCTGCAGTTGAATACATCTTCATATGAAGTAACACAATAAAGTTTTCGAATAATAAAATGCGATATTATATCTAAGAATACATTTTCTCAGATTAAGATAATGTGCGCTTGTTCCAAGCATACGGTAGCAAAATTTTTGTCTTGAAATTGCGCTGGAATCATGGAACGCCCTTCAATGAATTTATATTCACTCAAAAATATTTCCAAAAATCTAATCTCAGCAAAAGTTATAGGTTTGTATGCTATTCTGGCTAACTCAAAAGCTTGTGCTCATACGTACTTAATTTCTTTGAATCCCACAATCTACTACTGCATTGACCGAACAATTCAATATTTAAATTTTAATCTTTATTTTCTTGTAATTTTATTTTCTGATTAATTATTTTGCAATTAATCCACCTATGCCGTTACGTATCCAACATTAATGCTCACTTTACTCCAAACCGTGTATATGAAATAAATGTAAATTCCATTACCACTAAAATTTTTGAGGATAGAATTTTATTGTCCGAAATCCCAGAATTCTTCAACGCGTAATTCGCCACATTCAAATCACATGCTTCAAAGTCTAACCAGGCCTTACGTTTAGGGGCTCCATTACGGCCTATTTTTATTCCAGATTTTTATATTTCGACAGAATTTCCAATTATTATTATAATTTTTATGACTTTTTAAAAGCTTTTAAAAGTTTTTTAAAAGTCAATCTTATTATTTCGCCTGAAAGGTGCCAGGTTGTTTTCCAGTAAATCAACATTCAAACCACCAAAGGGGTCTTTTATATGATTTTATATAATTTATCATTAACGGTCAAATAGGCATAGCGAGGAAGGAGAGACATGCGTGCGAGGCGAGGCACAGCGAGAAAGGTTAGGATATAGAAGCGAGCAGATTAGTTTTAAGGTGTTGAGGGATAGTAATTTGTAAGAGATAGTTGTAAGAAAATTCTGTAAAAAAATGGAAGTGTAAGCAAGTCAATTTTTTAAGGCCAGCAGGCAAAAAAATAAACGTTTATCTGTCATTAACGGTCAAATACTCTGAACTGACTCAATTTTCCGCCCAATTCAACACATAGAGGGGAGGAGTAAGGGTTAGACCTAAAAACCATAAGAAATTAAGGGTGCGTCCATTTTTTCTGGTGACAAATAACAAAATAAATTTTATTCAAAGCTATTTCCTCACATGATCTAATAATATCCAGCAAAATCAAACGACTAAGTACTAAGGCGACCGATCACGCCTTTATTCCATCAAAAGAGACTTTCTATTTTTTTGTTTAACGACATTCGGAATTCCCAAAATGGTGCTGGTAATCTGCCAGAAATGTATGTTATGCCTCACCATCATTTTGCAAACCACTACATCTAACTGTATATTAAAACGACAGTCGCCAGACCATGAAATTTTACACACTTTATCTTAAGAGTCCGGAAGGCACAATAAAAGTATTTATCACTTTAAGACGAACAATAGACATAACCTGATTCGACAAGAAACCTCTTAATTTGTAGGCACACGCCCTAATAGTTTTAGAATGATCTTATAATATTCTCAAGTAATTTAACAGCATATACCAGTCCACACTAGTCGAACTAAGAATTACAGGCGACACAGTCTTCATGCGGCTCCAGGAACCGCCCGGAAGTCATGTGATTATTCACTAATGGTAAACTAGCCTATCCTCTATACCGATTCCTCGAGGATCGACAATAGATTAGCCAGTGTACTTAATTCTTATTCTCGTCACAAGAGCGCACTACTAGCACTAATTTAAATGTCCCAAGTAGAAACGTTCAGATTAGTGTTGTGTTTTTACGTGTTGACAGGTTCACAGCTGAGTCGTCAGCGATAAACGCTTACTGCAGTGACTTGCTAACGATTCATATTCTTGTCAACCAAGTTTGCTTAAAATGACTGAATCTATTTACGGCGTAAAATTTAAAGATATCCCTCATGGATAATAACCTGACGAACAAGACTACCTAGTCGTTTTTGAGCTTATGTTGGCCTTCGCTTTGATAAGGCCACCAGGCCCTGAGTATACCTAGTGTCAACAGATAAAGAGGAAATCGGAGAGGATTCTACCAGATCTGAATTTCATCATTTAAACGCCCTCAGCCTGGCGATGGTAAGAGGAAGAAATTATTTTTTTACAGTTTCCTTTATCGAAAGGTTGTTTTTGTACTATTGTTCAATTATTTTTATGTGTGGGATAAGATATCACGTAATAGTGTTTATGTATGACAGACTGTGGGTAAGATAACTTTTGAAAAAATTAATCTGTTTGATGGGTCTTCAGCACACTCTCTGAGTGTCAGAAACTAAAGGTTAAGTTCGTTATCCAGCTATTTTAGACCTAAATTCAAAAAGTAAGACCATTTTGAAAATTTACAAAATTCCAAAAACACACAAGAATCACCATTTTAAGCCAAATAACGCACGATATGAAAAAAGTCAAGAGAAGAAAAATGTTTCTTTTTGAATGCCCTGCAAGATTGTTATGACATATTTTTGAATTAAAAAAGAATTGAAAATTTAAATTGTGACAAAAAAATAATGTAAAATAAGAAAATACATTTTGCAGTTACACTGTGCAAAATATGTTAAAAGTTGTGTAGACAAAAATCGTGCATTTTAAATGACTTACAAATTTATTATGAATCACTTGTTATAAAAAGCGTATTTTGTGTTTTAACTATGAAAAACTATATTAAAAATAAAAAGTCGGCACGCTGCGTGGGAACATTCTCATCACAACCTATGTTTTTTTTCTTCTTCGTCTCGTGTGTGGGTTTTCAAACAATTTACTTTTTCTAAATGTTTTAAATGCTATTTTTTACGATTGAAACAAAACGCAGAACTTTTAAAACATTATTCATTGCAAATTATTTCCGAGAAGGTATTAGATTTGCGTAAAATTTGACCCTCCCCGTTTTGTCAAATGACCACGTTTTGAGACCCCCTGATTCCGTAAAACAGGTTTATACGAATATCTCTGTCTGTGTGTATGTATTAAACCGATTCAATATGATTTTGCATCTCATATTTCTAAATAAAGAACTGTAAGGGGAAACGAAGAATAAATACGCTACTTAGAGACTGTGCTTTTCTATACGAAATAATTAACACAGAAAGTAAGTAAGTATTACGCAAAACCGGCTCAGCAAGGAACAAGAGGTTGCGCGCACACCCACTTATGATAAGAGGGGATGGGCGGGTACAGCCAACAAGCGGATTGGTGTTTGCGAGGTTTCGGCCCCTTGCATGACACAAATATTGACGAATACGCATTGGCAATTTTTTCAAAGAGACGTGACATTTGTAAAGTACTTTCATACACGCCCGTCTGCTTTACAGACATTTTCGTCCCGCTTCGCAGTCTACGAAAGCCGCCTTTTTTGTTTGTTCGTATTGTAAAAATGAATTTTCACTTTTCGCTAGGCATCGACACCAAGCAGGTGTCCTGACAAGGAGGCGTCCGTTACGTTTGTGTGTACTTGCGAAAAAGCCAAATGACGATGGACGCGAATTAGCTAGGAATCGGGGGATGACAAGCCAATATTAAAATCTTCAAGATCCTTAAATATTGTATCACCTAAAAAGGTTCATTTGCTATTTAAAAAACAAGAAAATAGGACTTCTGAGGTTCTTCCAAGTGTTTGTGAGTGAAAGATGCATATTATTCGGTACGAGGGAAACCAACTGTTTTGAACCATTCTCAATTGGGAGTTGAACAGTTTTATCCTAAACGTTCTGAATAATGTGAAATTTTGGTCATAAAAGAATCTTGTGCCAGTGGGTTGTTTCGCTTATGAATATGTTCGTTGACGTGAAAAAGTCTGGCTTGGATTTTCAACTTATTTAATAATTGGAAGCTCATCCAGCCAGACTTGATTGTCATAGAACACGATCTATATGCAAACATGGCACAATTTGCACAGAGTGTAAGTTGTCTTAATAAGTTCAATATAAATGAAAGAAAAGTCATCCTGGAAATTAAAATAAAATCAGCTACGTAAATAAAAAAAAATTTCAATATTGCATCAGGCTCTAGATCAGAATCAATTCTACTTTGGCTTCTGTGTACCCACATCTCCATATTATTTATTATTAATAAGGTTTTGGGGGACAGCTAAATTATTAGTGATGACACAATTAAAAACTAATTGAGTTGAAAGGGCTAAAGATTTAAGACAGTAAAGCTGGAATTATTTTAAAGGAAGAAGTGGTAGTTTGCCAAAAGTTTTATTCAAAATTGTTATTACTAATCAATACTTTTGTTTCAAATCCGTAGCTCTACAAGGATTGGTACCGACGTGCATACTCGGAACCCATTTCCTGATCAGAGCCAATTAAATCTGTCGAAAGGTTAAAAATGTGTAGACCTGGGTCTATGAACATGTGCCAATCGATACATATATATTAGTATAATAAATTATTATTTATGTAATAAAATGAAAAGCTGTTTACAACCCAGATTTACCTATGTTTTCTTTAATTTCATCTTCAGTTATCGGGAATCGATCATGAGCATAATCATAAGTTTCAATGTGACTTATGTCTTTAATTGCATTGGAATGAACCTCTTCAGCAGATAAATATTTCCCAAAATAGTTTAAGTATTTCTCTTTTTGGTTATTTTTGGCGTCAAATATCAAACGAATCCTTTGTGAATCGTCATCCAAAAATGTAATCTTTATATTTTTTTCTTTGTCTTTTAATTTCATTGTATTTTCTTTGAAATTTATGTTCCATCTTAATCTCTCTAATAGATCAACCCGAATTATGCATTCTTCATTCAGTTTGGAAATTATTGAAAAACGTAAGCACCACTCAAGTTGCCCATTTTAAAATTTGCATCAATCTGATTTTTTAATTTCACAATTTTCGCCCCTTTGGCTTCTACTATACTTGTCCCAACGATAGGTAGTAATTCCCTTTTTCTATATTTTTCACGATTATTTTCAAAGAAGCTTTCGGACATAGACATTATCTCGCTTTCAGTTTCTTTCAGTGCTTTTGAATTTATATATTTATTACTGGGCAATTGGGTACTGGGTAATCAAAGATATAAGTCACATTGAATCTTATAATAATGCTCATGATCGATTCGCGATAACTGAAAATGAAATTAAACCAAAAAATAGGTCAATGCGCTCTACTGGATCCCAATGAAAAAGAGAGGTTTTACAAACTAATTCAGTGATATAAAAACGTATTTTCTAATAATTCTGGTAGGATCAACGTGTACAAACATGAATTGCAAATCGACGACAAAAGGCCTTTTTAACGCGTACTTATGCGGTGCCGATATTCCTTAGAGATAAAGTAAACAAAGAAATTGAAATGTTAATTGAGTTAGGAATCATACAAAGATCCAAAAGCGCTTATGTTAACCCATTAGTAATCACTAGAAAAAAGATGGATCAATTAGAATTTGTTTAGAAGCGATAAAACTTAATGTTACAATGACCAATGACTATGAATGCGCAGAGCCAACAGAGGTTCTCTTTCAACGATGCGCAGGAACAAAAGTAATGTCTACGCTCGATTTAACCAACAGTTTTTGGCAAAAACTTTTGCACGGAAACTCAATTAAATACACTACATTTCTACATAAGGGTGAATACTACGAATTTAGAATCACGCCGTTTGGCTTAAGAACTAGTACAGCAGCACTTGTAAGAGCACTAGACTTAGTTTTGCGAGAAATAGGAAATTGTATTATTCCTTTTATAGATGATATTTTATGTACTTCAAAAGATACTTTTCAACATCTGCATCACTTAGAACACCTTATTCAACGCCAGCAGGACCATAAAGTTTCCGTGAATTTTTAAATCACATACATGAATTTCCTAGACCAAGAAATTTAAAAAAATTGCGAGGCTTTCTAGGTCTCATAAATTATTATACAAAGTTCATAAGTCAGCACGCTGAAGGAATTGTACCACTTCTGTAATCGTTGATAAAAGAATAAAAACAGATTTGGGACCTTGAAAAGGAAAACACTTTTAAAAAAATCAAGGGATTATTCTGCGAGTTCGTCATTCTAACTTATCCCATCTAAGTTAACCGTTTCATTTAAAAACCGATGCCAGTGACGTAGCTTTGGGAGCAGTACTTTGCCAAACTGACGAAAGAGAAGAACATTTGCCAATAGCATTTGCCAGCAGGACTCTCAAAAGATTTGAATTAACCTATTACCCACGGAAAAAGAACTCACCCGTTGGATCCTGACAATTCAAGATTATTTGTTTGACATTGAATATTACCAAGGAAAAAGTAATATCGTTGCTGATGCGTTGCGCAGAATATCATCGCATGAAACGGCATACGCATTCGACTTAAATGAAGAAAAAACTTTCTTATACGAACTAGCAAAAAAACCTTCGTCCAAACTACGGAAAAGACTAAAAAATTTCGAACAAGAATAAAAAGAAGATCCACTTTTGCAACTAAGATATAAAGAAATTCAAGAAGAAAGAAGCAAGAAATTTGCAATTCATGACAATTTAATTTACTTAACCACAGAAAAAGAAAAAAACTGTGTTTAACGAAAGAAATTATTGAGAAAATAATCGACGAATGCGATAAACTATATGAACATGTGAGAGCGCAAAGAGTCTTCAGTATGTAAACGAGTACTTTTATTACCCCCACTTTGCAAAACTTATCCGACGAAGACTAGCTAGCTGTGAATCGTGTCAAAAAAATAAAATAACTAATCATATTAGCTATGCTGAACGGAGAATATATTGCCCTAAAAGTCCGAAAAATAGAAATCCATAGATTTTTATGGACCGCTACCAGCATCCAGAGGAGGGTTTAAATACATATTATCTACTGTCGATGCCTTAAGCAAATATTTCAAGCTATATCCAATCAGGAAGGCAACTGTGAAAACAGCAATCAATAAAATTTTTAAGGACCACATACCAAAGTATGGAAAACCGGCAAAAATTGTAACCGACCACGTCACCTAATTTACTGGGGGGTTATGGATAGAAAAATTGCAGCAGAAAGGAATTCAACCAATACATACTAACATCTATTCGACACCCGCAAAGCAACATAGTCGAACGAATTAATCGAGAATTGTCAAGATTCCTTAGAACTCTTATTGAGAATAAGGTGATTGAAAAATCCTTACAAATCTACGACGGACCGTTCAAAATAAAAAAGAAATTAAGCCAGGTACGTACATCATGTGGGTCTTAGAAAGGGAGGAGGAAAAATGAATGTATCATACTCAGGACAATTGTTTAAATGGAAATTTTTTTTAATTTTACTAAAATGAAAAATCATGGAAAATACAAGAAAAATGAAATAATTAGATCATTTAAAATATTTAAAATAAGCATACCGCTAACTACAGTTAAGAAAACTAAATAATTATAAGAAACAGAACGAGATAGATAGGGGGCGGCATCTGGACACGGTCTAGTGAGTACGCGACGCGACTTTGGACAAGGGAAATCGCTAAAAAATACAGTTTGCTCGTCAAATTTCAGGTTGTAAATGTTAGAAAAGTTGTGTGATTGTTTCTGTGGCAACGTGGAGTGTTATCCAGTATTTTGTGTTGATAAAAGTTGAAAAATTGCAAAAAAATCTGTAATCTGAAAATAGAGGTTATGGCAGATCAGCACAACGACGACAAAATGGCCGCCATGAAAGGAAGCGCGCGGGACGAGTTTTAAAGTTCAAATTCAGATCAACAGGATTTGAATACGGAGAGAGGCAGATGCAGATGAAAAAAAAGTGAAAAGGTGAACTCAGCAGACGTTAAAAGAGGCGAACAATTAAACAAAAAACTGCAAACAAAATTGCAAAGAAACTTTCTGTTTATGAACAGAACATTTTTGGTCCCTTTATATTCACTCCAGATTAGCCGCTCCGCTACCGAGACGGTAATCGCCCGACCCGCAT
>NC_046659.1:14752322-14764196 GCF_010883055.1 Belonocnema kinseyi | reverse complement strand
TCTCACCTTCCAGGAAAATTTTCATAATTGGCATCAGTAGAAAAGGTCTTAGCGGCCAGCCGCCGCGCGAAAAGACCGTTGAGAAACCAGCGGTCATTTTCAGCGGTAGCCGAATGGTCCCTTTCAACGGTCTTTCAACGGTGTCCGAACGGTGTATTTTCGTAAGGGCGACAATCTCCCACCTTATCTCTGCCTATATAAGTGGCTTTTTTCGAGACAATACTTCCTTTTGTTTCTTTTTCTAATTATGTCGTGTCTTTTTTAAGTAAAAATACTATTTCTCTAAGCTGCTATTTTTTATTTTTATTATTTCGCCTTTTCTGTAGCTCAAAGGCAAATTTTTTATTAGGGAGTTTGATCACTTTCTTAGTATCACCATTTATGTAACCTTCGTCGCAAATTCATGACTCATTTTTCACGTGCGAAATGCGTTTTTATATTTACCTTTCAGCGGGCGCGCTGTTGCAAAATTTACGACAAATGCGCAATATCCCTTCCTCTAAAAAATCTCTCTATAATGGCAGTAGAAAGCATTATTCTGCGCATATACGAATGTTGCAAATATGTTCCGTATAGTCCTAATCTAAGAACCCGAGAGGGAATCCAATCCACTGCAATCCAACCTGCTTCATTATAATCTAATATATTTTAATCCATTCTAATTCATTCCACGCCAATCCAATATATTCCAATCAACTTCAATCCACTAAACTCCAACCCAATAAAATTAAATTCATTTCAATCTTATTATTCTAATTCAATCCAATTGATTCCAATTTTGTCCAAGCTAATTTTATTTCAATTCACTAAAATTCATTTCGAGCCAATGAAAACTATTCCAGATCATTTCGAGCTCTGTATCCAAGCCAATGCGAATCAGTCCGAAACAATCCAAAAAGTTTGGAATCTCGCTTGTTAAAAAACACTCAAAAATTATTCCAACGCAATCCGATTCTTCTCGAAACTTCTATCCGAATGAAGCTGAATGAATCCGCAGTAAATTTCAAATCCGAATTCGGATTCAGTCGGATTGAATATTCGATTGAGATTAATCCGGATCCAGATTGATTCTGATTCAGTTTGATTGAAAATTCACTTCGGATTCGTTCGGATGCTTTCGCATAGAAGTCTCGGATAGCATTTGATTGAGCCGAATTAATTTTCAAACGTTTTTCAACAAACGAGATGCAGAATAATTCTAATTGTCTCGGAACGACTTCCTGTTCTGAACTTTTTTTTAGGAAATTCATTCTAATCCAATTAATTACAATCTAAATAATTCCGATCCACTCAACTCGAATCCAATTCAATCCACTTCAATCCTCTTAACTCAATTCCAATCCCTGCAACTCCAATCCACTCAACTCCATTCCAACCCAATCTAATGTGCAGTTCTGCGATTGAAATGATCAGCGACAATTGCTAGGATGAGGGTACTAATTTTCGCGAATAGGTCATTTGCATTTTTGTTACATTTTTTGGAGTATTGTGTGTTTTTTATTTCATGAAAATGTAGTACATTTTCTTCAAGTACTGCAATATGTAATTTTATTACATTCTCCAAACAATTCCCGAAAATTTAAGTAAAGAAAAAACCAGAAACTTGAATACACACAAATGATGTAAAATGTACGAAATTACAGGGCGCGCCCGCTGATAGATGGAAAAGATCATTTCCAAATTATATTTTACTTCCATTACGTGTTCTTGTTTGTGATTTTGTACATGTAGACAGCAGATAAAGCTAAACCTAATGTGGTGAAAATCAAGAAAGTGAATATATAGTAATAAAAAGGTTGTTATCTGAAGTGGACAGTCATACACATTCAAAAACAAACCCATCCGTTGATCTGCGCAGCAAATTCAAAGTCACTGGAAACAAACTTCACTGAAGACAAGGTATGAAGTGAAGTGCAGGGGTTCATTGGAGAGAAAGTTTTAATTTTTATCGTAAGTTATAAATTAAGTTTTGTATCATTAGTTCAAAACAATGTTCCAAATATAGAAAAATTTTAAGGTGTTGCTTAATCGGAGTGCGAATGTTTTGCTATGTGCAGCTGTGGTCTCAAATATAATTCGCAACTTGACTTTTAGAATATAAGAAAGGAAAAGGCTCGACGATATAATATGAAATATGAGACATTCTAAAGCCACCGAAATTCAAGCGTCTATTTTGTATATTCCAAAATTGGGTTCTTTGCAAATTTATTTTTAAATTATAGCTTTACCAGCTGGTCAACAAATAAATTATAAATGATATATTTATTTATATCATATTATATATTTACAAATATATATTTACATTATTTACATTAATTATAAATTTGCATTATTTATCAATTTTATTTTAAAGTTCAAAATGCGCGAAGTGGCCAAAAAAATAAATGGTAAAACTATCCACTTGATCAAATTTGTTATCTTAATATTCCAACATAGGGCTCTGAAAATTTATTTAAAAAAATTATAGGTTCATCAATTGTCCAACAAAAACATCAAAATTTGTCAAATTTAAAATTCAAAAATTCAAACAGCGCGTTCATTAAAATACCCACCTAATGAAATTTAAAGTCATAATATTTCAATATTGGTTCCTTTGCAAATTTATTTAAAAAAAATAGATTTGTCAACCGGAAAAAAGAAAAATTACTACAAATTCGAACTTCTTTAACATATTTCAAAGATTTGATTATTTGCAAAGTTATTCCGAAATTATGAATCTCGGAATTGCTCGGAAGCCAGTTAAGATTTTTGTTTTATGTTGAAATGAACAATTTTGTATTGCTCTTCGAAGTTTAGTTTTAAAACAGTATCAAAATCTAACCACAAATGTCAATTGAGATTTCTAGGGAATTCGTTAATTTTGTTTTCTCAAACTCTTCTTCTTCTTCTTCTTCTTATTCAGATTGAAGAAGAAACTGATCCCCTCGAACTGCAAGACTTGAAAAACGACGCTGACTCTGAAGGTGAATCTTCAAAACCATATGTGGAAGAGATTCAGATTAAAGATGAGCAAATGAATCAGTTGAAGAAGGGCAGCAGTGCGTTGCTTTTACAAAATGTGACCTTAAAGAATGCAACTTTAATTTACAGAAAATCCCTTTTCAAGAATTTGGCGTTACAGCAGTGGGTAAGATACTTTTATCTCGTGCTCAGCCTTTGCACTTCTTCCACATTTGTGCGGAGATCTTTTAAAATCGCTTGATTTTTACTTGATTTTGTCCAAAGTGCGAAGTTTGCTACGTTAAATTCAACTCTATTATATCAAATGTAGATTATGTTTATTTATATACATCGGACTGGGACTGCTTATCCAGATATCGCAAAATAACATACAAATTTTATTTTTCATGATTATAACCAGGTTGTATCCGGGAAACAAGGAAATATTTATCTGGGTAAAATATACTTTATCGGACTTGGTGTCTTTATCAATACAAAAACATACTCCGCGATTGGTGCCGGACAGAAGACTTTGTTTGACATTACAACTGAAATCAATTTCTGGTTCCACGTCCTTGATAGGTCCTCGATAGACCCGACAAAACATACTTTTTCGGACTTGGTCTCTTTCGTGGAGTCAAATACTTCCAGACTGGTCCCAGATATACCTGGACAGGCGCCCTTTGTGACTTCGCAGGAAATTAATTTCTGGTTCCATATCCCGCACAGGCCCCGATGGACCTAATGAAACATACTTTATCGGAGTTGGTCTTATTATCGATGCACATGTCAATGTCCCGGGTGAGTACAGTATATACACGTTTGTGAACTTCGTAGGAAATCCATTTTTGGTCTATGTCTTCGGCAGGTCCCGGATAGACCCGATTAAGTGTGCATTGCGGGTGTTGCTTCATTTTTTCGTAAAAATAATACCGGTCAGATCCCGGATACGCCCGGTAGATGCACTTTTGGACTTTACAAGAAATAAATTTTTGGTTCCATGTACCAGGTATAGACAGATACATTGATACTTATTGACTTCTTGTATCTGATTGGTTCCTGATAGACCCGAAGGATTCGTGTTCTATCTGATCTTATCTTGTATTTTAAGTGAGGGTATTATTTGAATAAATGTATGTTATTACAATTTATGATATGCATAGATATTGAAAAATATTTTTTTTTATTGTCTAATTTTTATTATTTATAATAGTGTGCATCTTAAAAAAATTACGTTAATCAACATCTTACTGCACTTTGTGTCGTTTTCTAGATAGTTAATTTGTTTATTTTGAAGGTAATTTTTTCCGATTTAAACAATAAATACGCATCCGATCAAAAAATAATGAATAACAAATATTTTGATCTTTTTTTAGTAAATAACTTTTTTTAACTAATTGTTTCGTACCTTGTGTTGTTTTTTCAAAATGTTATTTTTTATGATCTTAATTTTTCTCTCATACCTTGGTGTCGTATGTTCAGAAATTTCATTTTTTTTATTTTTAGTATTGTTGTTTACGATTAAAACAAAAGCTGCCTGTCCTATCAAAAAGTGATTAATAGTTAGTTTGCAGATCTTTTTTAGATGCAAAATTTTATTCTTTATTCTTATTCGTATTTTGCATAGTTTGACAAAAGGTCGAGAATTTACGAAAACCGAATTGTTCCAAATTCACATAAACACAAGACATTCCATCATAAATTATGAGAATGTAATAAATACACTGGTTATAGGAAGGCATTAAAGAATGCTCTTTTTTAAGTGATTTGTGTACTAAATTCCGAGAAGAAGGCAAACAGGCAGGGTAATCTATTGCGAATCAATCGACCTACGGGGGTTATTGAAAAAAAACTAATACGGTAATACTTTTAAACATTTGAATAGAAAATTATCCATCTTAGAATTGAACTCTACTTTAACAAAGAAAATGTTATTTAAAATCCATACACAGGAAATTCGTATTGGTGAATTTCGGTGGCTTCGTTAAAATCGCGCAAAGTTATAAGTATGAATTTTATATTTTCATCAGGCGAGAAGATTTTGTTACAATTCTTTTGGCACGTTATTGCGATTCTACAGAAATTTAAGTCAACACAGAGTGCCATCTATTCACATTTCCTCACGTATTTTTAAACTTGTCACCTATTATACCTACACTAAAAAAAATAATTCTTAGCACCAAGTAAATGCATTTACCTGAATCCTATTTCCTAGCATCAAGAAAATATTCTTTAACAGAAGTAATTTTTATTTTAATTGTTGATCTAAAAGAATGAATTCTTTGGCTATATTTTATCGATTAAAATACATATTTCTCATATTAAAAAAATGATTTCCTTAATTTAGAAGGTCTAGATTCGTTGAAATGTGATTTGTCGTTCAAAGAAATTTATATTTGATTCAAAGAGTTCGATTCTTTGAAATGATTAGGGACTCATTTGAATCAATAATTTTTCCATACTTGAATCAAGAATCTAGGTTTAGTTAAATCAAAGAAATTATCGTTTAATTCAAAATAATATTAATTAAATTACAGTATATATTTTGTTGTCACAAAGGGTTCAAGCATTTATAGCAATGGAGCATTTATTTAGATGAAAAAGGTATTGTGTTTATCTTATTTCTGCAGTGGAAGAAAATATTTCATCTGATTACTAGAATTAAATTATTTATAACAAATGAGCATTTATTCCAGCGAAGTAATCATTTTTTTAAGTCAGAAACTTAACGAATTCGCATCATTTGTTTCATTTGAATACTTCTTTAGATTAAGGAAATATATTGTTAAATTAAATATCCATGTTGTTTATGTAGGAAAATATGTACTACAATTGAAGAACTAACTACTTTATTGCACTCGCGCATGTTCTAGGCCAAAGAAATATTTTTTTGAATCAAGAGATATATTTTTGTGCTTCAAATATTTAGATATTTGCCGTGGGGAAATAGTTTTTTGAGCCTATAAAATATTTGCTTGACCTTAAAATATATTTCTTTCCTTTAATTCATATTTCCCCGTCTCAAAGAAATATTCACTCCAATTCATGCGACATTCATTTCGAACAATGAATCATTCATTTGGTGTAAAATGTATATTTTTTGTCTTAAATTAATATTTCTTTGATTCAAAGAAACATTTCCCTTCGACCAATAGGTCGTATTTATTTGCCTCTAATAAATGTTTTTTTTTTTTAAATAAACAGGACTTTCACTTAGTTCAGCCAACTAAAATTCACTAAGTTCCAGTAATCCTTTTTGTCAGTGTATATTGGAAAATTTTTACGTTTTTTCAGTGGAAAAACGGAAAGTATATTTCAAGTTGTAAGTTTCAATGCCTTCCCAGTGGCACAGAATTTGGCGACGTCTTTACGACATCGTTACGACATATTTACGACAACTTTACGACATCCTATGTCTATGTCCATAAGGTGTGTTTGCGATATCATAAAGACATCGTCAGATCATACGACTTATTTACGATATCGTAAAGACACCTTAACGACATGAACATAAGATGTCGTAAAGTTGGCAGAAAGACATCGTAACGATGTCGTAAAGACGTCGCCAAACTTTGTGCCCACTAGGAATGCCTCGAATATCAAAAAAGACAATCATCATTGCTTTGAATTTGGATTTCCTCATCTTGGCCTTTTTCGCCCTTGGAGAGTTCGGGCCTTTTCAATGTATGGATTAGCGTTTTGTTTTGGGGTCCTCGTTCTATCTCGGATTAGAGCGGATTTAGTCGGATTGGAATCTTGGTTTCAACCTCGGATACAGTCGGATAGGAAATCTTGTTTTCGTCTCGAATTGGTTCTGATTCAGTCGGGATAGAAATCCTTGGACTGTGTTTGGATTGGTTCGGATTCAGCTGGATAAGAATCGTTGGTCTATGCTCGGATTAGTTCAGATTCAGCCCGATAGGATTCCTATCGATCCAAATCGGTAAAAATAATTTCTACTCGATCCGAACAAAATTTTTAATCCGAGTTTTGATTGAACTTTTTTCGGATGTAAACTTTTTGTGGATTGGTTCGCCTACAGATTTCAAAATAAATTCCAATCCGAAACTTTTGCCAGGGCTACTTGCAGTGCTAGTCACTTTAAATTAAGTTATTTTATAAGAAAATAATTTAATACAGTGATTAGTTTTCTAAAGAATTTAAGCAGTCGATGAAAGTGCCCAAGTATTAATGAGTATATGTACCTTTTCGCATGTACCTTAGTATGCCATACTATTTCATTAAACTGCACCCTTCACCTCGGATTGTAATCACTCCATGGACCACCGACTAGTTAGGATTCAGTACGATAGGAATCCTTGGTCTGTGCACGGATTATTTCAGATTCAGTCGGATAGAAGGCCTTGGTCTGTGCTCGGATTAGTTCGGATTTAGCCGGATAGGAATCCTTTGTCTGTGCTCAGATTATTTTGGTCTTAGCCGGATTAAAATCTTGGTTTCAGCCTCGAATTAGGTCGGATTCGGTCGGATAGGATGCCTGGCCTGTTCTCGGATTAATTTGGATTTAGCCCAATTAGAATATTGGTTTCAAAATCGTATTAGCTCGGATTCTGTCGGATAGGTTTCCTTAGTCTGAGTTCCGATTAGTTTGAATTCAATTGGAAAGGAATGCTTGTTTCGATCTCGGGTTAGATCGGATTGGTTCGGGTACAGATTTCGGAATAAAATTGATTCAGACGGATAAATATTTTCTATCCGAAACTCTCGCCAGGGTAGCTAATAAGGGATGACATAGTTACTTGCATGTTCGCAACATGTTACTAACCCGTTCTAGAACACGTTCTTTTGTGTTCTAGAAAAGTTACAGATCTGTTTTGTAACCATGTTTGCTGGGGTCATTCTCTCAGAACAGTACCTGTCATGTACTCTTCCGAGAAGATGATAACTATTTAAATTAAGTGATTGCTGCATTTAAGCGAATCATAACGGCCAGCCACGGACGACCTGCTGAGCACCCTTACGTATAAAATTCGTACAGAATAAAAACGTATATAACCTGCTTAAAAAACTCGTTAGAAACTGCCTGGGTTCCCTATAAATGACGTCTGGAACGCTCATGGCCATCTATATGGGTTTAACTGGGTTCACCTGGGACCAACTTTATACTCTGGGACTACATCTGGGTCTAAGAGGGTTCTACTGAGAAATTATGAATAACATCACAGAACCTTATCCGAGTGTATAAGGGTTCCATAGTGGGATTTCTGAACAGAAATTGATTATTATAATTTATAAATTAAGGCCTAACAGGGTATACTTGGTTCATGTCCGGGGAATTTTTATACAGAAATAAACCTTCAGCCTGTGTTGCGGCCTCCTATGAGGGTTTAGAGTGCTTTTGTCAGTGATTCGTTAAACCAAACGTGTGGTTGTCCCAAAGATATACACGGGTTCAAAAATGGACATATATCGATTAATATTTTCAAAGTTGATTGATGTCTCTTATAATGGTCTAGCAGGTTTTGTATAAGTTGGATGAGGGACAGAGATCGATAAATCTTATTAAATGTTTTTAATTTCTGTCTCCTATAAGGATCCAGCATGGCCCTATCTCTAATTCTTTACACCAAATATGCGGGTCTCTAGAAGGTATATACGGTTTCAAAAAGGGACACCAACCGATAAATTTTTTCAAGTTCATTTCTGCATAGATCAATAAATATTTTCAAGTACGTTTGCGTTTCCTATAAGGGTCTAGCGTGCTACTATCCCTGAATTTTTAACCAAAGGTGCATGTGTCGCACAGGTTTAGAAACTTCTTTCTTTCGGGTTTGGGTGGGGGTCTACTCCACTAAAGTGAACAAAAATTTTGCATTGCATTATAGGAACACTCTAATGTCAATTCACAATTTAAAAAACCTACATAAACTTATTAAAAAATATGTGTAAAACAGTTGAGCAGGCAAATAATGTGTCCATGGCTTTAAAAAAACTATCATCATATAACTAACTCATATAACTAACATACTGACTTCATATTCGTCTCTGGACTTGAGTCTTCCAATTATAAACGTACTTAAGATGTTAGGTATTTGAAAAAAAATCGACAGGCCGCTGTTAAAAATACCGTGAAGATATTGATATGTGGGGAATTCGTATTTTCATTCTCCCAAAACCCTAATATATTTCATGTAATCTTCCGAGAAGACGGCTAACTATTTTTATTCAGTGGTTGTTACGCTTTAAGTGAACAATAAGGGATAGCGCAGTGCGACCTGCTAAACACATTAACATATCTAATTCGGACATAATAAAACCGTATATATAGGTACTTAAAAATATGTGTAAAAACATTTGGGCTGGATGGCGATGAGTCTTGTGATTTGTTAAAGATATCAGATAATATAAGTTTGAAATTAGATACTTGAATTCTTCATCGGTATATAATATTAATAATAGGAAGCTAGGTTTTTGAATAGTCATAGATTTTTTGAGTGCTTATATATTTTTACACATTATTTTTCAGTAAGTATATGTATAGGTACTTATTAGGCCCGAATCAAATACGTGAGGGTGCTGATCATGTTGCTTACCTGTGGCAGTTGTTATTAATTGAAAACGGCATAATCACTTCATTCCAATCGCTATGATCTTCATTGCATTTTTCATGACATGTATTAAACATTAAGAATATCAATACGAATTGCCTGCACTTCAGCTTATTGATAGGTTCTATTAACATCGATATTTTTATTTGTTCCGAATATGTGATTTTATAATTACACCCATAGTAGCAAGATAACTGCAGACTGGTGCCAGCTGGGCGCCAGAAAAAGAAGAATCTGTTTGCAGCCTGGCAAACGGCTGGTTCCGATTCAGCGTGCTGTTCTGACACCAGAGTCTGGCATAGTACATCCTGGCCCAGGCTGGTCATGATACCATATACACCAGACAACATTAAAATAACGTAAAATGGTACTAAATATGTTTCTATAATAGTTTTACACTATATTTCGGTCCTTTCTAGGAGAATATACTGCGGACGCGTCACAATATTTCAGGAGATACTGAAATACTAAAAACATAACCTCTTATTTTAAAAACTTGCATGTTTGGGCATGCTTAAGGGCGGAAAAAATTATAAAATTGTCTGCTTGGCTTACACCTTTAAGTAATTTGTATAATCTATAATAATTAAAATTAAATATACTTGAATATACTTTATATATAGGTACTTCCATTTCAAAAATTCGAAAAAGCGGAGATCGAAAATTGATACGAACCATAACACGTGTTCATCACAAAACAACGCTCCCGTCACTATATTGAAAAACTGAAGAACACCACCACAAAAACACTCATAGCAGGGCTACCAACAGCAGGGAAAAACGGCTTAAAAAACTATATTTTCTGTGAACAATATTTTTATTTTTTTTTTTAAATATGCTGCGAAACGTGAAATAATATTCATTAATTACTTTCTACATTAATTACTCGTGTTTAAACTGAATACCAGGGTCTAGTTCCTTTATTCACTAGATTTTGTTTTTCATCTGGTCTGATCATTTGTCCCGCCAGTCTGGTCGACTAGAGGGAGCAGATGCTGGGCCAGACTCTGGTCTCTGTCATACAAGTCAGATGTTGCTACTAGGGTAATGATATTATAATTCGCTAAAGACAAACATTGTTGACAGAAAATTCAGTTTTATTAATCCATTTTTCCCCAAAATATATTTGCTATTTAACAGTTGGTAGCCTTGCTATGAGTGTTTTTGTGGTAGTGTTGTTTAGTTTGCAATATGGCGACGTGAGTATTGTTTTGTGATCAACACGTTCTCATCAATTTTCGATCTCTGCCTTTTTCGAATTTTTGAAATGGAAGCACCTATATATAAAGTATATCCAAGTATATTCAATTTTATATATTATCGATTATACAAATTACTTAAAAATGTAAGCTAAGCAGACAATTTTAGAATTTTTCCCGCCTTTACGCATGCCCAAACATGCAAGCTTATACAACGAGAGGTTATGTATTTAGTATTTCAGTGTCTCCTGAAATGTAGTGACGTTTCGCAGTATATCCTCCCAGGAAGGACTAAAATGTAGTGTAAAACTATTACCGAAATATATTTAGTTCCATTTTAAGTTATTTTAATTTTTTCTGGTGTATATCATGACCAATCTGGGCCAGGATCTACTACAGCAGACTCTGGTGCGAGAACGCCAAAGCGGAACCAGCCGGGCGCCAGGCTGGAAACATATTCTTCTTTTTCTGGCACCCATCTGACGCCAGTCCGCAGTTATCTTACTACTAGGCTCATAGGATGTTAGGTTTTTGCAAAGTCATAGATTCTTTGAGTGATTGCTTATATATTTTTACATATGATTTTTCAGTTAGTACACAGCAAACACGTTCTGTAACTGTTCCAGATTAAAAAGGAACTGCGTTCTATAACAGTTGTTACAAGATGCTGACAGAACTGTTCTGGAACAAAAAAGTAACAGTGTTCTAGAACACTGTGACAAAATTGTGACAGAACTGTTCTCGAACTATATGACAGTACTGTTCTGTAACAGTTGCTATGGAATTGTTTTAGAGCAATCTGATCATAGACGTTCTACAATATTTGTTTCAAGTTTGTTCTAGAACCTCACCATAATAATGTTATATCGAAGTTTTAGAACCCAGTTACAAGTGTGTTCTACATCGAATTAAAAACAAAGATTAATAACTGTTCCAGAACACTTTTTACCTAGTTGTTCTCAAACCGACATGTCACAAACGTTCTGTAACATTTCTTCCAGCTTTTTTTTAGAACTATGCCGTAATAGTGCTATATCGAAGTTCTAGAACCCTGTTACAAGTATGCTCTAGAACAAATTAGGGACAAAGACTAATAACTGTTCCACAACAGTTGTTACGTTATTGTTCTAGAACTGCGGCGTAAAAGTGTTACTATATCGAAGTTC
>NC_046659.1:14741383-14752222 GCF_010883055.1 Belonocnema kinseyi | reverse complement strand
GAACAAATTAGGGACAAAGACTAATAACTGTTCCACAACAGTTGTTACGTTATTGTTCTAGAACTGCGGCGTAAAAGTGTTACTATATCGAAGTTCTAGAACTCTGTTACAAGTGTGTTCTTAGAACAAATTAGGAACATAGATTAATAAAGGTTCCAGAACAGTTGTTACGTAATTCTCCTAGAACGGACCAATTACAGACATTCTGTAAAATTTTCTCCAAGCTTGTTTTAGAAATGTGCCGTAATAGATATCTAAGTTCTAGAATCCTATTACAAATGTCTTCTAGACTAAATCAAGAACAAAAATTGAGATATGTTACTGAACAGTTCTAGCAATAACATCCTAGCGTTAATGTTCTAGCACTATCAACGAATCACATAGATCTTTATTATTGTTTATATGATTATTATTATATTTATTATCTGTATTGTGCCGTCCGAATGTTACTTCGACGTTCTTTGGAAAACTATTACATGGAACTCCTTAAATTAAATAATGAAATAACTATTTTCATAATTAATAACGGGAGGAAAGAATTGTACTACCGTAATGTCTGTGACATACGACCCTGCCATATAGGATAACTTTTAAAAGTTATCCTTATTCTAATTTGTTTAAATTGTTTTACAGACTTCATACACTACACAGAATGCAATGTATAAAGTTCTTGAAATGCCGCAAGTGTAATTCTATTTGAAGTGAAGTCTTAAGAATGTAAAATATTTAAAAATTCCAAAAATCAAGAATGAGAGAGAAAACGACGGATAATGGTACAGCCAACGACCTTTGGTGAAAATGCGCACATACACGTATAAGCATCAGAGCTCTAAACCGGGCATACGTCGAGCTAGCAATTCACACATGCTTTGCTTTGTACTGTATGTATAAAGAAGGAAAAGAGTAACTCGCTAACTTTTGCACGCACACTAGCATGCGTGAACCCCAACATGTCGCTTCCATGATGTAGCACAGATTCAAGCGTGACCCATCTCTCCCGTTCTCCATGCTATCCCTTCCGTCGAAACTACCCCGCGCCAAACCACCCTTATAATAGGCAGATTTTAAAAAGGCACAACTTTGGCAGAAATAGTCCTATTTTATTGAAACTAAAACTGTTTACAGTATGGAAAGTTCCAGATATGACGAAAGGGTGTGGTTTAATATATTCACAAAGCGGATGAAACAATTGACCCGTAATTTATTTCAGAACTGGAATTCATTAAAAATAAATTCCATTTAATAATCAAGAAGTAAATGGCGAATGTTCTGAATTTAAAACAATTCAGCAAAATTACAAACTATTGTCAACATCCTGTTCAATTCTAAAAAAAGCAAACAAAGACATTTTCGCCACGTTCATTGTTGCAACAAATGCAAAAATGAAGGTGACTAACCCGACTCAGGATACTTAAATCTTGCTCTTATTGCAAGAAAATCGGCATGGTAATAATCGCCACAGGAATCATGCCATTTCTCTGACCAATCAAATTTGTTCACCACAAATTCTTTCCCACCTTTGTCACCCCGCGATGCACAATCGAGGCGCATCGACCAGAAATCAATTTGGCAGTTTTACGGGGATCTTCAATAGATTAAGATCACTCCGGGAAATTTTACCTTTCCTCACAGGAAGAATTCTACTCATCCTTCCGCGGTTCATTTGGTCAATTACGCGCAATCCTTTAAGTTGAAGTCCCGGACTCAAACAAGAATTGAGAATTTAGAGTTCTGAACGTAGCCTAAAATCCAATAACTTGCGCCGGAGAAGTGTAAAGAGATCTTGTCGTGAAAGCGTGAAAAGATCAATTGGGCGGACGTAAATAAATCTTCCTCCGACGGGTTAAATCGAATCGGAAAAATCGTAGATGGAAATTTAAACGTATTTCCTCTTCCTCTTTGTTCCATGCGTGAAAGGTCCGATTCAAAACATATAGGTAAATACATCTATATATGTCAAAATGGTCTAGAGGGAAATTTTAAGAACGGGTATTTAAGCGGAGGAGAATTAATTTTCAAAATCGAATTTCAAAATGATTGGGAAAATTAGTTCTGTGCCACTGAATTATTTCCCTGGGATGTAATAATAAATAGAAGGTTAGAGTTTAGAATCTTCCCCTTTTGCCGTCACAACTAAGTGTAGTAATTCCGGAAAAGTACGGTATTGTGAGTATTCGTGCAATACACAAGTGTCGTAAGCGACTAGAGTTGCGCTACCAAGCAACGAAGAAGAGGAGAAAATATAAAACGACTTTGAAGGATGCAAGAAACTGCTTTATAAAAAAATGAAGGGAAATAAAAGTACGGAATTTGTCAACATGAGAAATAGTAATGGGGGAATGCTATATGATGCAGATGGGATACTGGATGCTTTCAGAGACTATTTTAGGGGCCAATTCGTAGATGAAATGTTATGACGCCACAACTGCGATGTAGAATACGATTTGTTAGAAAACGCAATTGAGAAAGTCTGTTTTTATGTTTCGAGATAGAAGACGTCCCAGGCAATTATAAAAAAGCGATTATAGTACCAAAATTCAAAAGAAAGGCAGATAAAAAAAACTGCAACAATTACAGAGGGATCAGCTTATTAAGAACCGTAAGTAAAGTATACTCAAAAATACTTATTCGTAGGGTAATAAAAATAACAGAAGAAAATATTTGGGTAGTCTAAAGTGGGTTTATGCCAGGAAGGTCATGTACGGATCAAATATTTAGCTTAAGGCAAATCACAGAAAAAAGTTTGAGAGTAGAAAAAAAATTTTTCTGTGCATTTGTTGACCTGGAAAGGGCCTTTGAGAAGGTAGATAGAAGTAAACTTTTGGAGGCCCTGAAAGAGTATGGAGTCAATGAATGGCTCCTATAAGCTATAAAAACAATATATAAGGGTAGCAAAACGAGTATATGGTTAAATGGGAAATTGATTGACTGTTTCGATATTATCCAAGAAGTTAGATAAGGATGCGTTATGTCTTCATGGTTATTTATATTATTCATGGACAAGTTTTCAAGAATGGCTCCTTTGGACGAAGAAGGTGTGGATCTCAAAACAGTAAGGGGACGTGGGTTAGCGTTCGCAAATGATAAGATTGTTATGGCAGAGTCCATCAAAGACTTGCAAAAAATGCCGAATAAACTGAAAGCAAGGAGAGAGTGAGAAAAAACTATGCAATATTCTATTAAATGATCAGAGAATTGAAAGAATTGATAAGTTCGTATACCTTGGCAGCTTATTTATAAGGGACGGGAAGAGGGATGAGGAATTAGATAGACGCATAAACGTAGGTGAGAAGGTTATTGGTAGAGCAGGGCACCTTATCATAAGTAAACATATATCAAATAAAGCTAAAATGGTAATACATAATTCTATATTTGTATCGACTGTACTATACGACGAAGTGACAAAGTGAGTAACGAGATAATTCTCAAAGAATGTGGTGCAAAAGAGACGTTAGTAGACACATCGGAAAGAAATCGGTTAAGATGGCCCGGGAATGTTAAAAGAATGCCAAATGAACGACATACGAAACAAGTGTATCAAGGTAAAGTAAATGGCAGCGTGCCCAGAGGCAGACCGCAGAAAGACTCGTTACAATGTGTGAATGAGATACTAGTTAGAAGATACATAAGAAGCCACCGAAACACGAGAACCTGCATTAAACAATGCATGGACGTAAAAGAAGCTAGAGAAGTATGCCAGGACAGAAAAGTATGGCGGCAAATAATCAATAAAGAGAATGTCAGTAGAGTGAATAACGTCTGAGACAAAAGACCTTGGACCCAAATGGACCCAAGTGGAAAACCTTACACAACGACTTTGTGAGGATCTTCACTTGGGGTGATTGCTAGAAAGATTTATCAGCAACCTGGGTCGGAGCAGTGTTGCGAAACAAACGCTTTATTTAAATAAATAACACGAAAATTCTGGATCAATCTACAAATTTGATATGCCTTCCTAACATTACTCCTTTCCCTACTAAGTGAGTCACGCCTGCCCCGAAAGAGAAATGTCTTAGTGGCTTAACCGAAAGTGTTCTCGCGTTGATCACGAATTTGATGCCTATGTTGCGGTAGCATTGCTACTGACAGGATTTCGCATGTCAGATAGGCTGCTAACGAAGAGAAGAGGGACTAAGCAGAACACCAAAACCCAAATAATAATGGAGAGATTATTAAAGATATTGAAACTTATGTCGCTTGCCGAGGATCGTCGGGGCGCCCCTGAAGTCACAGCTGAATGCCACAGAACGCGGGATGGTGGCGATAGTGAGCTTCGAGATGGCCAGGCAGATCTCACTAATCAAACAGCTGGCCAGCAAGAACATCTGCGACAAACGGTAAGCAGTGGAACATCAACTGTGTCTGCTAAGGATGCTTTGGCTAGCGTTAGCTATTTGCAGCCAACAACCTCGACAGAAATACCGTGAAGCAGCATCAATTGCAATATAACAATGAAAGAGGAATTGGTACGTCTCTACTGCGAAAGTGCGAAGTTTGAAATGAAAATGGAAAAAGGATACAATTTAAGAACGGAATTTACTGCCAAGTATCCTAATATACAGAAAGTCACACTAAGAGATTAAACAACAGGTTAATTTGGCGTGGAAAAACGACGGCAATGAAAATCAGTTAGAGGAAGCCGCATCAAACGGTCAAGCAGGAGCAATTGATGTTCTTCCTCAACATATTGATGATCCAACACCACCGCATCCTCTAGAGGTGGATGGCCTTATACAATCAGAGGCAGAAGCAGTGGTTCAGCAATAAAAAAAGTGTCGAAAATGAACATACCATATGAACAGAGATGTTATGCGCCTTTCTTTTTTGGAAGAGAAATGTGGGCAAAGTGTGAGGAGAGAACATCATAGACCCTTCTTACTTAAATAACCAGAGTTAGCCATACAAATAAATGAGCAGAATCTGGCAGAACAAAAACCCTCAATATTGGTAAACAAACTGCTTTCGGCTGTTCAAATAGATGCTATCAAAATGGAAGTGGAACAGCAGCTTCCTATTGATAAAACCGCCATGGAAGACGTGTACAACGAAGACTTGAATTATGCTGAAGGCATAGGTGCTAGGAATAATGAACATAATGTACCGGATCCATTAGAACCACATCCGGATATTAATAACGATGATGTGGATAGGAAAATCCCAGAAAAACTACAGCAGCTTGAAAGGAATTTTGGTCATGCTTTACTAGAGTTTAGATATGTAGAACCAACACTAGGGTATTCTCTGCCCAAAATGATCATTACAAATGATCTGCGTGAACTAATAGCACATCTCGACAGCTTGGTTTTACCTAGGTATTTGAACGTAGCACAAACTGCATTCCAGGAGCAAACTCTTGTATACTGTGCAGCTGTGGCAACCGTTAGAACGTTGGGCCGGAAAACTAGGCCTGCAAATGCAGTTTTTGTCTCAGCAAGGGATAGAGATCCACCATGAAAGATCAGGTTGGATATGGATGTCAGCAAAGTAAGGTGCAAATTGGGTCGACTAACTCAACATAAAAAAGGAAATAGCAACAGAAAGCTGATAAACCATGCTACTAAAATCATCCACCCTCGGTACGTCGATACATCAACACCAGCAATATTGGATGAAATTATAGACTCAGAAAGACAGAGACTTGATGTTCGTACTGGCAGGCTACGTCGGTAGAAGAAAAGTAGTGCACGAAGACAACAAAATCGAAACTTTCAGACAGATAAAAGAAGGTTCTATCGTGAACTGAGAGTAAAGCCAAATAATCAGCAAGACACCGAAGTCCCTCAATTGAAAGATATGACTAACTACTCGTTGGATGTTTGGGAAAAAATGAACAGATGATATTTGGACACTGCGTGGTTCAAACTGGAGGAAGCAAGTGCAAGCAATAGGCCTGAAATGCAACTGATAAACATCACAGCTTTAAATGTTTCAGTGGTCATGAAAAGGGAAAGTAATTGGAAACTCCAGTTCCAGACATGGTGTACAACTTCTGGTACAAGTACCTGAGGAATGTGCATCTTGCATTCGCAAGGTATTTTCAGAAGATCATTGAAGCCCCAGATATGATGGCAAGCTTTATGCTCCAGGTTACTACGTATATGTTACCAAAAAAACTAGACGCTCAAAATCCATCTAACTTTCGACAGATAGCCTGTCTTCCAACAATTTATAAATGGCTTACAGCTATCATTGCAGATAAGGTATATTCTCATTGCAACGAGAATGACATTCTTACAGAAGAACAAAAAGGATGTTGTAAACACTCGCGAGGCTGTAAAGATCTAGTAACTATAGACGTTGTTGCCATGCCCAGAACCTGCATCAAGTGATCGATGTCACAAAGCAGTTTTTCAATGATATCCACATGGAGTTCGGACTAGATAAATGCAGAATAGTGCATTTAATCAGAGGGGAATCAGGGACCGCAGAGTTAAAGAAGGAGTTCGAAAATGTCATCGAGGCGATGGCTGCAGAGCTCCAATTTCGTTACAGCACAATTTTTTGGTTACTCTATCAGACCCTATCACCCCGATTTCATTTATCGACATGGAATCAAGAGGAGCTTAGCCACTACCAAAACTTGTAATTACACCTTTTGCCCGAATTCTGAAAATCAAGGCACATTCTCGGCAAGCTGTAAACATCGAAGTTACAAATGCAGAGGTACAGGAAGGATATTTACAGAAGATCGTATCTCCGGAAGGACTGTATCTAGGCAAGGATATACTTTCGTCGGTAAACGGGGAATGTAACTTTCTTGCCATAAATACTATAGAAGACGTGAATCTAGAAATTCCACCTCAAGAATTGGTTCCTTTTGATTTCTGTAAGTTCCCAGGAGAAGAATCTTTCCGATTCTTAATCGGACAATCTTCCGAAAAACTTACAAAAACAAAAAACGGAAATGATTCCAAACGAGTGGAAAAGATGATACAAAGTTTAAATGTATCTCACCTAACGGAGGAAGAACAAATATTAGTATTTCAATGGGCTGGAGACTATTCTTATTGATCTTATTGATCATTTTTCGATTTGCTTAGAGGTTACCAACAAATAGAAACTTACCCTGAGGAACATGCTAAAACGACTTTTTTTACCCCAAGAGGACATTTTGAATACTCGCGTATGCCTATGAGGATCAAAAATACTCCCGCGGCATATCAGCGTCTCATGGATACTGTATTGAAAGACATATATGGGACCGAGAAATTTGTTTACCTCCATGATATAATTTTTTCGATCGCCTTCGAGCTGCAAACCTAAAATTACAGCCTGACAAATGAGGCTTCCTCAGAACTGAGGTAACAAACCGATTCTACATGGATATTCCCATTGCCTATTATTCCAAAGTGATAAACCATTATGAGCAGGTTTTCCAGGTCCCCGTCAAAGAGTGCCTGGCAGTAGTGTACGCGGTAAAGAATTTTCGACCTGCCGTCTTTATTTCCAACATCAGGAGTGGGGATCACTGCTAAATAACCAGTGCTAATTACCGGCACACCAGCAGAACATTTCGATAAATTCTCATTGGATAGAGTGGGGGAATTAGCAACAACGCCTAACGAAAATCGCCACATCCTAACAATGCAAGATAACTTTAGTAAGTGCTGCATTGCGGTGGTCATACCAAACCTACACTCAACCAGAATTGAAAATGCAGTGGCCATGACTCTGTTCTCTCAATGTGGCGCACTAAGAGCTATCTTGACAGACAGAGGAGGGAGCTATATTGGAAATATAATAAGGAAACTGGGAAAGCTATTTTATGTCAAGCCATTAACCATATCGGGCTATAGACCTCAGACCAATAGCTCACAGAAAAGAAGCCACATTGTGTTAACTGACTATATCAAACATTACGCAAAAAATTATGACGATTGGGGCAGGTTGCTTCCTTTCGTAATTTTTGCGTACAATATGTCAGTTCATGAGGCAACAAATTTTACTACTTATAGAGCTCGTATTTGGTCGGATGGCTCGAGCGTAATTCTTCTTTCCACAAGGTGAATAACTGAAAACCTACGTTTCATATCTCCGCGATCTAATTGTCAGACTAAATGAAATTTAAAAGATCTTCGCTGACAATTTAATCAAGGCAAGGATTCATTCCAAGGAATACTATAAGAAGAAGTCGAGGCCACTAGATGACAAAATCGGCGACCTAGTGTTCATAATAAATTATGTTAGAATTGAAAAGTTCGACAGTAGAGGATTAGGTCCTTTTACAATCGTTGGATTATCTGAAAACCACAACGTTGTCCACGAAAATGATAACGGAGATCGTTTCACGAAACACACTGATAAACTTCTGATTTCACACTGTTGAAACCATCTAGTATTCAAGTATTCTAGTATTCAAGGTAACTACTGTTTTTTTAGGAAAACATGAGGGAATCTCGTTGGACTTGCTTGCTGCTCACTATTATATTCTATCAGAAGGGAGCTGGAAGGCAAACAGATGGATCGACCTACCGCAGCACCTCCCTAAGAACCAATAACGGACTCTACTATGAGTATCAAGAAATGCTGAAAAGAGTATCCAGTACCTAGAGACTGACCACCTTTCTGGGTCTAAACAGGCTCAACAACTATCTCCAGTCATGTGAAGTGCACTGAAGAATGATTCAAATAAACTGTCCTTCAAAATACGAGAAAATATGTTCCCAGACTGTCTCAGAATATAGCCTTGAAGGTAAAAAAGCTATCTCCCAAAAATTAAAGACTGAATTGGAGACCGAAAAGGAAGAGCTAGAAAGTAGATCCAACCAATCCTTGCCCTCAAAAGCTGCTTGAGGTATTAGATTCTGTAGGACTACTTCACTGTTGGGTTTTCTCGGTGGGATGATTGATCCAGTGGCAACGCTGCTGACGTATGAAGATGGCAAGATGATCAATTCCAATATCGACGAGCTCAAACAAGCTCAGGCGGAGATTTCACATTTAGTGGGACAGCAAGCTCACGTAATTCGGGCACACCTAGAAGAAATACATAATGAGGCTCGTGAACATGAAAACCAAATGACAAGATATAACTACGACCCTACCCACGTTATGAAGATAGTCAATGCACTGGAATCTCTTTTCTTGGAGCAAAACATCATTCATGTTTTAAATCGAATTCTTACATCTATGGAAACTGGAGTAGATAATTAGAGCCGGTCTGCTTACAAACTTCTGAATGTAATCCAAAAACCTCGAAATGGACAACTCCATCCAGCTTTATTGAGCAACACATAGCTAAAACCAATCTACCGGGACATTCAAGACCATGTTCCAAGACTAAGCTTTCCGATTCAAGGATCGGAATCCACTGTGACAGAATCAACACAGATGGCGACCATTATAATTTTCTGCGAAAAAGGAAACTTGAAAGTTATTCTGGACATACCAATAATAGCATTTTTCCTATAAGTGTTTTAACATATTGTTGACACGCAGGGATGCTTTTTAGGCTATCAACGAGTGAAAGCTTGACACCTCCAAGAGCGCCGATGATAAGGACGATTAGTTTAACAGAATATTCCCGGTACAATCGTTGCAACTCCCTTATAAGGTCTCATACCTTTCTTTCTTTTCATTCTCGTTGGTTATGATTTTTTGTCAGGTGGTGCCGAAAATTCGATAAAGAACATGGTTCGCTTCTCAAAGTCAAGAAAAAAATGTAAGGTCTCCAGTTTGCAACAGAAACAATTGTCAAGAATATAAAGTTCCATTATATGCGGCACTTCCCTTTCTCGACAATTGACTTGATTGCCCTAGGAGCATTTAGAGGAGCGATATTAAGGTTAAAGCCGTAAGAGTGACCGATCTAGGTGGTACCCGCATGAGTTAAACAACTAGATAGTATGTGAGCTAAATGCTCGGGGTGTGCATGGCACGTTCGTTGCAGATACTTTGTTCTTCGTCGACAATTCGGAAGTCCAAATCTGCCGGATGAGACGTTTGTATCTGCTGCGGAAAGTATCCTATATATATATGTCACATCCTGAATGCGGCTCTGTGGCACGCGCCGGTATGTATAAGTCTCTCCAGCGCAAAGGCGTCGTATAGCACTTCTATCGACGAGGTCAGGGTCTTATGGTACGCCATTAAGTTTTCCTCCCTTCAAACAAACCTTGGCGTATTTGCCTAACCCGAATTCCATTCCAATTTCCTTGGTCGATCGTTCGATAACCCCTAGCGCTAGATTTAGTTGCTCTTTGTTTTTAGCATATATCTTAAGATCGTCCATATAAAATACATGAGTGACCTTGTACTTTAGATCTGCAGGTTTGCGGCAAAAGTACTTGTCGGAATGGCGAAGTGCTGGAGATAGTGGCAATAATGTAAGGCATCATAGGAGTGGGCTCATTGTATTGCCCTGAAAGATACCCCTATGAAAGGTGACCTTGTTAGTTGTCACACGATTTTTTTCAGATGAGATAGTAGATCTGATTTTCCAAAGCGGCATCAAGCTTTCTATGCACCTCACGATTTGTGAATGAATCATTAATCGATAAGCAGGTTCTCCCGACATCCCGTTACGCCTTTCTTTGAGCCTCGTTGTTCATAAATTTCTTGCCACACAGGTTCAATCGCCCGATCAATCCTATCATTCAGGATAGCTGTGAATATATTATACAGTGTGTTCAGACAAGTGATTGGCTTGTAATTCTTCGGGTCAGCGAAGTTGCCTATTTTGGGCAGGAGTATTGTGCGCCCAGTCCACCAACCACTTCGGAATTGGCTCTTCCGATTTCAAATATGAGGTCAAAATACGGACCAAATTCTGATGGGTTGAAAGAAACTTATTCCACCAGAAGGTCTTGATACAATCTGGTCCCGGAGCGGAATAGTTCA
>NC_046659.1:14735302-14741283 GCF_010883055.1 Belonocnema kinseyi | reverse complement strand
ACCTAGGGTTTCTGCTGAATATGGTTACAAAAATAAATAAACAGTTGCGAACAATTGTCTAGGGGTGGTCCCGAAGGAATTAAATCCCAAGCGGAGGTGTGAGAACAACAATGGCAATATCAAACATAGTTTTAGTAAGTGCGGTTCATAACAACAGAACGCGCAGCGCTCCCGACAATGCGTCGGCCAACAATGCCGACCACTCTAGAGCTGGGAGAGCCAATAAAGATGGATTTAATGCGATGGATCGGCCGAACTACTCCAAAAAAGTGGCTATGTAAACGGAACGCCTATTCTACCACAAGTAGAACAAGGCAGCAACAGAGAAAGAGAGGCAACAACAAGACCAACTGCGGGCAGACATCCGATAAAGGAAGAGAGATACTTTATGACCTGGAGAAACATCAACACCAAGGTTTTTCTCGAGTCTACAGATCTGACGAGAATGGATGAAGAGCTTCGTGAACATTTTTCCGAATAATCCGACCACTGGGCTATCAATTATTGTATGTATAATGCAGAGAGAGCTTTGGCCGATGCGAACCATAAAACAAAACCAACGCTTGATCATAAGACCAAAAGACGAATTCATCAACTTGCTATAAAGATAGGCTGGGCAAGACAGTACGCGTCCCGCATTTAGTGTGTGATTGACATCACATCTCGTAGGAATTTTACCGCCAAGGTTCGAAAGTTTGCGCGCGAAATTCGGACCCGTTATCACACACTTAACAAGTCAAAGCTGCTAACCATCAGGCAGCATATTGTTGAGAGAATACGTACAGTATCTGACGCTAAGAGAAGTTTAGAGGGGCGGGAGAGGTGGATCGGAAAAAATCAACAGTTTCTCACTGACCCATTTCGACCCTTCCAAGACCCTCGAGTTAGTGTCGACCACCCGCCCAAGCCAGAAGAGGTCGAAGTATTTTGGAGAGAAGTCTACGAAGTGCAGAATAGACTGGACGAAGACTCAGAAAATATAAATAACTTCAAGGAGCTGTGTGATGCCCTCATAACACCTGATGAAGAATGCCCACCCATCACTACCGAGGAGGTGAAAAAAAGTATTAAGAGGGATGAAGAACTAATCCGTTCCGGGACCAGATTGTATCAAAACCTTCTGGCAGAAAAAGTTTCCTTCAATCCGTCAGCATTTGACCAATCACTTGTCCGAACACACTGTATATTCACAGCTATCCTGAATGATAGGATTGTTCGGGGAATTGAACCCGTATGGCAAGAAATGCATGAACAACGAGGCTCAAAGAAAGACGTAGCGGAATTTCGGGAGAACCTGCTCATCGATAGATGTGTCTGCAAAGATGCAGCAATTTGCCAGCGTGACCTATCGATGGGGTAGATTTATTATAGGAAAGCTTTCGATTCGACCGCCCATGGACTTATCATTTGTCTTTGGGAAAGCTTAAAGATTCATCCGCAAATCGTTAGTTGCATAAAGAGATTGATGCCGCTTTAGAAAACCAGATTTACTATCTCATCTCGAAAAAATCGTGTAAAAACTAACCAGGTCACCTTTCAGAGAGGTGTCTTTCAGGGCGACACCATAAGCCCACTCCTTTTTTGCCTTACATTATTGCCACTATTTCTAGCACTTCGCCATTCCGACGGGTACATTTGCGGCAAACCTGCAGATCGAAAGTACAAGGTCACTTATGTATTATCAGTGGACGATCTTGAGATCTATGTTAAAAACAAAGAGCAACTACATCTAGCTCTAGGGATTGTCGAACGATATAGTGAGGAAATTGGAATGAAATTTAGGCTAGACAAATGCGCCAAGGTCTATTTAAAACGAGGGAAACTTATTGGCATCCCTGAAGACCCAGAGCTCGACGATAGAAGCGCTATACGACACCTTTGCGCTAAAGAGACTTATACATACCTGGGTATGCTACAGAGCAGCATTCAAGATGTGACATCTATAAAGGATACTCTCCGAAGCAGGTAAAAACGTCTCATCCGGCAGATTTGGTCCTCCGAACTGTCGGCGAGGAACAAAGTATCTGCAACAAAAATGCTTGCCGTCCCGGTAGTACTCTATTCATTTGGAGTGATTACATGAATGGAGAACGAGCTAAGATATCGCGATATATGGACAAGAAAGGTTATGCACATGAATAAAAGCATGCATCTTATGTCTTCTGTTCCGCGATTGTACATCTCACGCCGTTAAGGTGGTCGCGGAATGCATCAAATCTTATCTATCTCGAGTACTCACTGCTGAAATCCCGGATTAAGAAAGCACAAGAGAAAAACTTTCGTGAACAGCTCCTTGATAAGACGATGCACGGTATCTTCCACAGAAATGTGGAGGATCAGTCAATGTCGTGTGAGCTAACTTTTTCCCCGAGCATTTAGTTCACATACTATCTAGTTGTTCAACTCACGCGGGAACGACCTACATGCAAACGCACAATGCAGCACTAAGAGTGCTTTATTAACATCTCTGTCACTCTTACGGCATTAACATTAATATCGCTCCTCTAAATGCTCTCAGGGAAATCGAGTCAACTGTCGAGAATGGGAAGTGCCGTATATACTGAAACTTTATATTCTCGAAAATTGTTTCTGTTGCACACTCGAGGCCTGACATGGTTCTTCTTAACTTCGAGAAACGAACCATGTTCATTATCGAATTTTTGGCACCAGATGACAAAAACGTTATAGCCAAGGAGAATGAAAAGAAAGAGAGGTATAGAGACCTTATAAGGGAGTTGCAACGTTTGTACCCGGAATATTCTGTTAAACTATTCGTCCCAATCATCGGCGCTCTTGGAGGTGCCAAGCTTTCGCTCGTTAATAATAGCCTGAAAAGCATCCCTGCGTGTCAACAATATGCTAAAACACTTGCGGGAAAAATGCAGAAGGCGGTAGTCCTTGCGTCGCTCCGTGTTCTTAGGGTGTACGAAACTTTTGCTAGATCGTCGTATTGATTCCGTTACAGACTGTAACCACCCATCTCACGGTCGCGAGACGTGGTTGTGGCTTAAATTTTACCGCGATATCGCTGGAAGCGGGTGCAATTTTTCAGATTAGCACCCGCTCCCGGCGAAATCCTGCGGTTGTCCTTATGACAAATGATAAATTATGTATATATATATAAAGATGGCCCAGGTCGACCTCCATCCAGTCCATGCCTGGCTAGTCTGTATAACACTGCAAATAAATTGTGCTAATAAAACATTTAGAAAGATATCCATAAACTAAATATGTAAAAAAATTAATAATGAACCAATTATAAATTTCAAAACAAGTAATACAAAATTATTTTATACAGTTTTTTTAAAATTTTTACATCAGACAAATCCAAATTAAAACAGTTTACAAAATAACTATTTCTATTTTACAAACGCCTCAAATCCACTGATATAAAACTAAAATTTTCGTTATGAGATAATTTCAAAATAAAAATATTTTTAATTTATCAAGTGTAAATTCAAATCCTCAAACATAAACAATTGGACATTAAAGGTTGTAAGGTGTAATTATTTCAAACTTAACAATCGTTGATTACAGAAGAAAAGCTGAATGATTTTTAAATTAAACATTTAAATTTTATGATTCTAAATGACCATCATGATGTCAACAAAATTTACAAAGAAAGAAATGTATAAAGGAAAATAATACATCGACGGCGCTAAAAACATAACATATCATCTTAAGGCGATGTGATGAGTGGGACACATGACCAGATTCCTACGTTACCTCCATTTTTTTAATTTCCCAACTTATATTCACACGAAATTCCACATCGAGTTGAAAATTTGGGATACTAAACAAGAAGCACTAAGCATGGTGTGTATGGTCCTAAATTCCTATAATTATGAAAACAGTTTTTTGTTCTAAACATTCTTTTTTTGCTTTTTTTTTAATTATTGAAGTTTGGGACCAAACCCACCTTTCTTAGTGTTTCTTATTTATTATACCAAATTTTCAACTCGATGTGGCGTTTTGTCTGAAAATAAGTTGAGTATGTTTCAACTTATTTTCAGACGAATCTGGTCACGTGACCCATTCGTCACATGGCCTTAAAAGCGAAACTATTTTTTCAGCGGATGAAGCAGTGCAATCGAAAATTTTAATAGATATATATATATAGTTAAAAATCACTCCCATAAACTGTTTGATTATACGAAAATGAAAGCGAGACCTTATTTCCAACGGAGTTTTATGATATTTTTGATTGGCAACCAAATTAATACGCTTAGAATTAAACAAATAAATATGAATTTAAAACTAGAAATTAAAAGTCGAGAATGGCCATAAATAAATAACTAAATCAATAAATAAAGCATCAACAAGGGAAAGATACTTACCCCCTTCTTCTTTCGCGAACTGAAGCCCAGAAGCTTCGAAAGCTATCTTCTTTGACAAGATCACCCTTTGCTGTCAAATGTTCAGATGAAGAGCGACGCGGTCCCCACAATTCACTTAATTGACGTATGATTTCACAGTTTTCACAATCACAACAACAAAACATGCAACGCGAATTTAAACACACACGTCGTTCAAGGAGGTGAACCGCACGGGAAGCTACCAGTAATACCATCAAATGACTCTGACAATGGGTATTTAAGCGGAGGAGAATTAATTTTCAAATGGCGTTACGATTTAGTTCTGTAAGTTGTGTATAATCTACATTAGTAACAGATATGGAACAATGTGACGTAACTATTATGCAAAAGTCGTATAGCATTTGTTTCAAAACTTGGTTACAAGCATGATCCATAACAAGTTTGTTACAGTGTTACGTAAGTAAAATATCACGGCGTTACTTTGTGGGCCCGTCAGCTATGCATAATGCACAGTAGTAACAGCTACATAATAATGTCACGTGACAATCATGTATCAGTCGTGTCATTAACTTCTGCTGAAGGTGACTTCAAGCGCATCCATAATAGCTCAAGTACTATTTTGCACGCGAAGTTTAAAAATAAAATTCTCTCCCACTTGCATCGCAGCCGGCTTCGACCCATGTAAATGACAGGTATTTTTTTTTAAAAGTTTTTAACGCTGCAAGAAAAAGTATTGTGATTACTTCGTGAGTTTCTAATGCAAATTTTAAGCTAGAATCTGAATTTCAACAATTTAAAAGTTGATCTTGCTCTTTTTTTTTTGAGTTTTTAAAAAGGTGATTTCTGACGAGAAACACTGACTTAATCCAAACCTTCATGGAAATTTAATCAAATTCTGATATCTTACATTATTTACTATTATGTGTTATGTTAAACCAATGATTATTTTATCCTAGCTTTAATAAATAAGTTCGTATGTGTATGTATTGCCTTTCTCGCAATTGAAATGAAGGGTCGAGTGTTTAGGACAGGAGCCGCGGAAATGACCCGGAATGATCCGGAACATAAATGGGGTGAAATGAAATATCCCAGGATATCCTATTGCTGTGAGGGGTACACAACGCTGTTACAAATTTGATACATAACAGTTCTAGAAGTGTTATAAAATTCTTGTAGAAATTTTATAGAATTGTCCTAGATTCTTTGCAAAACAGCACACCAAAATTTTAAAATTGTCCTAGAAATGTTACAGATCGGTTGCCACAGCATTCTAGATCTGTTATAGATTTGTTATACAACATTTGTAATTGAGTTCTAGAATTGTTCTAGAAATGTTACAGATCGGTTGTTACGTTCTTTTGTAATGTAGAACAGTTACAGATCTGTTCTGTAACCATGTTTGCTGGGTATTGGGTCCTACATATTTAAATTTAAATTTTCTTTTACTCTTGCTTATACGTACTAAGGTAGAGTTCATAGATATTCTTATAATTAGTTGATAAGTTCATATGAAGCGTTAATTGTAGCATTTCAAGATTTTTTGCAAATATAAAATATCAATATTTTATACATTATTACCTAAGATATATTTTCTGTTGTAAATTAGCCTTCTTATACCTTACATTACTTTTATTTTGTTATTTAAAGTATTTTTACATATTTTTT
>NC_046659.1:14730661-14735202 GCF_010883055.1 Belonocnema kinseyi | reverse complement strand
CGCTGGAAGCGGGTGCAATTTTTCAGATTAGCACCCGCTCCCGGCGAAATCCTGCGGTTGTCCTTATGACAAATTTTTAAATACAATAGTATTAATATTTATATTTTATACCTGAAATAACGTAACCTCAAAATGCACGCATTAAAGAGGCGCGCGAAGTATTCAAATATGAGAATCGCCAGCCCAGCATCGAAATCTGGAAATATTAAAATCCCAATCTCTTCATTTTATTTCAAAACAGATAGAGATATAAATGGAACCGCCGAAGTGTTCCGACCGGTAATCGTGCACCTTCAAGTTTTCAAATTCAGAAGAGGAGAAATGGGTTGCGCGCGCAACCCAAGCATTTATATCGTCTCCTACCATATTCACACGGAAATAGACGTGTCATAATATTGGATCACGTCTCGTTTCAGATCTGGGATCACTGGGCCCATGCCGTGAACACTAGAGAACTCTAGAGAAAATGGTTCTCTAAGTACTTGAAGCTGCTGCTCTTGGTGGTTTGAAACGCACCTTAAACTGTAGGTCCCAATCCCACCACTGTGTGGGGTGTGTGTAAAGAAACAGGGAAGAAGGTACATAAAAAATGCAAACCCTTAGAGGACACATTACAAGCTTCCATTCCATTCCAGTAAATTAAAACCCATGAAAAATTAAGACAATAACTTCTCAATTCTAGCCTTTACATAAGCAGATTTTTTGAACCAGACATTAAATATTCGTATTTTTTAAAATTTTAAAACCGTTCCAACAACTTTTACATTTTAAACTCTATTAAAAAAATGGTATTACATACTTCAAGAATTTCTTTAATTTTTAATCGTTTCGACATTTGAATTACGAGTTTTCAAAAGTGCAATTGACAATTTAAAAATTTCTAATTTCTGAACGAAGACATTTATTCAAAGTAATTGAAATTTATAAAGGTTTAAGTATATTCTAAAGTATTTACTGTTAAATTATTCATTTTGGATGCTTTTACTCAGAATATTCTCTTTTTAACGCTTTGAATTAAAAACCTTCCAAATATTGCCCTTTCTTCAAAATGTTACCTATTTAAAATAGTTTGAATTGGAACGTTTTTAATTCAAAAACATTTCATACTTTTGTCTTAAAATTCAAACGCTTTCAATTTGAAATTTTGAAGAACAAATGACCGAGGTTGACCTATTTATGATTGAATGATTTTCAATTGATGACAGTGCTGCCGTCCCAACAAGGAAAGTCGTAACTACATTTTGAATGAGTCCCCTGCCATCCCAATTTCGGTTAGGTTGATAGAGGACTTATCCGAAATGTAGTTATGACTTTTCTTGTTGGGACGGCAGAGTGAGCATCCAGTTGGTTTTCAGAATATCAATATACTGTCAGCTTTGGGGATTTATCACCCTTTCTGAAAAAAACTAAAACTTTTTCAATGGCTATTCACTTTTTCAATGGCAGTCAATACTTGACTGCCGGCCATGCAGACGGTTGCAGCTTCTCGTGACCTTTTCATTGTTATAAGATTAAAGAAGGCTGAAAAGAATTAAAATTTGGTAAAAAGTTAATAAATTAAATTTGAATTGGCTGAATTAATTTCCTGATTTAATTTGAGGAAAATGAAAAAAAATAATTGGATGAAAATCGGTTAATACCTTCCATCCCAGCTGGAAGAAATGTTTTGCTAGTTTGACAGTACTGGACGACATACGGTCGATTCACGTTTCCCATCATTTTTTCTTCACACATAAATAAACTAAATCAATTAATTGAGCAGCTAGATGAGTGCTTTTTTCAAATTAGTCTATGAATAATAATAATTAAATATTATTTAAACAAATATCTCGATAAAGTGAAATAAATATTGAAATTAGCTACATATTTCTCTCTCATAAATTTCAGCAACTTATTTCACTTGAAACTAAACTCAACTGTGAACTAAAATTCAGTACAATATTCATCTTATAAACTAAATGATAAAAACTTGCTAACAATAAAACATGGGACGTCTACTTAAGTCTCCTGAAGGATTGTTATTGTTATGAATTATGTAACGCAAATGCCTTTAATTTAATCGCAAAATTAAGAATCATTCTTCTTGATCCATTGATTCTGTAAGGTGTAAGGGATAGTCCATTAATTACGTGAGGTCGCTTTTTCGAAATTTTATATACCCTCACCCTTTCTTCTATAAGATTCAGTGATTTGAAAGGATTTTATTAGATTGAAAGGAAAGTTAAGGCATTTTCAAGTAACACAAATTATTTAAAAGAATTACAAAAATCTTATGGAATATAACGAGAATCACAAAGCTTTTTAGAATTTCGTGAGATTTCAAGCGATTACAAAAAGGTTTTAAGATATTTCAAATGGTTTAAAATTATCGCCTGATACTTCACAATTTTAAAATAATTTAAACATTGTTTCAGAGTTTCAAGATATTACCTAGTGATCGTAAGGAATTTTACGAGCCTTTAACAGGATTTCAAAGATTGCAAACGATTTCAATGACTTTTAACAAATTATTATACATTTAAAGGGTTTTCAATGATTCTGAAGTATTTCGAAGGGTTCCAAAATAAATCCACGAATTTTAAAGGATTTCGTAAGATTTTGAAAGATCTAACGATATTTCAAATTGTTTACGAATAATATAAAGTATTTGACGGTATAACGAGAAATTTCAGTGGCTTTTAAATTATTTCAAGTGTTTCTAAACGATTTAGAACGATTCGAGCGGAATTAAAGGATTTTTATTAATTTTAAAGGGATTTCATAGATTTTAAAGGAATCTTGTAGTATTTTTTTGACATAAGTTCAAGGATTAATGATTTTTTAATACTTCTTAAAGCAATTTCGACTTTACAGAATGTTCAGCCAGCAATAATAATTAGCTGTTTGTAATAATCTTTTATTTAGAAAACATCCAAATTGAAAATTTTGTTTCATTCATGAGAAATAAAATACTTAATTAGCATTCTCAAGGACAATTAGTCAATTAGTGTGATTTATTAGCTGCTTGACGATTAACTGCTGGTTCAGTTAGCATGATTTACAGCTGCGTGAAACCAAATACCTAGAAAATAATTAAACAATATTCTATTGAAAGAAACACACAAACAATAATACAATTTCTTACAATTGAATTTTTTCAGTCACTTAGTAAGATTTACTTCAACCATACCTGCGTTCACTGTACCCACGCGTGCACACGAGTGTTATGATTTATTGTAGTAATCTGTGCAAGTGTTTTAACATATTGTTGACACGCAGGGATGCTTTTCACGCTATTAACCATTGAATGCTTGGCACCTCCAAGAGCGCCAATAATAAGGACGATTAGTTTAACAGAATATTCCGCGTATACTCATCGCAACTCCCATATAAGTTCTCTTTACCTCTCTTTCTTTTCATTCTCCTTGGCTAGGACATTTTTGTCAGCTGATGACAAAAATGCGATAACGAACATGGTTCGCTTCTCGAAGTCAAGGAGAACCATGTCAGGCCTCGAGTGTGCAACAGAAACAATTGGCGTAAATATAAAGTTCCTGAATATGCGGCACTTCTCATTATCGACAATGGACTCTATTTTCCTAGGAGCATTTAGAGGAGTGATATTATGGTTAATGCCGTAAGAGGGACATAGTGGTAATAAGATACTCTGAGTGCCGCATTGTGCCTTTGGATGTAGGTCGTTCCCGCATGAGTTGGACAACTAGACAGTATGTGTGCTCGATGCTCGGGGTATGGATGGCACGCCCTGCAGCTATTATTGGGAATGTCTTGGCTCAAAATGTGGCGAGGGTATGTTGAGATGGAAATGACACCATCCTGAAATGTCAAAATAAAACCCTTTGTGCCCGACTTCCATCCGGGTGATTTAAGGAATGCAAATGTAAGCACACATGACATTGACCAATCCTCTACATTTCCGTGGAAGATGCCGTGCACACTCTTATTGAGGAGCTGTTTACGGAATGTCTTCTCCTGTACTTTCTTAACCTGGGCATTCAGAAGTGAGTACTCGAGATGGATAAGATTTGATGCATTTTGCGCACCCCTGATACTGAAGTTACGTCCGAGTGCTTCAGCAGCCTCCTCTGCTGCTTTGTACAGAAACGCTCTTTTGCGCACTTTTTCGTGCTTCCTGAACATTTTAAGAAGAGGTTCTCTTGGATTTGCGATTCTATGTGATGTGCCCAGAATAATCCCGTTGTGAAGACACTCAACATGCATGCTGTTGTTCATGCCTATATCCTTTCGTGTCCAAATATCGGGATATCTTAGATCGTCCTTCGTCCAGGAAACCACTCCAAATGAATAGAGTACTACCGGGACAGCAAGCATGTACGTTGCAGATAAATTGTTCCTCGCCGACAGTTCGGAAGACCAAATATACCGAATGAGACGTTTGTACCTACTTTGAAGAGTATCCTTTACAAATTTCACATCGTGAATGCGGCTCTGTGGCACGTCCAGATTTGTATAAGTCTCTCCAGTGCAAAGGTGTCATATTTCGCTTCTACAGACGAGCTCAGGGTCTCCAGGGATGCCTT
>NC_046659.1:14726334-14730561 GCF_010883055.1 Belonocnema kinseyi | reverse complement strand
CCGCATTTGAAAGAAATTAAAGAAATTCGTGATTTTGGAATTCATCTCGTTTGGATAAAAACTCAATTATTTGATTGAAAAATTAATTATTTTGTTAAAAATGTAACTATTTTGTAAAAAAAAATCCTCTTTTCTATCAAAAATTCCACTACTTTGTTAAAATTTTTATTTCTTTTATTTGAAGATTCATCTCTTTCGTTGAAAATACATTTTTGAAACTGACAACTAATCTATACCATTTTTGGTTAAAAAATCATGTATTTTGTTAACAGTTCGTCTTTCCTTATAGAAATTAAATTGCTTTATGGAAAATTTATACTTTTTGATTAAAAATTACATTTTTGGTTGAATTATCAACTGTAAATATTTTTTGGTTGCAAAGTCGTTTTGTTGTAAATGCAACTATATTGTTAAAAATTAAAATCATAATTTTCTGGGTGGAAAATTCGATTATCCACTTAAAGTTGAACTACTTAGTAAAAAAATTAATTTTTTCTTATTAAGGATTCATAATTATAGTTGAAAATTCAACTATTTTCCTTTAAATTAGGTTAGAAATTCAGCTTTTTTGTAGATAATACTCTTTTTGACTTACAAATTAAAAAAATTATTAAAATTAAATTGACCTTTTTTAGTAGAAATTTTATCTTTTTGGTTGAAAATGTATCATTTTTGGTCAAAAATGGAATTGTTTGGTTAAAATATGAACTGTACATCTTTTTGGGTTAAATAGTCGATTATTTCGCTAATAGTTACACTATTTTGTAACAAAAATACGTTTTTTTTTAACAAGGTTTTATAATTCTGGTTGAAAATTTAACTAATACAATGTACAGGATAAAGTTTCAACCAAAAATTGAATAGTTCAATTTCCAGATTCAATAACATGAATTTTCGACCAAGAAAATTAATGATATACAAAAAAAGACAAATTTCAAACAAAGTACATGAATTTTCAACGAAATTATTTAATTTTAAAGTCAATAGAACGAATTAACTACAAAAAGTTGATTTTTTTTAGCGAAAAATATGAGTTTTCCATCAGAGTTAAACTTTCAACCAAATAGTTAAATTTTTAACCATAATGATAAAACCTTATTGAAAATAACAGTATTTTTTACAAAGTAATTCAACTCTTAGTGAAATAATCGTCTTTTAAGCCCAAGAAGATGTACAGTTCATATTTCAACCAAACAATTGCATTTTTGACCAAAAATGATACATTTTCAACCATAAAGATTAAATTTCTACCAAACAAGGTCAATCCAACAAAATATATGAACTTTCAACAAAATTATTTAATTTTAAAGTCAAAAAGAGTATCATCTACAAAAAAGCTGAATTTTTAATCCAAAAATATGATTTTCCCACCAAAATTTTAATTGTCGACCAAATAGTTTAACTTTCTATCAAATTGTTGACTTTTAACGCCCAAAGATGCAATTTTAACAAAAAAGTAAAACTTTTAACAAAAAATTTAATTTGAAGGCAAATAGTTGAATTTTCAACAATAATTATGAATCCTCAATAAGAAAAAATTAATTTTTTTACAAAGTACTTAAATTGTAAGTGAAAGTTAAACTATTTGGTCGCCAATTAAAATTTTGGTTGAAAAATCATATTTTTGGATTAAGAATTCAGCTTTTTTGTAGATGATACTCTTTTTGACTATAAAATTTAATAATTTTGTTGAAAGTCCATATATTTTGTTGGAAATTTACCTTGTTTGGTAGAAATTTAATCTTCTTGGTTGAAAATGTATCATTTTTGTTAAAAAATGCAATTGTTTGGTTGAAATATGAACTGTACATCTTCTTGGGCTTAAAAGTTGATTATTTCACTAAAAGTTGAATTACTTTGTAAAAAAAATATTGTTTTTTTCAACAAGGTTTTATAATTATGGTTAAAAATTTAACTGTTTGGTTGGAATTTTAACTCTTTGATTGAAAACTCATATTTTTCGCTGAAAAAATCAACTTTTTGTAGATAATTCGTTTTTTTTACTTTAAAATTAAATAATTTCGTTGAAAATTCATGTATTTTGTTTGAAATTTGTCTTTTTTTGTAGATCATTAATTTTCTTGGTCGAAAATTCATGTTATTGGTTGAGAATTTAACAACTTTATTGAAAATTTATTTTTTCGATTAAAAAATTTTTTTATCTAAAAATGTAACTATTCTAGGATTGATCAAAAATTAATTGTTTTTATCTGGAAATTGAACTATTCAATTTTTGGTTGAAACTTTATCCTGTACATTGTATTAGTTAAAACACCAACTATTTGATAGAAAATTAATTTAATTTGTTAAAAAGTGAACTTTTTGGTTGAAAATTGATATATTTTGTTGATTAGATTTTTTCCTAAAATTAAAAAAACTACAAAATAAAAAAATTTCCTTAAAATCTTCCTGATTCTTTTTTTTTTAATTTTTAAAATGTTTTCAAATACTCACTTAAAATTTATTTGTCAAAATAAAAAATAATTTTCAATGTTCTTAGCAATCACAACAATTTTTGTTATTCTTTTTAAATACTGTACAATTCTCAAAAAGCTTATTTTGTTTTTCAGTAAGCAAAAGTCTAAATCGTGTTTCAAATTATTTGAAATACTTTAAAGTTTTAAATTAATTCTGAATCTTTTTTTAAATTAAAATTGTAGCGTTTAAACTTTATATTCAGCCCATTACAAATTTAACAATTCAAGGCTTTCTATTTGGAACCATTCTGTTCAAATTTGTAGTTTTTAACAGTTGCTTGTAATGGATTTTTTTAAATGAACGGTCAAATATTGCTGATAATTAACGAAATTTTCTTTTTTTAATTAAAAAATTTCAAATTGAATGGGTTAAAAATAAAAATTTTTAGACTGAAATAATATTTCAAGTCATAATTGAAAACAAATAAATTAATTTTCTAACAAATAATTGGTGTTTTAACTAATACAATTTACAGGATACAGTTTAACCAAAAATCGAATAGTTCAATTTCCAGATAAAAGCTGTGATAAAAAATTGAATTGAACAAGGGAAAAAACGAATTTTCAACAAAATTGTTAAATTTTCAAGGGGAAAGGTGAATTTTCGACCAAGAAGATTAATGTTCTATAAAAAAAAAACGATTTTCAAACTTACCCAATATATACGATTAATTTTTAATCAATCCTATAATAGTTACATTTTCAGATAAAGATTAATAATTTTAAACGGAAAAAATGTATTTTTAACAAAGTTGTTGAATTGTGAACCAATAACATGAATTTTCGACCAAGAAAATGAATTGTCTACAAAAAAAGACAAATTTCAAACAAAATACATGAATTTTCAAAGAAATTATTTAATTTTAAAGTCAAAAAGACGAATTATCTACAAAAAGTTGAATTTCTTAAGTGTAAAATATGAGTTTTCAATCAAAGAGTTAAACTTTCAACTATAATTACAAAACCTTGTTAAAAATGTCATTTTTTTACAAAGTAGTTCAGCTCTTAGTGAAATAATCGACTTTTAAACCCAAGAAGATGTACAGTTCATATTTTAACCAAACAATTGCATTTTTGATCAAAAATGATACATTTTCAACCAAAAAGATTAAATTTCTACTAAAAAAGGTCAATTTATTTTTAATAAATTTTAAAGTTAAAAAGAGTATTATCTACAAAAAAGCTGAATTTTTAACCTAATTTAAAGGCAAATAGTTGAATTTTCAACTATAATTATGAATCTTTAATAAGAAAAAATTAATTTTTTTAATAAGTAGTTCAACTTTAAGTAAATAATCGAATTTTCCACCCAAAAATTATGATTTTAATTTTTAACAATATAGTTCGATTTACAACAAAACGACTTTGCAACCAAAAAATATTTACAGTTGATAATTCAACCAAAAAATGTAATTTTTAATCAAAAAGTATAAATTTTCCATAAAGCAATTTAATTTCTACAAAGAAAGACGAATTGTTAATAAAATACATGATTTTTTAACCAAAAATGGTATAGATTAATTGTCAGTTTCAAAAATGTATTTTCAACGAAAGAGATGATCCTTCAAATAAAAGAAATAAAATTTTTAACAAAGTAGTTGAATTTTTTGATAGAAAAGAGGACTTTTTACAAAATGGTTACATTTTTAACAAAATAATTAATTTTTCAATCAAATAATTGAGTTTTTATCCAAACGAGATGAATTCCAAAATCACCAATTTCTTTAATTTCTTTAAAATGCGGATCAAG
>NC_046659.1:14721980-14726234 GCF_010883055.1 Belonocnema kinseyi | reverse complement strand
GTAACGTAACCTTAAAATACACGCATTAAAGAGGCGCGCGAAGTATTCAAATCATGAGAATCGTCAGCCCAGCATCGAAATCTGGAAATATTAAAATCCCAATCTCTTCATTTTATTTCAAAGCAGATAGAGATCTAAATAGAACCGCCGAAGTGTTCCGACCGGCAATCGTGCACCTTCGAGTTTTCAAATACAGAAGAGGAGAAATGGGTTGCGCGCGCAACCCAGGCATTTATATCGTCTCCTACCATATTCACACGGACATAGACGTGTCATAATATTGGATCACGTCTCGTTTCAGATCTGGGATCACTGCATAGGCCACCGATGCTTTTCCAGAGTGTGAGGCGGGAATCAAACCTGCAAGCCGACGGAGTCGGTCCAAAGCCTATGCATATAATTTATATAATTTTAAATACAAATATTTTAATGTGAAAAGTGTGCAACTATGAAGTCTTTCAATTTGATATCTACTATTTCGAAGAACTTAAGAAAGCAGACAGCTTTTAACGTTCATAATCCAAACCAAACTATTTATAATATTTTCATCTAGAATCATTATATTTGAAACTGATTGAAATTGCAAAGAAAAAGGTACAGTACTTCCGTCTGATGAAGAAACTGTATAAGTGCTTTTTACCAAAAATAAGTTTTTTATATGGTTTGATTCGAAATGAAAATGCAAATTTAAGTATGATAATTATTATTAAGAATTTCAATTAAATCTCGTAATAATTAGATCTCAAATAGCATATTTAAAGCGATTTTCGACGATTCCTGATAAAGAAACAATACACCTACAGAACTTCTAGGATATTGACACGATTTCCAGGATTTGGGATAGTGTTGAGCTTTCAGATCCTCATAAAAAAACATATTTGCGCATATGTGTTTTGCTCATGAGGATCGTCGGTATAACTGCGGATATATAGATCGTCGGCATATCTGCGTAGATTTGTTTATTAGTCGGGATTCTCGGCCACTTTTTTCCATAAACATCTAGCATATCTACAGTTTTGCATGTAAATCATTTGAATTCATTTTTTGCTTTTGTTTTAATGAATAGAGCATACCCGATTGATCCAAGAACAGTATTTTTTCAACTCTCATACTTTAAAAGGTGCAGATGCAAATTCCTTTTATTGAATATCTCGTTTAGTTTCAAATACGGTTGTACAGTTTCTTCATCAGAACGGCTGAGTAGTTTCCGGTTAGTATGTATATCGTTGAATTTCTAAAAACATAATTGACAATCCAAAAACCGTTAGTGAAATCCATGAAACTCAATCCCATACGATTTAAGGATTAAATCGGGATTGAATTTCATAGACCGGTACAATAACTTACTTTCGAATATGGAATCAGCGGTAAGCATAGAGTATTGAAGTATGTCAGAAGCGCCATCTGGCAGCGAAATTTTTGAACGGCCGGATGAGCCGTTGTGCTGTGTTGTGAAATTGCCATGGAGAATTGTGCAAATATAATAAATGGTATAAGGTGATTCGAAAGGAAGAAGTACCAAAGTATCTAGAAAGGGGACGGGGATAGAGGTGGACCAAAATAGCAAGATTTAGATGGGAAAACGAGTTTGGGGAAGGGAGTATTAGGAAAAAGAAGAGAACAGAAAATGTAAAATATGTCAATGGGAGAAGGAAACATGGGTACATGTATGGGAAGAATGTAGGGGAGGAATGGAAGATAAAGAAAGCTGGCAAGAAAATGTGGTTAGGATTGTAGGGGAGGACGAATTAGAAAAAGAATGGATGAAGCAGTTGGAGGGTGCTAGAGGAGCGAATGAGAGAGGATAAAAAATTGCATCTAAAAAATGGCAAATTGGAGGTATAAAAAAGTGAAAGAAAAACGAAACGGAAGTCACTTAGATTAAAAGCTTAAAGGTTGTAAGTAATGGTAATGTAATAGTTAAGTAGAGTAAAGGCCGGTACCACCAACCTGAGTTAAATCATTGGTTAAGTGACAGCGGGTTAAATGTAATGCCATAGTTAAGCGTCGATTATTCATTTACGCGTCCCACCACGTTTTTGGAGGTCCCGGTTATCTGACCAGATAGTCGTTTCGAAATAACTCCTATTTTACTTTTAACCATTCGCGTGATTCGCTACTTGTCGGTCGAGTGAAAAGCGAAGCAATATGGCGGTGCGCGCCAAATCCAGATAAGGTTCACTCCACGCTCGTGTCCACACTAACTTAAAAAAAGTGAATTTTTATTCTTATCTCGTTTGAAAATGATTTTTATCTCGTTTGAAAATCAACGTCGTCGAAATTATCAAAAAAATTCACTCTTTCTTTGAAAATTTTTGGTCTTCTGCGGATAAATTCAAAAATGTCTTCTTCCACTTCGTCTTCAGACGACCTCAAAACTTCTTCCAAAAACTCCACCTTTCACAACGACACTGCACTTTGTAGGTTAAAGGACGATTAAAACGCCCTAAATGACCAATCTTGACCGGTTAGATTTAACGGTGGTTAATGCGAGTGAACCGGCTGTTAAAAAGTGGTGGAACGCGTAACTAGCTTTAACCGAGGATTACATTTTTAACCGAGGTTGGTGGAACCGACCCTAAGATGCGTTTGCGTTCTCATCTTCTCTCTCTCTCTCTCTCTCGCTTTCGATCGCTCGCTCACTCGTTTCATAATAAGTCCTAAATTGCGCTATCACGTGAAATAGAGATAAGGAACTAGATATAAGACTTTATGTGAATAGGTGTAAATAATTATATATATAGTGAGGATAAGATTGTAATATATATATATATATAAAATTAAAAATTTGTCATAAGGACAACCGCAGGATTTCGCCGGGAGCGGGTGCTAATCTGAAAAATAGCACCCGCTTCCAGCGAAATCGCGGTAAAATTTCAGCCACAACCACGTCTCACAACCGTGAGATAGGTGGTTACAGTCTGTAAAGGAATCAATACGACGATCCAGCAAAAGCCTCGTGCACCATAAGAACACGAAGTGACCCAAGGACAACCGCCTTCTGCATTTTTCCCGCAAGCGTTCTAGCATATTGTTCACACGCAGGGATACTTTTTAGGCTATTAGCAAGTGAAAGCATGGCACCTCCAAGAGCGCCGATGATCAGGACGATCAGTTTAACAGAATATTCCGGGTACAATCGTTGCAACTCCCTTATAAGGTCTCGATACCTCTCTTTCTTTTCATTCTCCTTGGCTATGATGTTTTTGTCAGCTGGTGCCGAAAATTCGATAACGAATATGGTTCGCTTCTCGAAGTCAAGAAGAACCATGTCAGGCCTCGAGTGAGCAACAGAAACAATTGTCGTGAATATAAAGTTCCAGTATATGCGGCACTTCCCATTCTCGACATTTGACTCAATTTCCCTAGGAGCATTTAGAGGAGCGATATTAAAGTGAATGCCGTAGGAGTGACAGAGATGGTAATAAAGCACTCTTAGTGCCTTGGAATGTAGGTCGTTCCCGCGTGTGTTGGACAACTAGATAGTATGTGAGCTAAATGCTCGGGGTGTGCATGGCACGCCCTGCAGCTATCATCAGGAATGTCTTGGCTCAAAATGTATTGACGGTATGTTAAGGTGGAAATGACACCGTCTTGGTATCCAAAAATTAAACCCTCTGTACCAGACTTCAATCCGGGCGATTTCAGGAAAAGTCCGGGCGATTTCAGGAAAGCAAACGTTAGCTCACAAGACATTGACTGATCCTTCACATTTCTGTGGAAGATACCGTGCATCCTCTTATCGAGGAGCAGTTCACGAAAGTTTTACTCTTGTGCTTTCTTAATCCGGGCTTTCAGGAGTGAGTACTCGAGATAGATTAGATTGGATGCATTTTGCTCACCCCTAATACTGAAGTCAAGTCCGAGTGTTTCAGCAGCCTCCTCCGCTGCTTTGTACAGAAATGCTCCTTTGCCCACTTCTTCGTGATTCCTGACCATTTTAAGAAGAGGGTCTCTTCCATCTACAACTCTATGTGCTGTACCCAGAATAATCCTGTTATGAAGACATTCAAGACTCAATATTCCGCCACCCTCTTGACGGCGTGAGATGTACAGTCGCGGAACGGAAGACTTAAGATGCATGCTTTTATTCATGTGCATAACGTTTCTTGTCCCGATATCAAGAGATCTGAGCTCGTTCTTTGTGCATGTAACTACTCCAAATGAATAGAGTAGTACCGGGACGGCAAGCATGTTCGTTGCAGATACTTTGTTCCTCGCCGACAGTTCAGAAGACCAAATCTGTCGGATGAG
>NC_046659.1:14718547-14721880 GCF_010883055.1 Belonocnema kinseyi | reverse complement strand
ATATATATATATATATATATATATATGTAGGTGGAAAGATTGTAAGGAATGGAAGTCATGTAAACCTTTTGGGTACACATTGTGAATAAAGAAGAATAGTGCAAATATTTTAGGAGTTTTACGCCAAAAAACCGGGCCGAAAAGAGTTTATTGCGTTGTAGGTTGCTCGAATACGGAGAAAAAAATGCGGGAATGCAATTTTATTGTTTTCCAGGGCACTGGTGGCAAAAAGAGAGTAAGTAAGTGTGGTTATGTTGTTATAGTTAAAATAACAATTATAAGCTGAGCAGCGCACGATATAAAACAAAAAGTCAAAAAAAAGGGAAACATTGATTTTTAAAAGCCCTACAATATCATCATAATAAGTTTTTAAGTTATCTTGAAAAAAATGAAAATTCAAATTTTGATCTCACAAAAAAGAATGAAAAATAAAACATTTAATTTTTGGGTCAAACTGCAAAATGCGAAAAAAATAAGATAAAAATTGTGCACCGCAAAAAATGTACAAATTTCTACTTAATAGGTTTTTAATAGGACGAGAAGTTTTTCTTTTATTCATAAAAACAACATTAAAAATTTTTTAAATTTAAATAATTAATTTTTGGACTAGTGACACAAGCCAAGAACAAACAAGAACATTTTTTCATCGAAATAAGAGCTACAAATTTGTTATTAATTATTTTTTGATACGATAGGTAGTTTTTATTTTAATCGTGAAAAATAACATTAAATTTTAAAATGATATTTTTCTGATTTCTATTTCAACAGATGGTGGGATCAGGGTCGGCGGAAGCGGTGACGGGTGTATGGAGTAGTCCCCACCTAAAACTCAAGCGGTTGGGGAATTTCCCATGGGTATTTTTCAAAATATTATTAGTAATCAAATTCATTTCCCACCCAAACTGAAACTGTCCCGCCGACCCTGGGTGGGGTGACATATATACTGATAGTAACTACTGTGATGATAATACAGAGTTCCCATGAAATAACAATAAAATTTTTTAAAAATTAGATTTTTGGAAAAAACGAAGCAAGGTGCGAAAAAATGGATAGACAGAAGTTGTTCATCCAAAAAATATCTATAAATTTATTATTAAACGCTTTTTATGGAAAGCATACCCTGGCGGACCGAAGGAACCGGAAGGAGCCTCTACAAAGTAACCTTGAAGACCCCACAGAGTGACCCTTCGGTTCCTTCTTAAAAAACTAAAAAAAAAAGCAAGATCAACTTTTAAATTGTTGAAATTCAGATTCTACGTTAAAATGTCCATTAGAAACTCATGGAGTAATCGCAATACTTATTCTCGTAGCGTTAAAAACTGTAAAAAATAAAATACCTGCCATTTACATGGGCCGAAGGCGGCTTCAAGTGCATCTTATTTTAGTAGCAGTTAATAAGCATTCAGTCTGTAACTTTAAGAATTTTGTTTGGATGCTAGCGCCACGCAGTGGAAACCTCAGACAACAACGCTGCGATGCAAGTGAGAGATAATTTTATTTTTAAACTTCGCGCGCAACATACTACTTAAACTATTATGCATACGCTTGAAGTCACCTTCAGCAGAAGTTAATGATAGAAATAAATATATTAATATATTTCTTTTTTAGAAAATTATGCAACAGAAAAAGATTTACAAGTTTTTCATCAATCACTTTTTTGATAGGATGCGTAGTTCTTGTTTCAATCGCAAAAAAGATATTTTCTTTTAATTGTGAAAAACAACACATGGTAAGAAAAAAAATTATCAGGCAAAAGTTGTTGACCAAAAAAAGATCTACAAATTTTTAATTCAATATGTTTTTCTAGGATGCGTATTTTTTCAAAACGTAAAAAAATTGAAAATAAACAAATAAATTTTTTGGGAAAATGACAAAAGGTGCAATAGGTGTTACTTTACAAAACTTTTTTTTATGGATGCACACATTTTTCAAATATAAAAACAAGACAATAAGAACACATTTGTTTCAATGTCAATGCATATCATTATAAATTGTAATAATATACTTTCATTGAATAAAATAAAAGCAGTAAAATAAATTTATTGAAGAAAGAAAACCTTATTAAACTTTGAAATGATATCAAAAGTTGAAGAAAAGGGAGAAACAACTTGAATTCTTGCTCTAAAATCTTGGTTAAGATACGTCGAAAAAATCCGCCGATTTGCTCGTCCAGTCTGCTAAAATGAAAAAGAACCATCGGGCAGCGCTACGTGCATCCCGCCAGAAATACATCAGAGCTCCATAAAGTTAATTAAAATTCGCGTATATACACTGTTGAAGCAGCGAAACGCAGCGGCTTATCAGTGAAATTGCACTTATTAACCTATTTTAATTGTTTCCGGTAAAATTAATTCGGTGATTTGGTTTTCAAGTTTTAAACCTGGCCACTGCGCTCTACAAATTAAGATGGGAGTTTTCGAGAAGAATAGACATATTAAAAATAATGGGAAAAAGGAGTACTTATTATAAACATTTTGTGAATGACTATAAAGCTATCTCTTAAGAAGGACTCAAGAAATTATTTTTTGCCATAACTTGTAATTGTGATAACCTCCGCCTCCTGCTATTGCGCCCGGAAATTTCCACAAGAACGACGAAATAGCAGTTTTGTTTCAAACTCGTGCTAAAGACGGTATTTCTGGGAAATATCAAAACACAAATTATTTCGGATCGATAAATAATGAACATCCCAGTATTTTTCCAATAATTTCAAATTTTATAACCAATTTTAATTTGTTAAAACAATTATTGCTGCTTAAAATCAGAAAAGTTATTCGTTTCTGGAGAAAGATATAATTAAAGAATGTTGTAAGCAATATATTCTTAAAGGAGATTTAATCATTGTTTTAGCATTTTTTATTTGCTTAGAAAAATTTTCCCCTGTAGAGCGAGAAAGGTTATTTATTTCTTAAATTAATGACACAATAAGATGGAAACGTTTCGTGGTCGGTTTGTTGTCGTTTTTTTTTACATTTCGTGCTTTAAGTTACATAAACGGCAACATTTCCAATCGTTTGGTTTGGAATCGTATGGAAGTGATTTGGTGGTGTTCTTTCACGTTTGGTGTTAAAAATTACAAAAAGTACACCATTTTCAAATTTTGAGCGCAAACTTTACCCTACATTCCTCTTTTTGATATTTTCCAAACATTCTTTTTCAGGTCCTTTGGTGGTCTATTTGATATGGTTTTCGTCGTGTGTTGGTGAATATTACCAAAAATACGGCGTTTTTAAGATTGGAGTACTAATTTTAGGGAACTTCCATGAAGGATGTCACAGTTTCAGGAGGAGGGGGGAGGCAGACTCTCATTGTCATAATGTGACAATTGGGGGG
>NC_046659.1:14704721-14718537 GCF_010883055.1 Belonocnema kinseyi | reverse complement strand
TTTAAAAAATGTTGACATCCTTAATGCTCTCCCTTTTCTGATTTTTAAGTTCTTTTTAGAATCGCTCGGTGGTCTTTTAGTGGTCATTTCGTGATGGTTTTTCATGGTTAGTGGTCAAAACAACGAAAACTGCAGCATTTAAAAAATTTTTGTGTTATCTTTACTTTTAAATATTTTTCAACCATTTTTTTTTTTTAATCATTTGGTGATCGCTTAGTATCGCTTACTATTCCCCCCAAGCTGATATAAGATTTCAATATAATGAAAATTAACAGGGAAATTTTTTTTTAATGCAACCTGAATCCTTGTAAAATTCGAAGAAATAATCTGAATGATTGGAAATGGACCCTATTAAACTGAATTGGAACAAGATATAAAAAAATCTAGAAAATATAAGAATAAAAAATATGTATTCAAAATGTAAAAGTAATTCATGTTAAGAAAATTCAAGAATATATGTTCTAAATCACTAAGAGTAGAGGTTATTGGAATCATGAGAAAAGTTTTATGTAAAACTTTGTACCCGTTCTTCTCAAAACGTACTGATACTTTTATTGTGGAAATGAGATGCATTAATCTCTAATACCTTACAAACTTTTCTGTAAAACTTATGCACCCGCATAATCCTATTACAGATCTCTGTCTCTTTTGCATACATTTTTCTGAAATATTATGAATATCAATATTATAAAAGTATTATTTACAAACTTCTATTTTGTCCTGAATAAAATTTATTTTGTTATCAGTATTCTACGTCATCTACATTATTCAATATTTCTACCAAACACTTTTAGAATTCATTCTTTCGGTATTTTCATAATATTTCTTCCTACATACTGATGTGGATGAAACAGTGCAACGATCGACTGCTGTTTGTAAGCATTTATGTTACAAAATTAATTAAAATCCGCATCTAACATTATGAGGGTAGATAATGAAGTAAGGTAGATGTAAAGGTGAGTGCAGAACAGGTAATTCACAGCCAATATAAACATTGACGTATGTCGTACATCGTACCTGGATGCGCGAGAACAGTGGAACGTTAACGCCACAAAAACTCAAGCCAGCAATAAGATGCGGGCGCATTCAGGTACAATTTAAGTCTTACGTTAAACATACTTTAATTTTTATGTCGACCGCGAATTGCATAATCTGGACTCAACTTAAAGTTTTGAAGTTCACAGTGGCCCAGAAACCATAAAATGTGGCCAAAACTCGAGATTACGTTTTTTTTCTCTAAAACTTTGTGTACAAAGGAATCAAATCTCGTAAATTTCGAATTTGATGTCAAAAATGACAAATTCGAAATGGCGGATCTAATATGGCGACCAAAATTGAAAAATTTGCATATATTTGCCTTAATCTTTATATAATGAAGTTGTTGGGATTGTTGATTTTGAATATAACATCTAAAATTACAATTTAAAAGAAGCTGCTCCATTATGTCAATCATATTATCTGAATTTTAGTCTTACTCGTATTTGTATAATACTCGATAGAAGGGGGTTTCTGAAGTGGCTGATTTCAAATGTAATATGAAAATGGTAATACTGGCAATGGCGGATATAATATGGCGGCGGTAATAAATAAAAATTTTCGGAATTACATGAAATTACTGCATACTTCTGTCGCTGTTAAACATTCAGCGAAATATGCTATTGTGTCAAGAGAATGTTTCTTAACGTAAATGGAATTTCCCCTTCAATTTAAACTGAAGAGGATTTTTAATTTTTCACAACAGGAATGCTTTTGCAGCAGATATTGATCCTAATAAAATTATAATTTTACCTAATCTTGCACCTTCATAACTCTATCTGTATAAAAAATATATTTATGTGGTTCAAACAAAACAGGTAAGAGGCCGTGGTTTTGTTTCAAGACAACATTTTTTCTCCTGAAAAACAATGAATGATGGTTACATTCATGAAACTATAATATAATATGTTTACAAAGAACAATCGTATTTTTGGGTACAGAGCGTGCAGTAACGCATATAGTTTTATATAAAATGTAGATTTTTGTATCAATTAGCCATCTCACTGGCTGAATTTTGAAATTCTGACCTTGAATTCATAATTAGCGGCCTAAAAAACTCATCTACACCAAATTTTATGAAAATCCAGCCAGAAGGGAAATGTTTGCTTCCTAATATTGAAAAGCCTTTTACAAGTTTAGAAGGCTGTAGTTCACGTAGTGGACGTTTCGGCCAAATGGGCGGCGTTCCGTATTCTCTTTTTAGTTTGGTATCGATTTTCATGCGGAAGACTCGTAGCCATCTTGGCGAAATGCAGTCCAATGAGCTTCAATTTTGGAATTAATACTCTTTCTGATTCGGATTTCCAACCTGTTTACCCTAGTCTGGTTTTCGCTTTTACTGGGAGAGGTTATGAAAAATCCAAATTGTGACACAAGAACCCTTTGTACTGCGCGTTTGCAATTCATTATAAATTCTAAATTGAAAATTAATACCTCCGTAAAAATGTATGTCAATTCTAAAAAGTGAGCATATCATAGTGTCAAGTGTTTTGCATTTCACGGATTACTGTAGAGTGAATGAATGATTTTTCTCACTTAATCCTCTTCTGGTGTTGTGGAAAGTGACACGTTAGATGACATATACCTCCAGTTGAGTGGAAATCGATCGTTCTAAGAACATTCTGGGGATGACAAGAAACTTCCCCAATACTATTAATAATACAGAAAGATATGTTCTATACATTTCTGGCACGTACGATCGAAATCATATATGCGTTATTGCGCAGATAACCAATAGCATAAGGAAAATGAATGGTTTTCTTTTCTGCGTAATAAGACATACATAGATTTGATTGTACAATACTAAAGTTGAAAAAAAGTTCTGATGTGGGAAATTTTCAATTCAAACAAAAATTTCATGATTTTTATAATTTCACACAATATACATCATTATTCTGGATTATAGGCAGCTAAAACAACTATAAGGGCACGATTCCTCTTTGAAAAATTCCTAAGACACACTAGTTTCTATGACGCTGCTCTTGAACATTAGACGTCCAGAGGAAAGTAAATAGACCGGCACTTGTGTCCCAGGCACGTTTTTAGAAACGCCCCAAAGACTACTCATGTCTCTGTCCACTAGGATGATTAAAAGAAAAAACAGTAATACGTATTTATTTAGTACTAAACTATTTTTAGCGAACAATCAAGAAAAATTTACGATTTGACAATTCTCGTATTGGAGTTTGTATTCTAATTTTTGGACAATTAAATCACTGTTTCTTAAAATAATGACTTATTTTTAACAAAATAAAACTTGTCATTATGAACCAACTCGCCGGGATGGATGCCAACACCCGATATCGTTCATCTGAAACATAAAAAATGTATCTTAAATGATTGCCAATATTATCATTATTATAAATTAAGAATGAAAATCCTATATTTAATTTATCTTTATAAAATTGATCAAAGACAGTGGGCACTATTTTTTACACTCTGTTGATCTGGAACTACTGTTGACTACTTTTTTTGTTCTTAATAGAATTTTGTTATCGTACCTATGCACCCTATCTTCTCTATAGGTTTCTGCTAAGGCCCATACTAAATTTTAAACCCTCTCATTCTTAAATTTCCCTACTGTTTTAAATTTTAAATCCTGAATAAACCCGGAATTAAATTTATTAAATTAATTTGCTAATCTAAAACGTTTCACTCTGTGACGTTGTAAAATTCTTGCTGATCACAAATTTTAATTAATAACTTTTTGTTTGACATTTAGGGATTTTCGTTTTTTAAATTTTTTAGTATTGAGTAAGGATGAAGAAATTACAACGCTGGATCATTTCTGGCGATAATAGAGGGAAGAAGGATGAAACCCAAAAAATAACAGTTTACGAAGCTCCACTTATTTATACGGCCGTGGAATGTAAACCCAGCACCCCATCTCCGATGCGGCGTCACCGCCAATAGGAACGCCGGAAAGAAGGAGAAAAAATTCCGAGACCGAGTCCAGGACCGTCGTTGCATTGCTTGCTCTTCTCTGCCTAACGCAGCCGTGTCAAATTGACATTTTTCGTTCGCATTTCTTTTAAAAGAGTTTTTGTCGAGTAGAGTGTTAGGCAAATCACCGAGAACGTTTTGAACCACTCTCCACGTCCCCGGAAGTTCCCGAACACCATTTTTTTGGATACTGCGGCTAAGGCCTACTTCTTTAATATATGAAAGAGAGCTACGCTCGACACGTGGTCACGTTAAGTCAATTTTATAAATCTGAAGATTTTCATTTTGTTGAGAATTAGACGTGACAAGTGGTGGAGATGGAGGTTTCCTAACAGGGCCTTTATTTATTATATTTATGTCTTGTAAAGTCATTATTTACGGTACTATTTATCTGTGAAATGCTTTCCCCTCTTTTCTGAATTTCCCTTGTGCCATGATTAAACTGTGCCCCAGTCGAGTGTTGCCTTAAAATTGTTTGATTTATATAATTTAACCCCCGCCCCGTGCCCATTTATGGACATTTAGCCGAGCCCCATTTAAGTTCGCCTCGCTATTTTCTCGCTATAACTCGCATTGCCAGCCCCTGCCTCTGCGGCTAACACCTAATACTTAGCTACTACCTATAATATTTACAGTTTTCTTACACCTACTTCCTCTCCTATTTACAATCTTTCCTTCTCCATCCTCTTCGTCCTTCCTTCTCTTCCTCTTCATGTTACCCAACACCTCCTTCACCATGCAACTGCCCTTTTGTTCCCCCTTTCATGCAACAGTACCTCCATGCTTATGCCACTCCTTTCCACTTCTTCACACTCATCCAACAAGTACTAAATTTTTGCATCCCCCTTCCCGCACAATTCACACATTTTCTTCTCTCTAGAAAGCCAGAACCTATTAGAATCCTCCATCAAACCACATCTCATTCGCGCTATAACTTTCTGACTTCCTTGCTCTTCTTTCTGATACAAATATTGCGCTCTCTCCCCTGGTATATCAACACCTTGTTCCCTTTAAACCTTGACTCTCTTATTCTCTCCTCTCCTTCTGCATTCTCTTTGTCGATGCCATTCTTCTAAACTAACTCCTATACCTTCCTTCCTCGTGCATCCTTCTCACTTCATCCATCTGCAATCCATTTGTTCTGAAATACCTTTCCCTTTCTACCTCCATATTCGCACCCCTACTTCTGTTCTCCTTCTCCCACCAACACTCCCTAATCAATTTACTTTCCCCCTCTTCCAAAAATTTCTCCTCATATATAAACGCTCGACTCCCTGTTATAATCCCTAAACTCATTCTTCCTGTCTCCCTCCTGACAATATAGTTCAGCGTATTCCTTGCCAACCCCAGCGTCCACTTTACATACCTCTCCTGTATCCTATTTACCTCCTCACTTACCTTCCAATTCCATACCCCCACTCCGTGAAATAAGACACTTATCACTAGCGAATCAAACTATTTCATTCTCCTCACAAATTCATCTGCGAACAACCTCTTCCTCAGCCCCCACACCTACCTCATCACCACATTTGCCCTTCTCATCCTCTCTTTTATATGACCATCCACTCCCCATTCCTTCGAAACAGGAAGCCCAGGTACAAAAACTCTTTCACCTCCTGTAACGCTTTTCCCTTCCACTTCCACTCCCTCCCCTATATCTCCCACCTCCTTTCCTAAACACCAGAACCTTCGAATTGTCCGCATTTGATTCTAAGCTATCTTTGTCCAAGTATTTTCTCAACCTTTTCATCATATCCTTTACGGCCTCTTCGCTCTTTGCTAGCAGCACTATGTCATCTGCATATGCGAGTGACCATATCCTGACTCTTCCTATCATAACTCCTCCTACCACTCTGGCCGCTAGCTTACTTTACATATCCGCGATTAAAATTACAAGAAGCGTTGGGCTAAACGGGCACCCTTGGCTCAATTCCCTATCCATAAAGAAACCCTCAGAGATTCCCTCCCCTCCTCTCGTCCTATCTTTCGTCTCCTCATATACGTCCCTTACCCTCTCGATCAGGCCTCTCTCCAATCCTCTCTTTTCCATTGCCTGCCACAACCTCCCCCTATCCACCTAAGGGAACGCGCCTTATGGATCTACAAAAAACGCGTACATTTTGGCATCCCATTTGGTTAGTTATCTATCCACCACGTGCTGAAAGACGTAAATATTGTCAATAGTACTTTTTCCCTCCCTAAATGCCGCCTGCGTCTCCGGCAATATTCCTTTCCCCTTAACATCCTTCCGCAGCCTATCTGCCAACACCATCGCGTGTATTTTGTACGCCGCATTCATTAGCGTAATTCCTCTATAATTTCCCTGCCTCTTCCTATCCCCTTATTTATACAGTAGTACGATCAAACCCCTGTCTCCACCCTTGGAATTTTAAAGAACTGTGCCTCTGTCGAAATTTATTCTATTTTTTTTTCTAACCTTAAAAATGGACTTCCAATCACGATTATTAAAATTCCATGAATTGAACATCCTTCAAGTGTCATTATGAACTCCCTCTTACTCCAACCCCTTTTTAGTGAATCTTTTAAGAAATTTGAGCGTCGAGAATTGTGCGCTTATAGACATGTGCCTATTTGAGATTTATTTATTTGCGGTTTTACGCAGTTAAAAAATTTGTGTTTGAAAATTTACAAAATTTTCAGAAATGTTTATTTTGAGTTTTTTTTTAAAATAAAGAAATTATGATTTTCTCAGGGTTCGATTAGCTCGATTCTAGATCACAGAAATTAGAGTTTTTAAGTGATTTTCTTTTGAAATTGCCTGTCATGGAGTTCCAGACAGAGAAGCCTAACTTTTCGGAATTAGTCTGGAACGTCGTTATTCGAGCCTTTGGCGATTTTTTATTTATGACGAGAATTATGTTGAGAGTAATGTCTAACTAGACACCCCAATTGTTTCAAACTTTATTTAATTAAATAAATTACAATTTCTGGAATTTATCAATATAGAGGTATTTATTTTTCCGATATTGTGAACACTCTTTACCCATGTAGCCAAAAGTGGAGTCTCCTTTCAGTCAATTTTTACTTCACGCTGTAGAATTATGGGAATGGATAGAAATTTGACCCAACATTCCATCGTAATGAGAGCGTTCCGTTTCTTTCATTTGAATATTGATCGCTGTTGCGGTCATAGAAACGATCGTTTTCCGGTCGCACTCGTGCGTCGAAAAATGGCTAGAATGTTCATCGCATATTGGTCGTATCGTTTTAATGTCAAACTAAGCGGTCTAGAATTAAGATGCTGTGGAGTCCTATCTATTCGTTATTATTATCATCTTCATACGATCCTTCAAATGACGCCTGTCAAAATTTCAGCCATTTATGTTTACGCATTTACAAGTTACAGCACTGAGAAGCGACTAACCTCCGAGTTTTTTTTAATATGGAAAAATCTGAGTTTCGAGTTTTTATCAAACACTACTATCTTCGCAAGAAAACGATATCCGAGACCAAGGCCAAGCTGGATAAGTATTACCCGGACTCTGCACCGTCGATTGGAACGATTCATAAGTGGTTTACCGAGTTTCGTTGTGGCCGGACGAGCACAGTTGATGCTGAACGATCTGGGCACCCAAAAGAGGTCACTACACCAGAAAATGTCGAAAAAATCCATGAAATGATGTTGAATGATCCCAAAGTGAAATTGAGATAGGTAACTAATGCTGTAGGCATATCATTGGAACGTGTGAGCAATATCGTGCATTCAGTTTTGGGCATGAAGAAGCTCTGCGCGCGATGGGTGCCGCGTTTGCTCACAGTGGACCAAAAACGAATTCGTGTGACAACTTCCCAGCAGAACTTGGCATTATTTTCGCGTAAGCCGACCGAGTTTTTGCGCCGATTCATAACCATGGATGAAACCTGGATCCACTACTATACTCCTGAGTCAACGCAACAGGCAAAACAGTGGGTTCCACCGGGTCAAAGTGCTCCGAAGCGTCGAAAAACGCAACAATGGGTCGGAAAGGTTATGGCCTCCGTATTTTGGGATCCACATGGCATAATATTCGTGGACTATCTTGAAAAAGGTAAAACCATAACCGGAGCATACTATTCATCATTATTGGACCGATTTAAAATCGAAATCGCCGAAAAACGACCGCATTTGAAAAAGAAAAAACCGCTTTATCATCACGACAATGCGCCTGTTCATTCATGCTTAGTTGCACAAGCAAAATTGCATGAAATCGGCTTCGAATTGGTTCCTCAGCCACCGTATTCACCAGACTTGGCCCCCCGCGACTATTACTTTGTCCCTAACCTGAAGAGATGACTCACCGGTAAGCGTTTTTACTCAAATGAGGAGCTCATAGCGGAAACTGAGGCGTATTTTGGAGACCTTCCGATCGAGTACTTATCGGACGGTATTAAAAAGTTAGAAAATCGTTGGACTCGCTGTATCGACCTAAAAGGAGAGTATGTTGAAAAATAAAACCGCCTTTAGCCAAAAAACGTCTCCGTGTTTCAGTTTTCAGGGACTTATCAGACTGCCTAGTACGTGACGTTATTTTCTTTTAAACAATGATACAATGAAAGTAATTAAAAAGCATAACCATAATTCTAGAAATCAAATGTAGCATTTTTAAGTACCTTTTCATTTTTCTTTATTTGAACAATAAATCAATATTATCGCAATATCTACTCGCGTGGGGCATTATTTGATCGAAAATTTAACAAACGTGGGTTTTGAACAGCTGTGCAAGAAATACATATTCGGTCAAATATCGTTTCACGACTAATGCCTTTCGAGAACTCGAAAATATTCCAACGAACTGACCAATTTTTATCCAAAAAAGTCCGTAGCATCGAGTTCACGCGGGCGATAATATATTGATCGCATTTGGGGTCACAAATGCTAACAAAAATTGATGTAAACTTTCAATCACATCGATCGATATTCGTACACACGTTGCTCATTGGGTATTTATTTTATTTACTTAGTTTATCGTACTTATTTTAGTGTTTATTGGGTATTTGCGGAACAAGTCCAACTACCGAGTCAAAATATTATAATTTATACCTTGTTTTCATTGATGCATTCGGCTTATTTTGTTAACCTTATGACTTGAATTTGTATGTTCTTATTTTCTTGTTCAGAGGCTCAACTCACTTCCAATCTATGACTTCGAATAGAAAAAAGCGTGAAACGGAGAATAAAATTAAAAGGTTATTCAGAGGACCATTTCAGTCGGATCTACCGGAAAATGTTTTACCCATTTATTTGATATTTTGCAAAAATTTTCTACCATCACAGCTTAAAGAAAAAACTACTTTGGAAAATGCAAAATTGGTAACTGTGGACTTGATGAACATATGGCATTTAGCGCGAATTCCGCTAGCTCTTCAAGCTAATATTGTCCGCAAGATAAAGAATTAATTTCGAGAATACACATTACTTCAGAACAATAAATTAAGAACCCTTTCTAAATCTTAAAAATTTAAACAAGATAAATTGGCTAAAAAACTGAAATCTTTATTTGACATAGCTGATTCAAATGGCGTAAATTCGATTGAATATGATAAGAACAAAAGTTGTTAGGAACATCAACGAGGACATCCGCAAAAGAAGATTAATAGCGAAAATTCAGAAAATATGATTATTCAAGAAAGAGAAAAGAGACTTAAGAATCCAAAGCTAAAGAAGCAGAGCGTCTGTGCCGTGAAAAAGAGAGGCAGGTAAAAGGAAGGACAACAAAATGGGTACATTTCACCGGTAACGAAGAGAAGTTAGGAAACTAGTCATTTTCAGAAGCAGAAATATTAGACTATTAAAGTTTAATTTGGACCATCTAAAGGTTCAGATATTCCGTTTTTCCTGAAGCCTACCACTTAGCTAGATGGATGGCGAAGGTAAATTATTATTTGAACATTTACCTTTTCCGATATGAGTTTAGACTCACTGCCAGTGAAACAAAAAATCTGCAAGAGTTTTGTTTATCCGCATGCCATCTGTACGTTAAGGCCTGGATTTCGTGCCAAAATGGCAGTGATGCCGCAGTCAATGATCTATTTCTCTTTCGACAATTAAAATTATGTGCAGCAGATAATTATCGCTATTTTCTTCAAAAACTGCTATTTAGGAAAAGCGAAAATTAATAACAAGTTTGAAATTATATAAGGAATGGATTAGTCGAGGATTTAAAATAGAGACGATTGATACTAATAAGAAATTGGATGATGCGAAACGTACTCCAAGTTCATTAACGGTTGTCAATGATTCTGCTAAGCGTTCTGTTGCTTAAATGTCGTCCGACTTTAATGAATCTCTTACAAAATCAGAAGTAGAAAATCAAAGTATGACAAACGTTGTGGAAGAACACAGAAAGAAGGCTCCAAACGTTCGAAAACTGACACTAAGAGATTCATATACACGAAACTAAAGTGTAAATTGATATCTTTAGTTATATTCATTCTAATAATTTTCATTTACTTTTTAAAGCGTTACCTTTAAATTGCAAGATATTAAAAATTGAAAACATGAAAATAAGTATTTTTGTCAAATTTATTCATCTTAATTGTTTTTAAGGACCTAAACATAATTTAAATGTGTATTAAAGACCTCGCAGCAAGTGGAATAGATGATTGAAGCTTCTTCGTATATCCCCTTAAATGTGAGATTTCGCCGGGGTCGTGTTCTAATCTGAAAACTGCACCCTGAGGACACGGAGCGACCTAAGTACGACCGCCTTCTGCATTTTTCCGTAAGTGTTTTAGCATATTGTTGCCACGCAGGGATGCTTTTCAGGCTGTTAATCAGTGAAAGCTTGGCAACTCCAAAAGCGCCGATTATAACGACGTTAGAATATTCCGGGTTCAATCGTAATAAAGCACTCTAATACATTTTCCATGCAGACGTCTTGAAAAGTGTGTTTATTTACATTTGGAGTAAACAGGTTAAGACTTTTTGTCACTTTTCAATGAAAAAATTCGTTTTATACAAAAAAACAAGGATAAGGGAGTTTTATAAGTAAGGATAAGAAAGGTATTTTTTACTGGGCTCAATTCCTTAGTCAAGAAGAGCTGGTTTCTTTTAACTGTACCTGTCATTTGATCGGACATTTTCACCGATGCCCAACCTAAACTTCTTTGAACAGCCATTTTCCATTTTTTGTATCTTGCATCTCTTTCTGGAAAAGATAAAAAAGAATTTATAGATATTAAACATATGCTGCCACAATGTTTTAAAATCTAATAACATCTCCATATGCTCAAGACCTCTTTGACTCGTGAGAGGTTCCTGGGGTTGCAGGCGGAGAGATGAATGTGAGACTTTTTAACATACTCAATAAAATTTCTCACTTTCGTCTTTTCTGTATTAATTTTACACTTTTGAATGTTTTTCACGATCTTCTATCCGGCTCAAAAGGTCATTTGTTTAATGTTTATGTTTATAAATAATTAATATTGCCAGATCAGGAATAGACAGAGAAGAATCGTTAGAAATAATGAATAGCTCAAGTTTTATTTTAAGTATAGAATACTTGGCAGACTAAGACCATTTTTGAGAACCACACAGATCACTCACTCGTTTATATAGACATTCGTGTAAGATCTAAGATTTAATGTCCTTACTGAGTTAATCACTTTACTGATCCGAGAAGATCGGACAACGATCTGTCGCGATTCACTGCTGCTCGCACACTGGTTTTCTCAAGCGACAAGGCCATCAAACATTCATTTAAATAATAAGGAAACCTAAAATAGCTTTGAAAAAGCCGATATAGATAAATTGAATAATTTTCAATCGCAGAAAATCTCATAAAGACTGGAGATTAGAACTTTAAACAATACATTTTTATTATATCAACTATTTTGACAATAAATATTTTGAAAAGGTTCAAACAATGTCTGTGTATTATTTCTCCACTGGGCAGTAACTTCAGTTATTTACACACTGTAAATTTACTTTAAATATACTAAGAAGTTTGTCATGACAATGGCAGGATTTTGACGGGATCGGGTGCTTATCTGAAAAACTGCATCTGATCCCAGCGAAATCGCGGTAAAATTTCAGTCATAACCACGTCTCATGCCCGTAAGATAGGCGGTCAGAGTCTGTGATTGAATCAATATGACGATCCAACAAAAGTCTCGTGCACCATATGGACACAAAGCGACCGAAGGACGACCGCCTTTTACATTTTCCCGCAAGTGTTTTACCATATTGTTGACAGGCAGAGATGCTTTTCAGGCTGTTAACCAGTGAAAGCTTGGCACCTGCAAGAGAACCGATTATAAAGACGATTAGTTTAAACGAATATTCCGGGTAAAAGCCTCGCGATTCCCTTATAAGTTCTCTATACCTCTCCTTCTTTTTATTATTCTTGGCTATGACGTTTTTGTCAGCTATCATTTGATAACGAACATTGTTCGCTTCTCGAAGTCAAGAAGAAGTATGTCAGACCTCAAGTGTGCAATAGAAACAATTGCCGAGAATATAAAGTTCTAGCATATGCGGCACTTCTCATTCTCGACGATTGTCTCGATATCCCTAGGAGTATTTAGAGGAGCGATATTAAGGTTAATGCCGTAAGAGTGACAGAGATGGTAATAAAGCTCTCTTAGTGCCGCATTGTGCCTTCGGATGCAGGTCGTTCCCGTATGAATTGGAAAACTAGATAGCATGTGTGACAGATGCTCGCGGTGTGCATGGCACGCCTTGCAGCTATAATGCGGAATGTGTTGGTTCAAAATGTGGCGACGGAATGTTGAGGTGGAAATGACACCGTCTTGACATGCCAAAATAAAACACTCCGTGCCCGACTTCAATCCAGGTGATTTGAGGAAAGCAAAAGTTAGCGAGTAATCGAGATAGATCAGATGTGATGCATATTGCTTACCCCTGATACTGAAGCGAAGTTCGAGTGTTGCAGCAACCTCCTTCACTGCCTTGTAGAGAAACGATCTTTTGCCTATTTCATCAGGCTTCCGGACGAATTTACGAAGAGTGTCACTTCCATTTGCGACTTCAGAGATGCCAAACAGTTTTTCTCGTCTTAAATAAACCTTGGCGCATATTCCTTCTACTTTCGATCTGCAGGTATGCCGCACAAGTACCCGTCGGAATGGCGAAGTGCTCGAGATAGTGGCAATAATGTGAGGAAAAAGAGGAGTGGGTTCATGGTGCCGCCCTGAAAGACCTCTCTCTGAAAGGTCATAGCAAATCTGGTTTTCCAAAGCACCATCCATCTCTCTATACACCTCACGATTTGCGGATGAATCTTTGAGCTTTCCGGTAATCAATCCAGGTCATCGATAGGTCACGTTGGTAGGATGCTGCATCTTTGCAGACACATCTGTCGATGAGCAGGTTTTCCCGACATCCTGCTACGCCTTTCTTTGAGAGGCGTTGGTCATACATTTCTTTCCACACAAGTCCGATTTTTCGAACAATACCAGTAAATGCTGCACTTCGTAGACTTCTCTCAAAAATACTTCGACCTCCTATGGTTAGGGCGGGTGGTCGCCTGTAAGTAGAGGGTCTTGGAAGAGTCAATATGGGTCGGACAGAATCTGTCAATTTGCTCAGACCCACCTCTCTCTACGCTGTTAACTTCTCTTAGGGTCAGATAGTATCCGTAATCTCTCAACAATATGTTGCCTGATGGTCAGCAGCTTTGACTTGTTAACTGTGTGATAATAGATCCGGAGTTCGCGCCAGATGTTTTGCAGTTAATTACACACTGATTGCGGGACGCGTACTGTCTTGACCTTCGGGTGGACGGAGCGACTGAATCACGACTTGCTAGACTGCTACGATGCGAGTGTGGCCCGTCAACGGGGTTACATGGCACGGCTGCATGCTCTGTGGTGCGAG
>NC_046659.1:14702544-14704621 GCF_010883055.1 Belonocnema kinseyi | reverse complement strand
TACGGACTGTAACCACCTATCTTATGGTCGTGAAACGTGGTTATGGCTGAAGTTTTACCGCGATTTCGCTGGAAGCGAGTGAAATTTTCCAGATTAGCACCCGCTCTCGGCGAAATCCTGCGGTTGTCCTTGTGACAAATTTTTAATTATATATATATATAATTAAAAGTTTGTCATGAGGACGACCGCTAATCTGAAAAACTGCCCCCGATCCCAGCGAAAGCACGATAAAATTTCAGCCATAACTACGTCTTACGACCATAAGATAGGTGGTTACAGTCTGTAACGGAATCAATACGACGATCTGGCAAAAGTCTCGTGAACCTTGAAGACGCGGAGCGACCCAAGGAAGGCCGCCTTCTGCATTTTTACCGAAAGTGTTTTAGCATATTATTGACACGCATGGATGCATTTTAGGCTATCAGCCAGTGAAAGCTTGGCACCTCCAAGATCGCCGATGATAAGGACGATAAGTTTAACAGAATATTACGGGTACAATCGTCGCAACTCCCTTATAAGGTCTTTATATCTCGATTTCTTTTCATTCTTCTTGGCTATGATGTTTTTGTCAGCTGGTGCCGAAAATTCGATAACGAATATGGTTCACTTCTCGAAGTCAAGAAGAACCACGCATGAGATGGACAACTAGAGAGTATGTAAGCTATATACTCGGGGTCTGCATGGCACGCCCTACAGCTATCATCGGAAATGGCTTGGCCCAAAATGTGGCGACGGTATGTTAAGGTGTAAATGACACCGTCTTGACATGCCAAAATGAAACGCTCGGTGCCAGACTTTAATCCGGTTGATTTAAGGAAAGCAAAAGTTAGCTTACACGACATTGACTGGTGTTCCACATTCCTGTGGAGGATGCCGTGCATCCTCTTATCGAGGAGCTATTCACGGAAGTTTTTCTCTTCTGCTTTCTTAATCCGGGTTTTCAGGAGTGAGTACTCGAGATAAGATTTGATGCATTTTGCTCACCCCTAATAGTGAAGTGAAGTCCGAGTCTTTCAGCAGCCATCTCCGCTGCTTTATACAGAAACGCTTCTTTGCCTACATCTTTGTGCTTTCTAACGATTTTAAGAAGAGTGTCTCTTCCATTTGCGACTTTATGTCGTCGCGAAAGTACCCGTTGGAATGGCAATGTGCTAGAGATAGTGGCAATAATGTGAGGCAAAAGAGGAGTGGGCTCATGGTGTCGCCCTGAAAGACAGTTCTCTGAAAGGTGACCTTGTTGTCACACGACTAGTTCCAGATGAGATGGTAAATCTGGTTTTCCAAAGTGCAATCAATCTCTCTATGCACCTCACGATTTACGGATGAACCTTTAAGCTTTCCAAAAGACAGATGAAAAGTTAGTGGGAGATTGAATCGAAAGCTTTCCGGTAATGTATCTAGTCCATCGATAGGTCACGCTGGTTGAATGCTGCATCCTTGGAGACACATCTATCGATGAGCAGGTTCTCCCGACATCCTGCTACGCCTTTCTTGGAATCGCGTTGTCAGCTAAGTTGCCTATGTTTGGCAGGAGTATTGTGCGGCCTTTCACGAACCACTCCGGAATTGTCTCTAACGACTTTAAATATGAGGTGAAAATACGGGCCAAATGCTGATGGGTCAAAGAAAACTTCTTCCACTCGCAGGTCTTAATACCATCGGGTCCTGGAGCGAAATAGTTCTTCATCCCTCTTAATACTTTTTTCACCTCCTCGGTAGTGATGGTTAGGCATTCTTCTTCAGGTGTTATGAGGTCATCACACAGCTCCTTAAAGCTATTTATGTTCTCTGAGTCTTCGTCTAATCTATGCTGAACTTCGTAGACTTTTGTCCGAAATACTTCGACCTCTGGTTTGGGCTGGTGGTTGACAGTAACTCGAGGATCTTGGAAGAGTCGAGAACGGTCAGAGAGAAACTGTTCGTTTTCTCTGACCCACCTCTCTCTCCGCTCTAGACCTCTTTTAGCGTCAAATAGCATATATATATATATATATATATATAATTAAAAATTTGTCATAAGGACAACCGCAGGATTTCGCCGGGAGCGGGTGCTAATCTGAAAAATTGCACCCGCTTC
>NC_046659.1:14694890-14702444 GCF_010883055.1 Belonocnema kinseyi | reverse complement strand
AATCGAAATCAAAGTTTTTACACATTTCGATAGTTTTTGAGCTGCTCTTATTAATTAAACCACCGAGTAATGGGGCTTTGGCTCGAGATTCCGTGAAACATCTCCAACCTCTCACCATATCTTCGCGTCTCATCTACACCCCGTCCGTGAGTCGCGTTCACGACGTATCTCCTTTTGCGAGAATGTAGTGGTAAGTGGTGAGGGAAGATTTCGTAAACAATTTTCAATTGTTTAAACAAGTCCACGTTTTTGAAATTGGTATCCCACGCTACTTTTTGTTAAATTATTTTTAAATTTGAATACATTTCTTTGAATTTTGAACAAATTTCTATTTCTTTAAACAATTTTTATTTGTTTAAGCAGTCATTTTTTTATAACTGAAAAAATGAAATAAAATAGAAAACATTCAATTAACCCATTAACGCCCTTAAATATTTGTATTCAAATTTTCTTCAAAATTTCATATCATGGCCAACTTTGGTCTAGAAATACGGAACTACACAGATTTCCCTCTGCTGAAACTACACAGATCTCAGGAACAGGTTCAGATTAGATTGAGCATGATAAGGCAGGTTCACACCTGCCCAGAAATTTCTGACAAGACTCATTGCTCGGGTGCCTTTTGTCACCGGCGGGGGCTAATGGGTTCATTACGATTTTAAAAGTAATGTTGGAGAAGTAATTATTCAAACAAACTATATTTGTTTACACAATTGAAAGGTAGTAAATTTATTCTTTCTATACACTGTACAGTCAGAAACATAATAGTGTGTGTTCTTTTTTATTCGATTTTTTAGGCAACGGAAATTGCTAAAAAGTAACAATAACACGTAAAAATGTAGTTTTTTGGGTCTTATTTGAGGCGCAGCGCGGAGAATGGGGGGTGGACGGGTAATAAAACTTATTAGTGTGATTTTATTTTGTAGACACTGGTCTTAAATCCCAAAGAAATTGGACACGTTTCCATGAAACCCTGGAATATTAATGTTGTTAAAAATGGAATATTAATGTATTAATGCGAGTTGATATTCGAATTTCGAAAAAAAAATTACGGATTTTCTTTCTCAGGAAATGGAAACTTTTGCAGGGATGTCTTCCCCTGCAGCTAAAGTGTTTTTTACTGTATATATAGTATTTACAAAAATTAAGTATCAACATCTATTGTTATCCTTCAAGATTTTGCTTTATTGGCGTAAATCCATAGATCCCGCAAACAACTATTTTTACTCAATATAAGTTTTTAAATATTTTTGTAGCAACAACATTCCTACTACTACAATGATTTTTCGAAATAATCAATGGTATTTCGATTGTCTTGAAATGTGTATTTATTGCTATAATAGTTCCCCCATCATTTCTCCCAATTATTTCAACTCTGTAGCAAGCATATTTATTTATTTCGAATAGTTCAGAGGAGTACACCCTTGGTGAACCAAATTTTTGTCAATAAAATTAAATCGAAGTTATTAGTATCTGAAGACAAACGAACCTTTTCCATATTTGTACTGAACCCCCTAACATTCTGATAGTAAATAGTTAGCTTCGTTCTCGCTCCGAATACTTGCCTTTCGCCAGTTTTCTTCTTGTCTTCTTTTTCGATTATGACAGGTACTCGTTGCCGATAGACGATTTAAAGATCCGCTTCTTCCTTCTAACATTCTCTTGGTCAACTCCTGGTGTAGATTTGAGAGTTCCTTTTTCTGCATTTTTCTGTCTGGAGTGCATCTGATTCCCTTTAGAATCCTCATTCTCTAGCCCTTCAATACTCTTCTTATTTGCAGTGTCCTTTTTCTTCCCATCAACTTCTGCCACATCGAAAACTAAGAGTACGTTTCTTCTGCTATTTCTATCTTCTAATTAATGTATGCAGGAATTGCAATTACTTGCACCATCCTGAAGCATATTTTTAATCCTTCCATCAATGACTTTGTATCCTTTTTGAATATTATCAAGCCTATGTTTCACTTCTTCAAAACCTTTATCCACTGCCTGCCATCAACTGTCTATTTTGTCTTCTAATTTGTCCAATCTCTTATCAAGCATTTCGCTTAGATGCAAAGTCAACAATATCTACGTCGTCACTTTTCGTCGAATTCGCATGTGAATTTGTACAAGCACGACAGCAAGAGACAAGCAAACATTCTTTCCTCTTTCTTATCCTCGATCCACAATTTAAATGATCTGTATTTTCGCATCCACACACACACACACACACACACAAATTTGTCATAAGGACAACCGCAGGATTTCGCCGGGAGCGGGTGCGAATCTGAAAAATTGCACCCGCTCCCAGCGAAATCGCGGTAAAATTTCAGCCACAAAAACGTCTCACTACCATGAGATAGGTGGTTACAGTCTGTAACAGAATCAATACGACGATCCAGCAAATGCCTCGTGCACCATAATAACACGGAGCGACCCAAGCACTACCGCCTTCTGCATTTTTTCCGCAAGTGTTTTAGCATATTGTTGACATGCAGGGATGATTTTTAGGCCAATAGCGAGTGAAAGCTTGGCACCTCTAAGAGCGCCGATGATAAGGACGATTAGTTTAACAGAATATTCCGGGTACAATCGTTGCAACTCCCTTATAAGGTCTCGATACCTCTCTTTCTTTTCAATGGTGAGTCGACGACCTGGGTGCGCCGGGTCGTGCACCATTTCATTTTAAACGTCATCTATGAGAAGTCTTTGAAATTTACATTTTGTCCCTAACCGAAGCAATTACAATTGGTAAGTCGAAGCAGGTAGTTTAACACGTATTTTACAAAAAAATTCAAAATTCAAACTTTTCCAACATAAAAAATAGCTACTAATGCTGAGGCGACGACCTGGGTGCGCCTGACCGTGAACCAGGTCCTTTCAAACGTCATCTACGAGAACTTTTTTAAAATTTAAATTTTGTAAATAACAAAAACAATTGCAAATGATAAGTCTACGGAACCGAGTGCGCCGCATCTAGCACCAGCTCGTTTAGAAGGTCATCTACGAGAACTCTTTGAAATATAAATTTTATCCATAACCAAAACAGTTACAAATGGTAATTTGACGAACCGGGTGCGCAGGATCGTGTACCAAGTCCTTTCAAACGTCATCCACGAGAACATTTTTGACATTTAAATTTGGTAAATAATTAAAACAATTACAAATGGTGATTCGACGACCCAGGTGCCCAGGATCGTACACCAGGTACTGTAACACGAATTCTACCAGACCTTTTTTAAAATTCAAATTTTGTCAACACCCAAAATAACTACTAATAGTGAGGCGACGACCCGGGTGCGCCGAATCTTGTACCGGGTCATTTAAAACGCCATCTACAATAACTCTTAGAAATTTCATTTTGGGTAACCGGTTCGTCGATCCACTATTGATAGTTATTTTGAGTGTTGGAAAAACTTGAATTTTGAACAAGTTTAATAGATGACCTTTTTAACGACTTGGTGCACTATCCGGCGCACCCGGGTCGTCACCTCCGCATAAGCAGCTATTTTTGATGTTAGAAAAGTTTGAATTTTGAAAAAGTTCTTGTACAATACGTGTTAAACTACCTTGGGAACAAAATTGCGCGCCAAGGTCATCGACTTACCATTTACAATTGCTTCGGTTAGTGACAAAATGTAAATTTCGAAGAATTCGCGTAGATGACGTATAAAATAAACTGGTGCACGATCCACGGCACACGGGTCGTCGCCTCACTATTAGTAGTTATTTTGGGTATTGGAAAAATTTGAATTTTGACAAAGGTCTTGTAGAATTCGTATTAAACTACCTGGTGCACGTTTCTGCGAATCCAGGTCGTCTACTTATCATTTGTAATTGTTTTGCTCATAAAAAATTTTAATTTCAAAAAAGATCTCGTGGATGACATTTAAAAGGACCTGCTGCAAGATCCGGCGCACCCAGGTCGTCGACTTACCATTTGTAATTGCTTTAGTTAAGAACAAAATGTAAATCTCAGAGAGTTCTCGTAGATGACATTTAAAACGAACTGGTGCACGATCCGGCGCACCCGGGTCGTCGATTCACCATTTGTAGTTGTTTTGGTTGTTGACCAAATTTAAATTTCAAACATTTATCGTAGATGACGTTTAAAAGGACCTGGTGCACGGTGGAGCGGGTGGTCGACTTAATACTGAGAGTTATTTTGGGAGTTGGAAAAATTTGAATTTTGACAAAGTTCTGGTAAAATACGTATTAAATTACCTGGTGCACGATCCTGCGCAACCGGGTCTTCGTCTCACCATTTGTAGTTGTTTTGGTTATGGAAAAAAATTTTAATTTTTAAAAAATTCTCGTAGATGACCTTCTAAATGACCTGGTGCGCGATGCGGCGCACCCGGGTCGTCGAATTAACATTTGTAATTTTTTTATTGACCAAATTTAAATTTTAAAAAAGTTCTCGTAGATGACGTTTGAAAGGACAGAACAGAAGACGGTTCTAATCATTTTCGCTCAAAAATTAAGTTTTAGAATTTTAAAGAAATCTACTTTGTTTTAGACTCAGTGCAATATACCTTCAGGAGTTGTTGTAGGTAGAAACGTATCCATTGCGACGGTTTCCACTCCTTCACCTTCTAATTCCCAAACATCTATTCCTTCCGCATGTCCGGCCGCTTTTGCTGCTCCTAGAGCAGTGATATCCGGCATTCTTGATCTAACTATAAGATGTAATATTCTTGTTATCAATTAAAGAAAATTCTATTTGATGGTAAAAAATTATTTTTTATAATAAAATCCCTTAATATAAACAATTTTACTTACAAACGGGTGTGCCACAGAGGTCTGCTTGTAACTGCATAAGAAGATTATTGGTAGACATTTTTCCATCCGTGTGCAGTTTTGTTAATGGAAATCCGCAGTCTTTATACATTGCTTCTAAAATATCTCTAGTCTGAAAACAGACAGCCTCTAACGATGCTCGAATAAGGTGTTGCTTTGTTGTGAATGCAGTGAGACCACAGATTATCCTAAAATTACAAAATAAAGCATATCATACGCAATGTCCAAAACAAAAAATGTCTTCTCTTATTTCAAAACATCAACCTAATATATACTTAAATAAAACAGAGGGACAGGGAAAAAGAGAACTAATATTTTTAATAAAGAAAACTCACCCTCTGGCATCTTTTCTCCAATATGGAGCATATAGTCCAGAAAAGGCAGGAACAAAATACACATCGCCAGTACTAAAAACGCTCTGAGCTAAATGTTCGCTTTCATGAACGTCTTTGATTAGTTTCATATTATCTCTTAACCATTTTATTGCGGCACCTGCTACAGCAACAGAACCTTCCAATGCATATACTGCTGGACTGTTTGGACCAAACTGATAAGCTACTGTTGTCACCAAGCCATGTGATGAAAACACTCTCTGCAAAGAACTTTTTCCATTATTATTCTAGAAGATTATCGTGCTGGAAATATTTGTAATACATGTAAAAATCACGCACCGAGTGTCCCGTATTACAAAGAAGAAAACATCCACTTCTGTATGTATTTTTTGCTTGACCCTGTTGTAGGCAATTTTGACCAACCAAAGCGGATTGCTGATTGCCAAGGATCTATAAGGTTTACATAGATTATATTTGAAAGCATGATTTACATATTTTGTTAAGCCTTGTTAAATCGTCGAATGAACAAAAACTTACACCTGACAAAGGAATGCCCTTCAAAGGACCAACTGCAATTTTACCATAAATCTCAGAACTGCTTTTAATTTCTGGTAGCAGTTTCATTGGAATTTCAAAGTATCTACACAATGTGGGATCCCACGTTAAGGTTTCGATGTTCATTAACATTGTTCTCGATGCGTTGGTAACATCGGTTATGTACAAACCATCGTCTTTTCCACCCGTTAAATTCTAAAATTATAAATATATTTAGAATGTGACACATTCTTATTATACAAACATATACCTGTAATAACAGCCTGCTTACCCAAACTACCCAAGTGTCCATTGTCCCTACTTTACACCGTTTTTCTCTAATGGCCTTTTTAACAGCAGGTACATTGTCCTTTAACCAGCGAATTTTCAATGCCGAAAAATATGGACTGACAGGTAATCCACAGAGAGGCTTTAAATGATTTTTGCTATGGTCCGGAAACTTGGCTATAATCTGATCCACAGTTTTATCTGTTCTTATATCAGACCAAACTAGAGAATGAGAAAATAATTCAAACTGTATAAAATATTTTTGTGAATCATATGAAATCATACAGGACCTTAAAAATAGACTTTGATAGTTTTATATTGGTAACGGGAACTTACACCTTTCAGTTTTCTTATTCAAAATAGTCACATTCATAGGTCGTTACCAAACTTGTAATTTGCTCGTAATTTGTAATCTACGCACATTACATCGCTGGCAATTTAAAAGTCCTTCACCTCCCGGTTAGACCAGGTGGCATCGCACCGAGTTTGTAACTGGAACGTCTGGGGTCAATTACAGCAGCTTGCATTTTTTGCCAATTTTTTCTAACTTTTTTTTTTATTGCAATTGACTATTCCAGTTATCTAAATCCAGCCAAAATATTGATTTTTTACCATTTTTTAATATGGAAAAATCAATTTTTACAGACCTTTACCATTTATGAAGTAAATACTTCAAGCATAATTCAGTCTTTGGAGAAATTCGATTTCTTATGCCATTTTTTGTTTTAAAAAAATAACACTCATTATTCTGATTTCAAAATAAAAATGTTATGGCGACAGAAAATATCTTTTATTCATATTCTAGTCATATATCATTTTATTTAACTATTTCTCTATAGTTAAATATTTATTTTATTCTTAGTATATTATTTTGACATACTTTATCTTTATTTTATATGAACATAATACTCAAAATATTATTATTCAACTAAATTAAGAAAAACGAGAATTTTCCATTAAAAAAACATTTTCTTGAAGTAAAAAGTAAAGATTTATTTAAACACAACATTCAATTGCAGTAAAAAAAAAATAAAAAAGAAATCGACAAAAAATGCAGACAATATAAATCAAGCTCAATTCATGTAACGAGCGTGGATTTACTTAAATCCGTTTTTTTCGAGCATGGTTAAAAAGCGCATTTTATTACATTAGTATATTACAAGTTTGGTAATGACCTACTGGGAGGAGTATGAATCGAAATAAGATTCCAAAGGGTTATGTTACTTTCTGAGACATAAACGAATTTTAAATTTATTTAAATATTTACATAATTAATTTTTATTTAAACTTACTAATTGCATTATACAGAGGTTCCCCTGTAATTGCATCCCAAGTGATCGTAGTTTCTCTTTGGTTTGTAATGCCAACAGTAATGATATCATTCATACTTAGATTAATTGAATCTAATTTCTTTTTGACATCCTTGACACATGCCTTTATGGCAAAAAGTATCTCTTTTGGATCTTGCTCAGCCCATCCTTCTTGTGGATTAATTTGTTCAATATCAATTTGATGTGATACAATTTCGGCGACATGTTTTGCATTAAAAACCTATGCAAAAAGAATTAAAGTGATTTATGCAATTATAAGCCTGAACCCTGGTGGAACTTTCAGAAAG
>NC_046659.1:14638541-14694790 GCF_010883055.1 Belonocnema kinseyi | reverse complement strand
GTAAAATGCATGAGTGACCTTGTACTTTCGATCTGCAGGTTTGCCGCACAAGTAGCCGTCGGAATGGCGCAGTATTAAAATGATTGTTCTTAGGATCCATGCTCTGGAACGTGTGAAGCCATCCCTGGTCCGTAATCTCAAAGCCATACCTGCGTGCGAAAAAACATTCCGAGGTACTTGCAAAATGACGCAGAGAGCTGTAATTCTTGAGTTGCTCCGTGCCCTTAAGAGACACGAATGGTCTACCGGTGCGTTATTGTAATTCCATCGTGCATTATGACTACCCAGCTCTCGTTTGTGAGGCACTGCAAAACAACGATAGCTTCCCCCCTCCGAGAGCACCGATTATAAGGGAAATCATTCAACTCGAATATCCTGGGTAACGTTATGTGTAGTGCGTATGTTGTAAGCATTTAGAAGATTCAGGCTTTCAGCCGACTGCCTGCGTTCAGAAGAATTTGGGACAAAATCTATGCTCGGCGTCCAAGTGCCTAGTTTATTTAGGCATTTTGAAGAATGCTCAGCTATTCCGCTGAAGGCCTGCCATGTTTTAGGCAATTTTAAGAAACCAACTAGAGTATTGAAACACATTAAATAGCTATTAAACATTTTATTTTTATTTTCATGTTCATCTAAATCATAAAATATACTTCTACAAAATCATAAGAATAAAGATTTTATGTCATATATTTAAAAAGTCTTTAAATTTAAGTTCATGTTTATATAGGATTCAAAGATAAGCATTTTATTTTTATGTAGCAATTCGGTCACGAAAAGAATTTAATAAATGGATTTACCATTTAACATGCATCACTTGAATTCTGAACCCATTTCGTGCAGAATATAGTGAATAATACAACGTAAAATAGCTGTATTTACGATTTACTTGCACATGTTACAATTTGAAATAGTGAAATTGAATAAATTCTACAAGAAAAAGTGTGTTCAGAGTTCGAATGATGCATGCTAAATAGTTAATTTGGACATTTACTAAAAAAGAAACAATTGTTCTTCAATTTAAAGTAGATGATTTCTTGTTACTCTTATATAAACAAAAATGTTGAGCAGAAAGAACTATGTTTAAACTTAATAAAAAGAAGAGGACACTGTATTTTTATTTTTCAATTTGATGGTCTTGGAAAAAAGCAAACGGCTAAATTTATCATTCAACATGCATCATTTGAACTTTAAACACATTTTTTGTAGAATTTAGTGAATATTACAACGTAAAATAGCCGTATTTACGATTTTCTTTGCACAAGTTAAAATTTGAAATAGTAAAATTAAATAAATTCTACGGAAAAAATATATTCCGAGTTCAAATGATGCATGTTAAATAGTTAATTTAGACATTTACTAAAAAATTTAAATTTATGAAAAAATAATCAATAGCACTTTAATTTAACATGCGATGGGTTTCAGTCTGCGGAAATTTGTTCGAGAATTCGAGAGAAGTTTGGGGGACTGTAATAAAAACTTGCTTATTCGATATGGCATTGCAGATTCGATTCGGCATGGCAGACGGCGAGATTAGTTCTCCACTCTGCACCGAGGGAAAGTCAGCGAAAACGGCGAAAAGACCTATGAATGAAGACACTGGGACTCAAATGAATGAGCAAAAAAAAAGGAAACGTGAGAGAAAGCCCAATCTAAAAAACTTTGTGCAACTAATGCTAAGAGTCTAAGCAGTATGGAGAACTTGATCAGGGTGGCCACAAGATTTAATTTTCCTATTTTTTGGATATTTCCCTGACAGGAAAGTATTGCAAAAGCGAATGAGGTTTCAATAATGTGCCAAGCAAAACTGAAACAAGCCAGAAAAATGCGTTTTACATGACAGTATGGATTAATGGTAAAGGTCATGTATCAAAACTATCAATAAATAAATAATTACAAATAAAAAACTAAGAATCGAATTCTATTTTTAAAGAATGTACATTGAAAAAATATTTATAATGATATTAGGAAGTGCTTCCAAAATAATATTAAAACATATCAATTTCTATTTTTCCTGCCAGATACTTCATTTCCCTGACACTTCCCTGGCATGTGGCCATCCTGTTTATAGTTAAACGTGTGAAGAGTAATGCATTGTCATTTGTGTGCCATGGATGAAATTTGGAAGCAAAAAAATCAGTGGGCATAAATTCATTCGTCAATAGAACTTTCCCCCCTACCACGTGGGCTCATGGACGCGTCATCCACCTTCATCCAGGATCCCATAAGCAGGATCGTATAGTGTCTCTTCAAACAAGAAGTTATATTTTGAAGCACCATTTTTGTTATGCAGTTATCAATTTATTTTTGTTGTATTCTTTGAAATAATTTCGTCCAAGCGAGGTGAGCGGAATTTTAGAGATTAAATAATGATTTTGATTTTGTTTTCGTATTTTTTATTCTTATCATAAGTCACACTCTTTAAGTTGGTTGTGCGCGTCTCTATCTGTGTGTGAAACATTTCACACGTTGCTGTGTGTCGTCGTCTGAACGTTAAAGTAAGAACTTGTCTCATTGTTTCAGCATAGAAGTTCATATTAATTGTATTTCAGTTTTATAAATGATTGAAATATATGAGTTTGATTTTTAGAGCAATTTTATTGACACTAAAGAATTTAGCTGTGTTATTAATTAACGCTCACCTGTTCGTTAATGCATTTATCGTCAAGGTTTTATAAAGATTGCATGTTTTTTCTATAACACAAACTTCTCTTGCTCATGAATACTGCTACAACACATAAAACGATTTCAATAGCAATTAGACTATCTACGCAATGATTATACACACGATGGTGTTATTATTATTGTTTTGATTGTATAATATTAGGCTTAACCTTAATTGTTCTAATCGGCTATTTTGCAAAGCTCCAAGAATGCGCAGTTTCATTGAAATATGAGTTACAGTTCTGTAGCTTTACTTGCAATTTACGGAGGAATGGAGAATTATTTTCATCTTACAGATTTTTCAATTGCAGTTGTGATATTTAAAGATCACTAAGGATGTTCTCTAAATTATTATGTTAGACAAATGGGATCAGTTCTACCAGAAGATACTACTTACTATCCACATAATTTTAATATTTTCGATTAAAAAATATGCAATCTCAGTTAGCGTAAAAACATTTTCAGAATTCGATTAGTCAATTATATCAGTGCGGTATACTTATGATTTCTGGATGATAAGTAGAATCTTCTGTTAGAATTCATCACATATGACTAAAATGATAATTTAAAGAAAATCCTTGAGACAATTTTTTTTACCTAAAATATCTTAAACTGTGATATTTCCAACTAGAAGCATAGGCAAATTCAAGAATTTAAAATAAAATTTGTTTTAAATAGCATCATTTCATGCTTTATCAAGCGAATTTTAAATCGCGTACAACATCGATAAATTCAAACCAAAAGTTCTTGCACTTCCAGTTTTATTATGATTCGTGCTTCGGAGCTTTTCTATGGTTATTCTCCGCTCACACGGAGAAAAAGATCTAAGAAGAAGTCGCGAGCTGCGGCAAGCGGAATTGATTGGGGGTTGACAGGCTCAAAGTACATCAAAATCCATTAGGCGCGTATTTTTTCTTTCAATCCAATGGGCCTTAGTTTCCCAGATATCAAGATTTGAATATTGTTGGTCAAGCGCTCGTCTTGCCATTGCAGTCCGAACCCCGGACTAGACGCTTACAGTCAGTCCGACACATATTTTGTAACAAAAGTAAAGTCATATGATTTCTATAGAGGTTTTCACGTACATTGCATATCTCAAAACGAAAATTATCCATCACGTCAAGCTTTTGAAAAAGAACGGGATCAACAAATATTTGTTTGTTATAAAAAGTAGTATGGAAACATATTCTTCGCCAAATTGACAGTTTTACGCCCGGGGCTACCACGGTCAACTAACGCAGCACCAGAGTACGAGTACTGTCAAGCCTAATGTGCCTCTAAACTTACATGTAACTCTCTTGGGATACTTATCTCGGCAAAAATATATGAAGTAAGTGTAAAATGTCATATTACACTTTTTATCTCGTTCATAATTTTGCAGATGCTGTTAGAATCTGCACGTCTGGATGTGTACAATTCAGTATTAATGGCAGTAAAATAGAAGCGTGAGCTAGACATGTCCACTGAGGGGAAATTTCGTCGATATTTTTCAAATGCCAGAGGGGATTTTAACACCAATGACCTCTACTCATTCAACTTCTGGTTCAAGCTTCTGGACCAGAGAACAGGGAAGTGGTGGTGAAACTCGAACATGAGGTGATTAAGTCGATTTCTCCTCAGTAGAAAGACCTGGTGAAAGCAATGCATTAAAATAACACTATCGTAAGTCGGAAAAATGTATAAAATACTATATTCAATGAGATAATGAAGTAATTTTTCTCAACATCTTCGCGTAATTTGAGCTACTAAGTGACCAACAGTAAGCTAAAGCAAGACAGCGAAGTAAAAGTAAGATAGCAAAAATAAGACCTTATCTGTAGAATTGATTCACATTATGTTCTTGAGAGTTCGCATTGTTAGTCATTATTAAATTATATATACATATATAAGGAGTGTCCCAGGAGTATTGTCGTTCCTTGCAATGGAAATTAGAAAAGAATATTTAATCAAAAAGTCCCATCAAATTTTTGCACCTTGCGCATTCAAACAAAAAAAATAATAAGAACAATTACGAATGTGATGTCTGTTTAAATCGGATGGTTTCAAGGTTTATCGAACCGTAAAATAACTTTGCAAAAAAATCAATTCTTTTATTTAAACATGTTCTAGATAAATTATTGGCTCATCGAAATCCGGTTCACCGAAAAAATGGAAATACAGGCTAGATTCTTCCCTGATTAATTCAGGTGAATCAATATTTTATCTTGAACATGTTTAAATTAAAGAATTGACTTTTTTGCAAAGTTATTTTACGGTTAGATAAACGTACACCTACATACAATTTGAATGCTCTTTAATAACTAAATTACGCAATGGAGCCACAAATTCTCAGGGACTTTTCGATGATATTTTTTTTTCTATCCCCCACTACAAAGAACGACAATACTCCTGGGATGCAGTAAAATTTCAGACATAACCACGACCCATGACTGTGAGATAGGTGATTACAGTTTGTGACGGTATCAATACGATCTGGTAAAAATCTCGTGCAACCTGAGGACAGGGAGCGTCCCAAAGTAGACCGCCTTCTGCATTTTTCCCAAAAATGTTTTAGCATATTGTTCATACGCAGGGATGTTTTTCAGGCTATTAACTAGTGAAAGCTTGGAAGATCCGAGAGCACCGATGATATGGATTTTGTCAGCTGTTACGGCACTTCTCACTCTCGACAATTGACTTTATTGCCCTAGGAGCGTTAGCGGAACAATATCAAGGTTAATTCCGCAAGAGTGACAGGGATGGTAATCAAGCACTCTTAGTGCCGCATTGTGCCTTTGGATACAGGTCGTTCCCGCATGAGTTGGAAAACTAGATAATATGTGCCCTAGATGCCCGGGGTGTGCATGGCACGCTATGCAGCTATTATCGAGAATGTCTTGGCTCAAAATGTGGTGACGGTATGTTAAGGTGGAAATCACACCGTCTTGACATGCCAAAATGAAACCCTCCGTGGCAGACTTTAAACCGGTTGATTTGAGGAAAGAAAAAGTTAGCTCACACGACATTGACTGATCCTCCACATTTCCTTGGAAGATGCCGTGCCTCCTCTTATCGAGGAGCTCTTCCTGAAAGTTTTTTTGCTGCACTTTCTTAACCAGGGCGTTCAGGAGTAAGTACTCGAGATAGATAAGATTTTATGCATTTTGCTAACCCTTGATACTCAAATTTAGTGCGATTGTTTTAGCAGCCACCTCCGCTGCTTTGTACAGAAACGCTCCTTTGCCCACTTCTTCGTGCTTGCTGACTATTTTTGGAAAAGTGACTGTTCCATTTGCGACTCTATGTACTGTACCCAGAATAAGCCTGCTATAAACACATTTAAGATTTAATATTCCGCGACACCTTGACGGCGTGAGATGTAGAGTCGCGGAATAGAAGACTTAAGGGACTACACCAGTTTCTCACTTTCGAAAAATCGATTTTTTGTTGCATATTTTAATAGTACATTGTTCTAAGAATAATTTTCTAAAGTTATATGGCCGTATCATTAATAATTTTGAAATGGGAGCATATGAAGCGCATGGGAATATGCCGAGAGGCGCGACATAAGGCGTGTGCAACTGACCGACAAAAGGCACCAAGAAACCCTGAAGGAGGCTCGGACAGCTCGTAAAAAAGCTGAAGCTGAGCAGCAACCATTTGATGAGCATGAGGAAGGCGAATTGTGTGGCCCTGGAGTAGCATAATAACTGTAAGTATGAGTCAGTAGTCAAAACTTGAAACGCGTTTTCCTCAAAACTGCATTTTTCAAAATGGCTGCAGTTGTAACTTGAAAACTAACTAAGCGATCAACTTCAAATTTAATACAAGTACTCGGGATATGTTTTTGTATCGGATAAAGCACTATTTTTTTGATTTTCAAACAAATGCATTTTCGCCATGCGAAAAATGCGCATGTTTTAAATGCAGAATCGAATTTTCTTTCTAAAAAGATGCCATTTTTCAATTTTTAATATTTTTAAGAGATAGTGGTTCATCCAATGGATGAATCTCATATAGTTTAATGGAAAATTTTGATTTTTTGTACAAGGTCACTCATGTATTTTACATAGACGATCTGAAGATCTATGCTAAAAACAAAGAGCAACTACATCTAGCTCTAGGGATTGTCGAACGATATACTAAGGAAATTTGAATGGAATTTGGGTTAGACAAATTCGCCAAGGTTTATTTGCAGCGACGAAAATTTAATGGCATCCCTGAAGATCCTGAGCTCGTTGATAGAAGCGCTATACGACACCTTTGCGCTGGAGAAACTTATACATACCTGGGCGTACCACAGAGCCGCATTCAGGATGTTACATCTATAAAGGATACTTTCCGAAGCCTTTCCTTGTCTGTTAAGCTTCCTGAAATCACTTTACCAGAGTTTTCAGGAGACTATAAGGATTGGTAGAATTTCCGCAATTTATTTAATGCTTTAATAATTCAAAAAGATTCCTTGTCGAATGTAGGAAGATTACACTATTTGAAATTGTCATTAAAGGGCGAAGCTGAAGGTTTTTAAAGACATTTTTCGATAACTGACGCTAATTTTATCTCCACTTCGGAGTCGCTAAAGACAAGATTTGACAACAAGAGAGTTTTAATCCCAACTCATTTACAAGCCTTTATTAAGCTTCCTAATGTGTCGAATAATGTTCTAGAAGACTTAAAAAACTTGCGCGATAAAACAAATGAGTCATTGGGGGCTCTCAAAAATCTTAAACGCTTAACAGAACATTGGAGTGATTCACTTGTTTTTATAATAGTTAAAAAGTTTGATATTACTTCTTTAAAGGAATGGGAGATGCATATTGGTGCTAGCACTGATTATCCCACTTATCAGCAACTTGACTTATTTTTGGAGACTCGCATACGAAGGTGAGGGTGAATCATGTTGCGCTTAAAGAAGCAGACGATTAAGTTTCGTTTCATTTTCTGAATATTCATCTCAATTTATCGCGCTCAACCTTACTTGCTACGGCTGTTATTTCCTTCCAAGCCGAAAATGGAATAAGTCACAGATTTAGAGTTTTGCTGGACCAAAGATCTGAATGTTGTTTTATTACCGAGAGAGGAATGAAAATATCAAGTGCACGCTACAAAAAAGTTAAAGCAGTTGTATATGGGGTTGGAGGAGTTAATATTGGTTCTTCAAGAACGTTAGCAGAATAGCAGAATTTAATAAGTGAGCTTATCGCTACGCATGCTTACCTCGAACCTTTACACGGCGGTCAGCAATTAACTTTACATACGCTCAGATAGCGTCACTGGATTTTTGGAGCTCGCTCTTTGGTTAAATGACTGATCAAAGGTTGCCTGGAGTGCACAAATGAGAGAGCGGCTCTGTCTCAACAACTTATGGGGGACTTACCCGAATTTAGAGTAACCCCACAACGTCCATTCACACATTCTGGTGTGGACTATGCAGGCCTATTTAATGTACGCTTCGCGTCCGGTCGTAGCAGAAAGAGTTACAAAACTTACGTTGCGCCTTTCGTCTGTTGTTGTACGCGAGCTGTCCATTTAGAACTTGTTTCTGATTATTCATCTGCCGTTTTTCTCGCCGCCTATCAGCGATTTTCTTCAAGGCGGGGAAGACCTTTACATTTTTACAGTCATAATGGTACGAAATTTCACGGTGCGGACCGGGAATTAAAAAATTGCCTTTTGAATCTTAGGCTGGATGCTAATTTGCATATTGAGTTCGCATTTCGAGGTACTTATTGGCATTTCATACCTCCTTCCGCTCCTCATTTTGGGGATTCATGGGAGGCTGGAGTTAAGAGTTTTAAACACGATCTGAAAAGAATTATAGGTGCACATACTCTTACATACGAAGAGTTTTATACCCTTCTTACTCGTATAGAAGCTTGCCTCAATTGCAGTCCTATTGCTCCTCTTTCAAATGGTCCTGAAGACTTTTTCTATTTTACACCTGGACATTTTCTGATTGGAGCCTCTTTGACCAGCATTCCAGAACCCTCATTGGAATTTACTTCGGAAAATCGTTTAAATCGATGGCAATTAGTACAAAAAATTTCAGACATTGACTGGAGAAAATGGGCTGTAGATTATTTACAGTCTTTGCAAAAACGCTACAAATGGTTCAACAAAGAGCTAAATCTTGTGATCGGTGATATCTTTCTTGTGAAACATGATTCGTTAACGCCTTCTAGATGATTGTTAGGCCGTATAATTAAATGTTACAAGGGTAAGGACGATTTAGTACGTTTTATTCGCGTAAAAACTGCCAGTTCGGAATATGAACGTCCGATTACTCAGATTTGTCTGTTACCAGTCAGAGCGAAAGAAATGAGCGAAATCTGAAGAACTATTATTGCGAGCGGCATTTGCGTTGTTGACAAAAACTCGATTAAGCACTTATTGTTTTTTTTTCTTCTCATCGTGCAGTTACCACTCATGAAGCGGGCGGTATGTTTCAAGTTGTGATGTTTCGTCTTTGTGAAATTTTCTGCGATTGAAAATTATTGAATTTATGACATCGCCTGTTTCAAAGCTATTTTCAGTTTCCTTATTATTTAAAGGAACGTTTGAAGTCACGTGATTCTTCAGTTTGAGCGTGTGATGATAGCCTTGTCGCTTGAGAAAACCAGTGGGCCAGCAGTGAATCGTGACAGATCGTTGTCCGACGTTTTCGAATCAGTAAAGTGCTTAACTCAATAAAGACATTAAATCTTACATCTTACAAAAATGTCTATATAAACATTATATTATAAAAATAAAAATAAATAAAAATAAAAATAAAAATATTATTTTATATATTTATAAAAATAAACATGAAACAAAACCTAAAGCTTAAAAATTTCAATTTGACAAAGAAATTATTTCTATTCCCATTTTTTCTCTGCTCATTTAAGAGTATATAGAAAAACAAATTTTAAATAGAAAAAATTTGTTAACTAAAGTTTTTTCCAAGGAATAAATTTGTATTTTTATTTAAGAAAAAGCGAATTTAAAGGCTGAAAAATTGTTATCGTAGCCTTAAAGGAGGTTAAAATGATTTCCAATACTCTATAATGAAAATCTAATCGGATTAGCCTTAGAGAAGTTACACTAACAGAAAGTTACGAAGACACGCAAAAATGTGAAAAATTTAGGCTCCTATATATTGATGAACTCTTGATAAATATACCTATGGTTTAGAGAATTATTACATATCCACGAGGACTATAATTTGGCCAAGTTTCAACCTGATAAAAAAATTTAATTTACACTACATGATAGAAAATTTACCCAAAACGATAGAAGTAATCCATATACAATATGGCTACAATAGATTGGACCTTATCCTGTCATCCTCATGTCTTAAAATAAAGTTTGATATCTATTATACCATTTCATTACGAAAATAGACATTTCAACTATATGAAATTGATTTCATCGGCTAATAATAGATAATAACTTATGTTTAATATATGCATATCATTTAAAACATTGATGTAATTTAATTTAATTTCACTGATTTGAACACAGGTTTTTGATTTGCTCATTGTTTAAAATGTAATATACTGTTAATATAATTTTAAAAATACAGTTTATAATTAAAGAAGATTATCTAATCGTAAAAAAAACTTACAAGGAACTCCACAGACAAATTATACTACCAAAAACTAGTGTGATTCCGTGATTTCAGATTCTTTTAGTACATTGATAATTGTAGATACAAATCTATCTTTCAAATACAATTACTTATTCATTTCGAGCCTACTCACAAATCATCTAATTAATTCAAGTAATATTTAAACTACCTTTTAAGTTGAAAGAGTTCCAAGAAACCCCATTTCAATGTACAGCATATGAAGTTATCACTTCTGCCGGGTATCCCACGAGGGCTCACGTGTTTTATAAAAATCAAAATTAGTTTCTTTAATAAAAGTTTTTTTAACTCTCAAACGATATACTCCATCCCAGCATACGTAAACGGCACATTGGTACGAATTGGTTTGTTTGCAATGTTAATTCAATATTTAATATATCAAACATATAATAAACAACTAGCATATATCACACATATTTACAACTTTTCAAAGGAACAAAAACGAATTTCTGTTGTTTTTTTCAATTACTTATTTACCCTGCTTTTTTCAAAAACTTGAGGTGATTAATTATTTTCGTTTTGAGATTCACAATCTACGAAAAAACCCTATAAAATGCTTTTGTTACAAAAATTGTGTGGAATTGTCTGTAAGCGCCAAAACTGGTGTGCGGACTTCTACAGTGGCGAGTCTTGAGCTCAAGCATAAATACTCAAAACACAATATCTGTAAAATAAAGGCCCACTGCATCGAAAGAACAAACGCAGGCATAATGTATTTTAATATACGTTCACCCTGTAAAACCCAAGTCGAATCGGTGTCCCACATCAGCGCGCCACAATAGCATGATAAGTTTTCATGCCACTACAATAATTTTTTTTGTGATAAAAAATTTTCATTTTGTTTCGAAAACGATGGTGGAATACGAAAAAAGTTTACAAGCCAAAATTGCACCCTTTTTAAAGGGCTAAACGGTATTCTTTTTTTGGTATTCTAGCCTGTGCTATTCTCAAAAGGTTCCCAACTAAATTTAACAGAGCGGCCAAAATATCAGTTTTTGAATGAGATTCGTTACCTTATTCGTAAAAAATAATATCGTCACTCATTAACACTACTTTATTAAAGTTTCTAATACAAGGTTTCGTTCAAAACAATGTTCAAGTTAAGATATGCGGCGAAATCTTACCACAAAACGAACGGTTCGAGTACCAACATCTATCACACCAATAAGTGGACCAGGTTTGTTACCTGTACCCGATGATATTTCTGAAAGGCAAAAGAAATCCATAGATTCAATAAATGCATATGTACTTACTATTAGCAACTTATAATGATAATTAAGTAAACATTTAATAAGGATTATTTCATATCGAGTAATTTCAAACTTTGAGCCAACTCGGAAGTTGAGTCAATTCAAAAGTGGCCACCTCGAAGTTTCGAGCTCTTGCAGAATTTTAGTAAAAATGTAAAAAGATATATATTAGCGTCAGACATGATCAGAACAACTAGCGTTAACGGTCTTAAAAATAACTTATGACTTTAAAACAAAAAATATTTTTCACATTCTGAACCTCGACTTAAACTTGGACTATGACCTAGGAAATTTGTAGTAAAAATCATACATTTATATCACAGAAATCCATTAAATCTTTAATTTAAGTCAATAAATGTTGAAAAATCTCTAACGGCTCCTGAAATTACTAAAAATGTCCAAGCGTATTTTTAGTATACAATTTTGTCTAATTATAAAAGGTAGCATTGTGCTTGTCGTGCTTTTGCATGTTGGCGGTTGTGTATAGGGTATTTTATATCATCCCTTAAACAGAAAATGAAGAAAGATTAAAAATATTGCTTATCAAAATCACCTACCTCCAGGATTATACGCATAATACTGAAAAATACTTGTTTTTCGATCTGTCTCAAGTTGTTCCATTGTGAAATTCTACGACGGATAAAAGTCTTCTGCTTCAAGATTATTTCGCAATTATGAGGATCTAAAATTGCATTAAATTAATTACTTTTTAGCGCCATGATCTAATTATATTTGCATGTATTTGACAGTTAGGAATGTATATACACATATACGGAGAAAAAATCTAATATACACAGAAACGAGTTTTTTGCGGTCTGTTTTAAATGCTTAAATGTTCCCTTAATTTACCATTATTCTTATATATTAATATATTATTATTAACCGACCTACTTCAACATATATTTATGATCCCGTATATCGTTACTGAACACGGACGAAAACCCGGAAATTTATTTATGGGTAAATGAAACATTTGATTAGAGGTACTCAAACGACCGGCCGTACATATCTGACGAGCACAAAATACGTAAAAATTCTTTATCCTGAAAATTTAAAAACAGACAATTCCGTAAGATTTAAAAAAAAAAGGAAAGAAAGGGGAGGAAAGAGAAGGGGACAGTGTAGCGGATGAGAGATCGATTCTTTTTTTGCCCTACGCTGAACCCTTAAGGCTCTTCCTAGAGCTTGATTTGTAATTCGTGAACTTTAATCAAGCCTTAGGAAGCGCCTTAATGACACAACAGTAAAAAATGTATATGTAAACACACAGAATTTCAGATTTCATTCTGCGTTTCTCAACTTCAGTAAACTATGCTCTCTAGATATAACAATGTTCACTTAAATTAAGAACATACTTAATACATTGCTTAAACTACATTATTAATCTTCCATATTATTCAAATATTTGAGAATTCTGTTTTTGAAACTGGAAAATAAATGACTTCTGAAAAGTTTCAGTTCTGCTCTGTGGAATTTGGAACATTTCTGGCTGTCTAACTTCCAAATAAGTAACAGTAACTTTCGCCACATTTATCACAAAAATATTGCGGACGCTGTGTTTTTAATAACACATACATAACAGATCCTACACAAAATTTTCTCATACTGCCTACGCTTATCCAGCCATTTCCGGTACAATGTAAAATGTTCATCCCGTTTTCCATTGAAGATGAATCTTATACAAGAGTTTAATAGCTTCGTTAATTCATGATTATGCTCACCTTAAATATCAGTGAATATTGCATGACAATATTCGATGTACGGAATTATGAGGGAAGAGATCAGCTTAATTCTTAATTCCGTGGATAAAGAATTGTTATTAAACTATAGTTTTTTAAACGTAGCTTAAGCTATTCTGGAGAAGCTTGCAAGCTCTTTATCCCAAGATAATGTAGAGGTTAAAATTATTCCCAGATTACGAGCACGACTGACAAAAGATACCACAATCTTCTTTACTTGCAATGGTGGCAAAGAAACACCGTCTAGACTAATAATATACTGAGAACTTCCTAAAATTTAAGCCTGAGTTTTAGTAGGATTTAGGTTGGACTTATTAGTATATATCAAAAGCCTTAGTAAAAAGAAAAAGAAGCATAATTGTCACCATTCTCTTATCAATTCCCAAGCGAATGTCGTGCATGATAGCGAACAATAATGTCTGCGTACTATATCCTATCCTATCCTGATTGACATTAATTTAGGATATTATCTTTTTCCACATAGTCTATCATCTGACTGTAGACGATTTTTTCCAACACCTTAGAGAGAAAACAGAATATGGCAACAAGCCTATAACTACCAACGCTTTGAGATAACTTAACTTTATTCACAGGACTTATTAGCTTTGTCCACTTTTCAGAAAAAACAGAAGTTTGTAACTAATTGGTTGACCATCCACTCATATATGCACGTTTGTGTATACCTAGCTCCTGATTGGTCCAGCCTAAATACGTAAATAAAAAAGATCCTTTATATAGGTAGATCCATAAGCATAATTTAAAACAAAAATAAAATCCCCTAAATAACTATATTATCATATGCATGATTGAAACTTAAGAAAGATAATTCAAAGTCATGCAAATATTCTGCATGAGGTCGTCTATACAGAGTGTATCAGGCTCAAGTGCAAGGATTAATATGGCTGCATGCAAATAAAAAAAACTAATTGGAAAATTCCTTTTCGAAAAATCAGTTGAAGTTTTAGTTTTTGAGTTATAAAATATGCCCCCAATCATGTATGCACGTTTGTGTATACCTAGCTCCTGATTGGTCCAGCCTAAATATTTTATAACTCAAAACTATATCTGTGACTGATTTTTGGAAAAGGAATTTTCCATTTATTGTTTTTATCTTCATATAGATATAGAAGTCCAGACACTTGAGCCCGGGACACCCTGTATACCACAAATAAAAGAATAGCTGATACCCCATGACTGATAATCTCAGTCATCTTGAATTCAGGTTGATAAAAAAATCCATTAGATGTCTCTAGCACTTTATATCTGATACCATTCATGATATATACAGCAAAACCACCCCTCCTTCCCTCCCTATCCCGTTATATCAGTCTATAACCATCAATGGCACCAATATTGTCACTAATAATTTCAGTACGCCATGTCTCACTTATCGCTATTATATGATTAACATTAATATGGCATATCTTTAACTCAGAATGTTTCACGGCCAATGACGAAATGGGAGATGGTCCATCTGTGGATAGTCATTCAAATATTTGACTAAGATCACATTCATATCTTATTTTTATTACTGGATCATTATCCTTTTGACGAACAAAAATAAGAACATTACCCTGCCATACAAACCTGTCAGAGAGTTTCTTAGCCTTATTACTGGTTAAACGAAGTAACTTGTACAGTCCAGTTGGAAGGTACTCGTTAATATATAATCGAGTCATTCCAAAGTCTGATCGAACTTCACTTGCTTTCATTGGCTCTTTGCTCTTCTTCAAGGAAGCTGTCATTTCTTTCTTGGCCTAATTGGTATTGGTCTTTTCACAGGATGAGCAATAGCCGATTCCGTCAATGTCGATGTTGAAGACGATAATTGATCCCTGTATGATGCCATTTTTTGAGGAGGCAGTCTAGGTGCATTTTTAATTTGGTTCGCAGCTAGATTCACATTAAACACTTTTGAGATTGTGTAGACTAGCACCAAAAGATCGTCACCATCACGCTCAGGCAGCCCAGAAATCAAGATGCCATCCTGGCACTGTTCATTTTCCGTCCGCGATATTCTTAGACGAAGTTTTATGTGCTTATCTTGCATTTCCTCGATTTGTCCCTTCAAATAATCATTTTCTTTATTTGGAACAGAAATCTGAGAATTAAATTCCGCATGCTAATCAGAAATCGTCAAGTCAGCCCTATCCAACTCTCCAACTTTTTCTGTAGAAGCTGCTGTCGCTTACTATTGAATACTAAAAAGACATTATTGAAAAAATATGTTTTAAAAAAGTTATATATTGCTATATGTTATGAAATACAGCAATATATAGCACTTGGTTTGTAAGACATCGATTATTCTATAGAATGCAGCGATATGTAGCACTTCAAGCAATTTAAAATAAAATTTCGAGATTTAATAAATTTAATATTTTTTAAATATCAATTACATATCAAAGAAAGGTCAGTTTTAATTTCGTGAACGGAAGTAATCGGAAATATACTTATTTTTTAATTAGTTATTAATTTACCTATACGCGTGCACGTGTACAGATATATAAATGCTATCTGGACACGTTCACAGTTGGTTACAAACTGCTGAAAGCGCAATGTATTTGCTTTCATTAATTTCATTAATCAATTGGTAGAAGTTTAAACTTGTCAAGCCAGCTTAGATTGCGCTTTTGGGTACAACTCGAACATTGTGAACTCGGAGCTACAGGGGAAGTTGTACTGACGATCGCTAGTCTCAATGCACGCACACTGACACAAAAGCGACTTACCTACATACAATTTCAAAGCACTGTAAGTCCCATAATACGTACCGAACGAATTTTCTGTTGAAAAATGCCTGATTACTGCATTTGTCCATTATATTTGTTTATAATATAAAGAATTATAATCTTAAGAAATTTTTTTTTTAATATAATATTGGTTCCATTCAAATTTCTTGCAATATAACTTGAAAAAACTTATAATTATGGAAAATCGTAGAAAACATTTTTTCAACAAATAATTTGTTTATACAATATTTTGTTGTTTAATATATAATATTGAAGCATCTTAAGCTAATGTCACTCTATGAAACTTAGGCGATTTCAACAATTATCCTGTTATTGACGTTTACTGCCCTCCTTAAAATGACGGATAGAACCCAGATAAGAACCGGATGAAAGTTGATTCTTATCTGTCGCTATTGGAATTAGACCCCGGTTATGTCCCCGGTTTATAGCCGGTCCTTGATAGAATTCTATCGGGATTGATATTTTTATCTCCGGCTTCTATATGGCTCTCATTCGGTATCTTCAGGATTTGTATCCGGTTGGTAGTCGGGATTGGACCTGGTTTATACCCGGCACTTGACTCAGTTATATCTGGGATCACATAATATCTTTACCGAATTTCTACCTGGGTCTTACCCGGTTCGTCAAAATACTTCTACACGGTACTTATGTGTTTTTTATCCGAAACGTGCCCGGATCTTGTCACCGGTTTGTACTCTACACTTGACATGAATCTATCTATTTGCAACCGGTTCCTACGCGAGTCCTATCCGGAACCTGTATCATCTGGTTTATACTCGGGAACCAGTAAAATTTATATCCGGTTTATATCAGGAACGCAAAAATATGTACCTCTTTGTTATCAGGTCCCATTGGAAACCTATCTAGATTATATGTGGGTCAGCCAAGAATTAAAAAAATGGATTTGTCTTTAGTGAGAATTTTATAGAAATATGTACAACATTTCGATGATAAATAATTTCAACTAATAAGAGAAGTAACATACAAAGATAATTAAGAAATTGGTCATCAATCTACTTTAGAAAACATTTTTATAAAATATTAGTTTTATTTGACTATTTGTTTTAATACACTGCTTCCAATTTTTAATTAAATTTTTAGTCACATATGACTAATAATAAGTAGAATTTTTTGACTAAATTAAATTATTTCCTTGTTTGTGTGACCATCTGGATCGTCGGATTCAAAGATTGTAGTAAAGAGCTGAGAAATTTACAAGTGGTCATGTGCCTTAAATAGACCGGATAGGAACCGGATAGGAAAGTATATGCTTATTTTAATATCTGGTTCCATTTGTCAGATACGAACCGGGTAGAAAAAGGTGACCGGTACAGTTTCACTTAATAATTTACAAGTGTCCATTTGCCTTAAGGCCATGTGATAAGTATAACAGCTGATCAAGTCAGCCCTAAGATCAATATTGTTTCACCCATATTAAAAAATAAAAGTTTAAATAACGCGGAAATTTTTTTCGGGAAATGTTAATAAATATTAAAGGATCTTTTGTGGCCTTGCAAAGAGTTGAAGGTAGAAAAAAGTTTATTTATGCAAATAATGATTATCGACGGACACATTTAGGTTTTACAGCAGAAGTTTGACTTTTAACTTTCTCTGACGGTAATCATGCAATCTGTTTTACCCACAGACCCTAGAATTTCGACGTTGTCTACTCGCTGCGCTAGTGCTGCTTTGACACAGCTGATACCAGATTGATACGAATGTCAGACCAAATATTTTTATTTGCATTTCAACTGCAAACATTAGTTTTTGCATTATTTGTGCATAATGTTCGTGAGCAATTTTTGTTGTTTTGCCCCACTTTGATAAATATAAACCTCATAACTAGCCCATTGACAACATTGCAAATTGCTTGCAGGGTTTGACGACAGCACGGTCGGTATATCTCCAAAATAATAGTTAAAAAAAACTTTTTTCACTATTCTAATTATTTAGGACCAGAGACATATTCTTGTATGCCTTCTATTTATCGTGCCAAATTTTTAACACGATATTTCATTCCGTGTGGACGTAAGTTGGGAAAGAAAACTTCCTCTGGCATTTTCTTGAAAAAAAAAATTTTTTCTTAAAACTTCCACGGGAACAAAGCAGAGACATGGACTTTATTACCTCCTCTTTCATTTCCCAAACTTTCAGAGCGATACCTTATTTCGTTTAGATGTAAGTTGGGAAAGAAATATTGAAGACCAGGTTTGGTCACGTGACCCTCTCGTCACATGGCCTTAAAGAGACCGGATAGGATCCTTGTAGAAAAGTATATATCCTTTTTTCAATTTCTGCTTCCATTTGCCAGATACGAACCGGGTAGCAGGTGCACTTGCGCTTAGTAATTCACAAGTGGCCAGGTACCTTAGAGAGACCGGATAGGAACCGGGTAGAAAAGTATATCCTAATTTTAATTTCTAGTTCTATTTGCCATATAAGAACCTGGTTGAACCGGGTAGCCGGTACACTATCACTTAACAATTCACAAGCGGCCAGGTGCCATAGAGAGACTGGATAGAAAACGGGCAAAACAGCATATCCTCATTTTAATTTCTGATGCCATTTGTCAGATAGGAACCGGGCAGAACGAGGTAGCGGGTACATTTTGACTTAATATTTACACGTTGCCATGTGCCTTAAAGGAACCGGATAGGAACCGGGTGAAAAAGTATATCCTTATTTAAATTTCTAGTTCCATAATTTACAAGTAGCCATGTGCCTTAAAGAGAACAGATAGGAACCGGGTAAAAAAGTATACCCTTATATTAATTACTGGTTCCATTCACCAGATAAGAACCGGGTAGAATCAGGTAGCCGGTACACTTTCACTTAATAATTTACAAGTGACCGTGCTCCTTGAAGAGAGCCGATAGGAACCGAGTAGAAACGTATAACCCTATTTTAATTTTTGGTTCCATATGCCAGATAGGATTCGGGTAGCACTAGGTAGCCGGTACACTTTCATCATAACGTGAATCACAAGCGTCGATTCCTACATAGAGACCAGATAGGATCCGGGTAGAAATCTAATTTTCTATGATTATTATTTTCATTTTATTTCCACTGACCAGATAAAAACCGGGTAGGCGCGTGTAGAATATTGAAAACTTCTTTTCATCGTGAATGACCCACCTGGACGGCGGCTTTAGTGTTTCTTCCAGGTAATTAAATTTTTTTGTTTTTCTCCTTTTTTAGTGTAATTAACGAAGACTTTTTTGTTTAAAAATGCGTTTTAGGCACTTTTTCAAAAAAAGACTTATAAGAGCGGAAAAATCGATGATGAAACTCAGAAGCCAGAAGTAGTTGTTTTTTATAACAAAACTAAAGGCGGCACCGATACCTTCGACTGACGTGTAAACATTATTTAGTTTTTTACGATTCTTCCTTTACGATTGTTTTATGGCATGCTGGATCAAGCAGGCATCAATGCAGTCATTTTTCATACTTTAAAAAACAATGGTGAATCTCGGAGCCGTCGTAAATTTTTGAAAATATTGTGTTCTGATTTGATAAGGCTATAGCTACGAATTCGTTTGGAGAAGCCTAATTTATCATTATCGGATTCGTGTGAAATTGCTTATTTTTTAAAAACAAATACATGGAGCAAAATCAGCATTACACTTTTTTCTTTATGTAATATTCCTTTCTAAATACACCAAATTCAAGTGTCAAAATAAATATGTTTTTGGAAGACAACAACAAATGTGGAGGGTAATACAAAGACCGAGCGCGAGATAAATATATTATCGAGCGCGAAGCGTGAGAACGAACGTTCGCGCGCCCTAGGCGCGGTCAAACTTGTGAGCAAACCGAGCCGCGCGCGCAGCGGGACACGGGAATGTGCCCGCGAAGCGGGCGGATTTTTGTTTGCTTTTCTACACGCCCCTGCCCAAATAACCCTCAAGTACCAATTTTCATTCAAATATGCCAACTCATTGGATTTTTCAAAATTTTTGGTCGCCATATAGGATCAGCCATTTTGAAATTACGAATTTTTATCTCGAAATCGTATTCAGCGAACCACATAACCCCTTAGTACTAATTTTCAATGAAATCCGTTAATTCATTAGGAACTTTGCTTCATGACGTGTATACACATCATCCGCAGTTTAGGCCCACCTACTATCGGCGAGAAAATTCGAGTCCTCTGGCTTTGACTTTGAATAAGTATGAGAAGAAAAAATGGTACGTTAATGAAAAATTTTGTTCAAAGAAATTTACCAAGAAAATAATTTTCTTTTCTCTTGCATAATTTAGGTTCATTTAAGGCTCCTGAAAAATCATAGACCAAAGTTCTTGCGATATTTCCTTTGCCCTTTTTTTGTTGTTATATAAGGTATTCTGCTCTAGTTTAACAACAAGTTGGTTCAAGATTGCTGTAAAACGTAGTACAAATTATTTTACAGAAAATTCACCTTAAAGAATAGTTTAGGACTCATTTAGGGCTCTGGGAATATCATAATGAAATATTTCAAAAATTGTTTAAACAAATTTTTCAAACAAAAATTTTAGTTTCGTTTCTCTTGTATGATTTCAAGCTCATTTAAGGCTCCTGTTGTATCATCGACCGAAGGGCGTGCGATATTTCCTTTGCCCTTTTTTTCTTTTTATATATGGTTAAGGTGAATTTTCTGTGAAGTCATTTTTATTACGTTTTACAGCAATCTTGAACCAACCTATTGTTAAGCTATTGCAAACACTATTTTTTACAAAAATACCAGAGCCCAAAATTTGGGACTATGGGCCAAAATAAGACCTCAATGAGCCCTAAATCATGCGAGAAATAAAAATGGGTTTTATGGGTTTGTTCATGTATTTTTTATAACGTTAAGGTGGCACAATCCCATATATAATAAAAAAAGGGCAAAGGAAATCTCGCGTGACCTTCGGTCCATGATATTTCAGGAGCCTTAAATGAGCCTGAAATTATGCAAGAGAAAAGAAAATAAAATAATTTTTGATAGACCCATCTTCTTGCACCCTAGTCTTTCTATCGATATCAATCCTCCAATTATCGACATCTATCCTTTTCTATCCATTAGGCAATCTTAAATTTCGTCTATCTTTTTTCATCCCTATTTCCTTGACCAAGTGAATCCATTTCTATCTTTTCTGAAATATAAGATATCCCTATCTTCTTGCACCCCAGTCTTTCTACCGATACCAATCCTTCAATTATCAGACTCTATCCTTTTATATCTATTTGGAAATCTTAAATTTCGACTATCTTTTTTAATCCCTATTTTCCTGTCCAAGTGAATCAATTTCTATCTTTTCTGAAATATAAGACAGCGCTATCTTCTTGCACCCCAGTCTTTATATCGATATCAATCCTCCAATTATCAACCTCTATCCTTTTCTATCAATTGGGCAATCTTAAATTTCGTTTATCTTTTTCAGTCTCTATTTTCCTGTCCAAGAGAACCCATTTCCATCTTTTCTCAAATATATGATAGCCCTATCTTCTAGAATCCCAAACTTTCTATCTAGATAAATCCTCTACTTATCCGCCCCTATCCTTTTCTATTCCTTAAGCAAACCAAAATTTTTTCTATCTTTTTGAATACCTATTTTCCTATCTAAGTGAATTCATTTGTATATATTTTTTTAATGTGAGATAGTCCTATCTTCTTGAATCCCATAATTTCTAATCACATAAATCCTTTGCTTATCCACGTCTGTCTTTAGCGAGGCGTGCGCTAGTTGAAGTACATCCATGACTTAGTACAGGCAGGTTCCTAGTAGGTGACTGACTGTAAAAGTCAGACACAAGTGAAATCATTTGCAAAGTCTATAACTGGAGGGTCAGCAGACGCCTTTGCAGTGTTCGAACTTCGAGTTGTAAGTCGTGAAGCTGGGGAATTTTATTGTTAGGTATATAACCCCTTGCTGGTTTAATAATATTTTTCGGTAGTTTGAAATTCGAAATATATTTTTATTTTCGAAACGGATAAGAATACTACATTTGTGGGCGGTTTCAAATAGGTCGAAATTAAAACGATTTATCGTTGATACTTAGTAGTCTGGGGTAGATAAAGATAGGCATTTGTGAACAACAAAGATAGAAAAAGATTGTCCCATTGGAGCACAGGGGATAAAGTCAGTGATAGAGAAAGATAGACGGTTGTGAATATTATGGATAGAAAAAAAAAGGCGGTTGTGGATATTTTGGATAGAAAAAGATAGACGGTTGTGACTGTAAAGAATAGAGTCAGGGATACAAAGAGATAGATCTAAGCACACGCGACGGATAGAGCGTGGAAAGAAAAAAATAGAGTTTATGGGATGCAAAGTGTGCATTTGGGAAGAATTGAGTATCTATCTTTTTCTATCCATACGCTTCTATCTTTTTAAATCTTTTTACTTCCAGCAGGGATGGCTCATACAGGGTTATGGTGGTTCCCGTAGCTGGTTCTAATCCGACCATGGACAATTGGGATGTTCGTAGTGTACATCCTGAAGAAATTCGAATTAGTCCTAGTCTATACAGTTGTAGTGGTCTGGAGGCCCTCCCAGGGCAGATGAGCTCTGTAGTAAGCTTCGTTGGAATGGAGTGGAGCCAACTACTTAGCGATAGAAGGGCTTTCCGAAAAGGGTGGCGATCATAGGACACCTGAATGTCACATAGTTTGAACGCTGCCATTGTTGGATTAATTAACCTGCGAGTTTTGCCTGTCTGTTGTTCTTCTTAGGTTAATAACATGTTTACGGCTCGAAGATATTTGTCCAGGCTTATGGTGATGGCGTGCAGAATGTTACTGAAATTGTTAGTATAGTTGATTCAGACACGGAATTTGAAATTTCGTTCCAGTGTTGAGTGGAGAGGCGCAATTCATGTTGTAGTTGAATCTGATGCTCCAGTTACTAATTCGTGTCTGCAGAGTGTATTGGCGTTGGTAGAAAATCCTCGTGCCAGACGAGAAGTGCAGGTTCTGGGACATGTCTTGTGCCATGGCGAATGTGCTCCAGAGGATACAGCTAATTGTTAAAATTACTTGTCCGAGTGTGTACATGATTTATTTTTTCAAATTTTTTTTCAGTTTCAAGACGAGAACAGCTAATCTGAACACAAATTACATAACTATTTAGCATCTTGTACATAGAGTAATTCGAAGGATATAAAATTCGTAGACTCATGGATAAACGCGTTGTACGAAAACATAGCAAAAGGTCTCTCCCAGTCATAATAGCTCCTAGCGTAATGTTTGATGTAGTCCGTAAAAACGGTATGCCTGCGTTCGTGCGACCCATCAGTTTGGGGGCGATAGTCGGACGTGGTTAGTTGTTTCTCGCAAACATCACTTTGGCAATGTACTGTTAACGAAACTAGTTCCCCTATCTGTAAGGATAGCACTGGGTGCTTCGTATTGTGCCATTAAGTTTTGAGCTACCCAGAGTGGCCACTATTTTTTTCCTTTTTTTCTCCCGGTTCTCCCGCTGGAAATTCGTGATTTTTCCCGGTTTAAAAAATATATATATACTGCTGTTGCGAAAAATGCCAATTTTTTACGTACGAGCAATCATAATAAGTAGGATGAAAAAAAATGTAATGCCACATAAAGGAAAATGAAATGATTTTATTATATAATTTTTAAAGGAACATGAAATCCTCGAAAAAAGTTTAGTTAACAACTATTTGCAAGCTGAACACAACATATTTACACATTATGTATTTTAATAGTATCACATTTTATGTTATTTTTCTCTTATATTTATATTTAGGAATATAACTTATGATCATTAGGGAGAGCCCTATAAATATAAAATCAAAGATGTCACAGGCTGTCTATAGACTACAGAACCTCCATAACAGTCTAAAATGCGAACCATGGCTACCGCATGAGAAACCGTGGTAGCCCGGAAATTTAAGATGGGAATGGCAATGCAATATTTCGAGAAGTTATCCTGCATCATGAGGATATGTCGATTACCGTTAGGAGTTGTTTCCAATACTCCTACTGTGTCGAGTGAGACCTTATCAGATATCCCTAGCGGAGTGTCGGTAATTTCAACGGGTCCCCGTGTGCGTCAATAACTAATTTGTTCTCTGATATTATTTGGGGTTGCGATTCTATCGGGGGCACGGTCAATTGGCCATGACACAAGCTGATGCGAATTGGACGGCCCCGGATATTGGATAGTAATTCTATCATTTTTGTTAGTGTCAACGTTCCTAATAAATCACCGGAGTTGACCATGCGACAAGTTGTGCATCGATTCCGTTCTAATGTATGTTTGAGATTCTGTAACCCAATTGTCACATCATTTCAGTTTATGTCGTCGAAATCGTTTCGTTTAACCACAATGGAATACACCTTGTGTTTCCCGAATGGAATAACGAGTACCTGACTCATTTGTGTATGGTATTGCTACAAGTCCAGGGGGTCGACTCGATCCGTTGCGATTAACGGTTTGGGCCTAAGCAATTTAGAGCTAATTTGGGCCCGTAGTTCCAAATTTTTGGCTCTTTTATTTTCTGTAAAAAATAGTGTTTGCGCTAGCTTAACTTTAAGCTGGCTGAACATTGCTGTAAAACATACACGTATAGAATAATTTAGGGCTCATTTAGGGCTCATTTAGGGCTCTGGGAATATAATAATGAAAAATGAAAAAAAATGTTGAAACAATTTGTGTTTAAACAATTCTAGTAAAAATGAATTAAACAAATTTCTTCATTTAACAAATAAGACCTCAATGTGCCCTAAATTATGCGAGGAGTGAAAATGGGTTTTATAATTTTTTTTCATGTATTATATAATTTTAAGGTGGCACAATACCATATATAACAAAAAAAAAAGGACGAATGAAATATCGCGTGACCTTCGGTCGATAATATTCCCAGAGCCCTAAATGAGCTCTAAATTATTCTTTAAGGAAAATTTTCTGTAAAATCATTCTTAATGCGTTGTACAGGAATCCTAAACCATCTTATTGTTAATTCATTGCTAACACTACTTTTTACAACCTTATTGGTTTTTAGATGATTTAATTAGGGTTGTAATAAGTTTGGTCAAAAGATACGTCGTTATAAAATAAACGATGAGAACTAAGTAATGAATATCGTAGAGACAGAATATAATCGTCGATAGTGGTCAGGCTCATGTTGCTCATTTTAAATTTAAATCCAACACCCCCTTTCAACACGGGGCTAATCGTTTTAAATGGTCACATCAAGTTCTTCAAGACACTTTCGATGATTGGGTCCAAAAAGTGCTTTCATGAGAACGTCTGGAGCCATTTCTGACGTTGGAACATATTCAACGTCAATGTTTCCTCTCTCGAAGATTTCGCGAATATAATGATGGCGAATATCGATATGCTTAGTGCGAGCATGTTGCACCGGGTTTTTCATCAATTTCTGCGCTCCTTGATTATCGCAGAATATTTTAGTTGGCTTTGCATCTAAATGTATTAGACCGACCTCAGTTAAGAAACGTCTTAAATACACAGCTTTCTTTGCAGCCTATGATAGAGCCATGTATTCTGCTTCCGTGCTAGAGAGTAAGCTTGAATACATATCCTGTATAGGATCTCCGATCATCAAGTCCAGCTCCCCAATCTGCATCCACATAACCAAAAAGTTCATCACCTTTTCTTCTGAAGTTCAAACCACAGTTTCTGGTTCCTTTTAGATAGCGTAGGACTCGTTTTGCTGATAACCAGTAAGCTTTTCCCGGATTTTGATTAAATTGGCTCAGAGAACTTACTGCGTAAGCTATGTCAGGTCGTGTGGAGAATGCCAAGTACATAAGAAAGCCTATCAAAGATTGATATGGGACTCTGCTCATTTCTACTACCTCTACATCGGTCTTCGGTTTCTGCGACATGATAATCGAGTTTGTATCCAGATTCTGTTCGAATTCAATTCCAAGGCAGTAATGCAATTTTCCTAAATCTTAAATTTGAAATTTACGAGATAGATCTTGATAATAGATTTTATGCTTTCACGATGATTCATTTTGATAAAGAGAGATATTTCGGTTTTCACTCGTGTATAAAACTAAGAATTGTTTGCCGACGTTTCGTGAACATTGCAGTTCGCATCTTCAGGACTGACCTGAAACTGAGGTATCAGGTCATGATGTTCTTAGGTATACTTTCTAGGATGCCTGTGATTGGCCAGAGCGCCCCACCGTGGGGACTGGTCGAACTTGATTGGCCAATCACGTCTTTTTTAAAAAATCCGGGAGAACGGAAAGCCAAATCGGATTGGTATTATATCCATTGTCCCTATTGATCTTATTAGGGTGTTTTAAGATTTCAATTGCTTTTCTATGTTTTCTTGGAAATTTGTTGTGTTTTTTTGCAATGACTGTTGTTTCATCAAATAAACTGTTATGACCTGTTTCGATATGATGAAAAGCTAGTGCTGATTGCGTGAAATGTTTTAGTCTGACTTTACTTTCATGTTCCTTCATACGTTGGCTCACCGCTCTCCCGGTTTCTCCAATATAGACTTTGCCACAAGAACAAGGGATTTTATATACTCCTGGATCACTGAAGGGTGCCTTTTTATTTTTAGAGTTATTTAGTAGCTGCCCTATATTCGCAGGTGGTTTAAATATGGTTTGGATGATGTGTTTGTTGAGAATTCTTCCTATTTGTTCTGTGAAACCTTGGATGTAGGGTAGGGTGGTGGTCATTTTTCTCTCTCTTTCTTTCGTAGGTTGTGTTGACTTGCTTTTTTGAGTGTGTTTTCTTATTGCTTTATCAATTTGTTTGTTTGTGTAATCGTTCTGTATTAGAATTTGTTTAACGTTTTGTAATTCCTTTTGTAAGTTATCTTTGTCTGTTATGGAGACAGCTCTGTACACAAGCGAGTTGATGACGGATTGCTTTTGAGATGGGTGATGGTGGGAGAAGGCATGTAGGTATCTGTTTGTATGCGTGGATTTTCTGTAAACTTTATGTGTCCTAATGTGTTCTCAGATTTTCTGCAAACTAATACGTTCAATAAAGGCAATTTTCCGTTTTGTTCTATTTTCATGGTGAACTGGATATTAGGATGTAATTGATTGATAAAATCGAAAAACTTATTTAATTCATCTCGTCCATGTCGCCAGATGACAAATGTGTCATCAACGTAACGGAACCAGAATTCTGGTTTAAGTTTGGCTTGGTTGAAGATTTTAGTTTCTAGATGTTCCATAAAGACATTGGCTATTACAGGTGAAATTGGGGGTCCCATTGCTGCCCCTGAGGTTTGTTCGTAGAATTGGTTATTGAACGAGAAGTAAGTATTATTGAGAAATTGTTCTATCAAAGGTACAAGCTCGGAAGGGAAGTTTTTGAAAGATTTAATAATATCAATTATATCCGAGATTGGTACTTTCATTCTTTGTAGGTTCTCCAACTCATATCGCAGCTTTTCCGGGGAGTATTTCCGTCGCAACATAGAAACTCGAACGGTTGTGAATCGGGCTTTAGGTCATAATGTGAATCCGCCTGAAGGTTCAAGGCGTGCGTGAGTTTGCGCGGACAACCGGAACTGCTCAGGCTCTAGTCAATCGTCTTCGTTTTTTCGTCGGGTTCGAGTCATTCAAGAAAATCGTTTTTCTGCGATAAAATCACGGTGCGGCGGAGCTCCCTCGTGTTCGTTCTCGACTTCAACGAAGTCTTATCATCTGCCTAGTCACAAACCACGGCCTCGTCGCTAAATCGTTCTTACGCTCCACGATTAATATGAAATCTACAAAAATACCAACCGACGCGTCGAGATGTCTGTGTGCAATTTCAACGCGGCCGGTTCGTTCGTTTGTCGATTCATGCTTTGTAAATAGATCTTCATGTACAATTTCTTTTTGAATTCAATAAATTAGGGTTTTTATGCTAAAGCTTTCTCCCTGTTAAATCAGTTTTTATTTATTCAACGATGCTAACCAGTGAAATTTGAAATCAACGAAAGTAATTACGAGAAACAAATTTGCTAAGCCACCTAGGGCAAAGCAAATAGTGGTTCGAATATAACGTGGTGCCTCCTGTGAGGTTTGATTTTCCTGACTTCTGAGTGTTCCGAAGCAAAAGGATAACCTCAAATATCAACGAGGATCTTCTCAACACGTCGTCGCTCTCAAAAAAGGATCCCTCACCATCCAATGGCAGCTGCATCCTAAGGATTAATGCAAGATAAGTACTTGGTTTTTCTTTTTTCTCTTGAATTTATAAAAGTGTTTAGGGTTAATACCAGTGTTCGATTCTCCACGTTCATAATTCGAGTAGTGCGACGTTTCGCTGTTTCTAAAGGAAACTTAAGATATTTAAACTCGTTGCGACCACTCGAAACAACAAAATTTTAGTGGATAGTTCAATTGATTAACTTTAAAAATGGCACTTTCTGCGGAACAGAAGATACGCGTATCTTACATAATGCAAAGGGGGGTTATGTTGGAAAGAACTATCCCGACTTTAAAGAACTATTTTGACAGTTCAACTTGCAATCCGGTTAATGCAAAATTACGTTTAAATAGTACGACCAGTCTTTTGAAAATCTACTTCAAATATAACGATTAACTACAGTTGATCGCGTTACAACCTGATCACGCGCGCCTCGATGCGTTTTCTGATTTCGAAGCAAATTATTAGGACGTTGCTACCGCAGTCACCAATATACAAGCCGCGGCACCCCTTGCGAATTAACGTTGAATAGCAGTAATTTAACCTTTACTGAACGGCAGGATAAACCTAAACTACCGGAAATAAGGGTACCGGCCTTTGACGGACGTCACGATAAATGGGTTACGTGGAAACATAGCTTCGTGATTAGGTAAAACACACTCAATTAGCAAACGCGCTCACCGGATCAGCTTGGAATAAAATCAGTTCTTTTTCGCCAAGTTAAGAAAATTACGGGAAAGCTTGGCAATCGGTGTGCAAGGCATACGATCAGAAACGTATGATCGTAGTCGAACTTCTTGACGGTCTTTTGGATCTACCGGTATATTCAAAAGCAGATCCCGTTCGACTTTCTTTACTTGTGGTTAAAGCGCGTCAACATCTTAGTATGTTGGATGAAAAGCAGGTTGAATTTGGAGAGCAAGTCATAATCAGAATTTTATAACGGTGTTTGCCATAGAGAATTTTCGTTAGATGGCAAGATAAATTAGACGGAAACAAGCTTCCAAAATTGGATGAATTTTATAATTTTGTTCAAGCTACAGTATTTAAACTTCGATCACTGGAGAGGGTTGCCTCGACTGGCCTCAACAATGCTAGGAAACGGGTGGGCGAAAAACTCAATCAATTTTCTGGTAAATTCAAATGGGTCCAAGCACGTTCACTCGTAACTTCGGCTTCAAGTTCCTCAAGCTTCAATCGCATTAAATGCAATGAAGAGCATTATCTTTACAAATGCCCGAGCTTTAAGGAACTCAAGGTTCAAGAACGCTTGAATATAGTAAAGACACACAAAGTGTGTCGAAACTGTTTGAACGCCCACGCGCTTCCGTACAAGAATAGAAAATGTTGCAAGAGGTGTGATGGAGATCATCACACTTTGTTACATTTGGAAAAACCAAAAAAAAAATCCAATTCAGAACATTGTCAGGGTAGGGCAGAAACAAAGGCTTCCATCAACTCAAATGCGAAAGCATGACAAGCTCGTCACACTTACGCGTCGAAAGCGTTTCCGTCGGATTCTCAATTAATGACCACAGCGGTTTTAAAAGTAGAAAACAACGAAGGAAATAGTTTCATGGCTCGGGCACTATTATATTTTTGTTCGACGGTTCATTTGATTACTGAGAATTTTGCGAATTCCTTAAAATTATCAAAACAAACTTGTTCAATTTATTTTGGAGCGCTTAATGGTTTGTGCACTGTTTCTAACAATTACATTAAAGTAGCATTGTGTTCAAATTAGAACAATTTTAAACGACAATTACATTCCTTAATAGTACCAAAAATAGCTGATCTCGGGCCTAAAGAAACTTTTTCTCTGGGATTTATTTGACATTCCTAGAAACTTGCAACTTGCATATCCACAATTCCACGTGCCTAAGCCAGTCGATTTATTGAAAGCAGCAGGTACAACTTTATCGGTATTATCTGTCGGTCAGATCAAGCTTTAACACCAGGAATCTCAAATCATTTTCCAAAAAAATACTTTAGGTTGGATTGTGGCAGGAGGGTCTGACGTTCTCGTAGCATCTGCAAGGGCTTCATGCAATGTGGTAAAATTAGACAAACTTATTGAACGCTTTTGGACAACAGAAGATTTTGATCATGAACCTTTGAAATCTCGTGATATTTCTTGCGAACAACATTACAAAGATCACAATCAGCGTGATGCGACGGGCAGATACACCGTGCGGCTTCCTTTCCGTGATAGTACATTCAAATTAGGTGAATCTAGAACTCAAGCATCAAAACGGTTATACGCACTGGAAATGAAGTTCGAGTCTAATTCACGGATGAAATCCGAATATTACCGGGTAATGGAAGAATATATTTCGTTAAATCACATGACTCTGTGACAATAATACCAGTGAGGAATGTTAGCTGCCGCATCACGCTGTCATTAAAATATCTAGTGAAACTATTAAGGACAAGGTGGTATTCGACGCATCAGCTAAAACTTCGACAGGTGTTTCACTTAATGAGGTTCTGTTGGAAGGTCCCATGATTCAGAATACCATTTTTGAACAAACACTTCGATTTCGGACACATACTTATGTCATTACCGCTGACATTGAAAAGATGTACAGGCAGGTCCTAGTTCATCCAGACGATAGGAAATTTCAGAAAATGTTGTGGTACCATCAGGGTAAGATAATAACTTTTCAACTGAATACGGTAACTTTTGGAACTGCCTGTGCACCTTTTCTCGCGATTCGCACATTACATCAGCTTGCTCGCGATGAAGGAAAGGAGTTCCCACACGCTAGTAAAATTCATTTACGCGATTTTTACGTCGATGATCTAGTGTTTGGCGCGAACTCAATTCAAGAAATTTTTAATTTTCTCGAGGAAATGATCGATTTACTGACCCGTAGGGGCTTCTGTATAAGACAATGGGCATCTAATCATACTTCCGTTTTACACGAAATTGAAAGGAAAATTTTCAACTTAGATTGCCTGATCAAAGAAAATCCTATTCAGAAAACTCTTGGAATCATTTGGGATTCTCAACGCGATGTTCAAACTTACGCGGTACGAGTGATCGATTCTAAAAGCACGTCCACCAAAAGAAGGCTTTTTTCGGAAATTTAAAAAATCTTCGATCTCTGGGCCTTTTGGGATCCGTAAGTTTTTGCGTTAAGATTCTAATACAGGATTGTTGGAAATCTAAGATCACTTGGGACGAATGGCTACCTCAAGACATCCAGACCAAATGGAAATCGTGGAATGACCAACTCCCTTGTCTGCAGAATTTTTCGATGCCTAGAAATTTATTGTGTGTGAGTCCAGTCGAGGTCGAGATCTATGGATTTTGTGATGCAAGTTTTCAGGATTATGGGGCATGCTTTTTGTCAGATTCCACCATCGTACTTTATTGAATAAAAAAGGTTCCGCATTTGTTAAAGACGTTTAAGGCTAATTGGGTCGCATAAATTCAGACACTAGTTGATCGAGTTCAGTGGGGACATGTCCGTTCTGAGAATAATCCTGCCGACGCTCTCTCTAGAAGACAACTATCATCAGATTTCATCAAAAATTCGTTTTTGATTGCAGGTCCTAGTTGGCTAATTTATCCTGAAAAAGAATGGCCTAGGTTGGTTGAATTACCATCGATTGAAGAACCAGGTTTAAAGGGGGGTATTTGTTTGCTAAGTACAGGGACGTGCGACTACATCTATTTTCACGTTTCATCATTTCAACGACTCATAAGGCTTGTCGCTTGTCTTCTACGTTGGAAGAACCTAAAATGTGAAAGAAATCGTCCATTGTCATGTCAAGAGATTATTGATGCTGATATGTATGCTGATATTCAAACAACTTTATATACTCTTCGCGAAAGGTTCTGGATTCTAAACAGAAAAAATCAGGTTAGGAAAATTGTCCAGCATTGTGTAGAATGTATTCGACAAAGTCCTAAAATGATGCAGGCTCAAATAAGTGTTTTACCTGAATTCAGGATGACAGAAGCTTTAGCTTTCAGTCGTACAGAGGTAGATTTTGTCGGTCCTATTCTCATTAAAGAAAATAAATATCGCAATAGAAGTTTTCTCGAAACGTATGGGTGTGTTTTCATTTGCATGGTGTCCAAAGCGGTCCATATCGAACTTGCGACCGATCTCTCAACAGAAGGCTTTTTGGCAGCTTTGCGTAGGTTCATTGGACGAAGGGGAGTACCAGAACACATCTATTCGGACAATGGTACCAATTTCGTGTGGGCCAATAAAGAACATCGCGAGGTTTACGATTTATTTGAAACTGAAGAGTTTAAACAAGAGATAGGATCCTTTGCTTTATCTAAATGAATAGAGTGGCATTTCAATCCACCTCTATCTTCCTATTTTGGCGGTCTTTGGGAAGCAGATGTAAAGAGCTTTAAATATTATTTAAAACGCATATTAAAAGATCAAAAACTCACTTATGAGCAAATGAACACTCTTAATCGAAATTGAAGCCATTTTAAATTCTCGACCTTTATACGCTCTTTCAGCTGATCCCAATGACCCGTTAGCTATTACTTCAGCTCATCTATTGGTAGGTCGATCATTTAATTTCTTGCCAGAGAAAAATCTCATTTCCGTTCCAGATAACAGACTATCAACGTATAACCTCATCAACAAAGCTCGACAGGATTTTTGGGAAAGGTGGTACAAGAAGTACCTCAATGAATTACAAATCCGCCAAAAATGGCAAAAATCCGCCTCTGAACTGAAAGTTGGGTCCGTGGTTATCCTGATGGAAAATAATTTGGGATGTACGAGATGGCAACTGGGTATGATCCTCGAGGTGTTCCTTAGGAGCGACGGCCAGCGGCGTTTACAAATGCAATATAACTCGACTATGTTTATTGCCAACTGCCTTATTTCTATTGACATCGGTCAACTAAATTAGTTAGTATAGATTTAAGCTCGTTCTTTTTAATTTGAAAGTATTTTAATATGACATCATTAAATTTGTTCTAATCATTTTTTTGATGATAATAATTATTCTAATCAACGAAGCAGTCCTCCAAAGGAAACTGTCTTCATCGTCCTGGTTGTTAGCGAACAACTTTCAAACAAACCAAAGAGCTCTACCAATCGACGTTGTATCTCTCAAATTTTATTTTTCTTATCGTTCAAATGTCTGATCTTAGGTTAAGGCTAAATGTAAATTGACGTTTTCGTGTTAACTATCTTCACATCTAACTCTGCTCCATTCGTTGTAGGTTCTCCAACTCATATCGCAGCTTTTCCGGGGAGTGTTTCTGTCGCAACATAGAAACTCGAACGATTGTGAATCGGGCTTTAGGTTAATATGTGAATCCGCCTGAAGGTTCAAGGCGTGCGTGAGTTTGCGCGGGCAACCGGTACTGCTCAGGCTCTAGTCTATAGTCTTCGTTTTTCCGTTGGGTTCGGGTCGTTCAAGAAAATCGTTTTTATACGAGAAAATCACGGTGCGGCGGAGCTCCTTCGCGTCCGTTCTCGATTTCAACGAAGTCTTATCATCTGCCTAGTCACAAACCACGGCCTCGTCACCAAATCGTTCTTACGCTCATCGAGCAATAAGAAATCTACAAAAATACCAACCGACGCCTCGAGATGTGTACGTGTGATTTCAACGCGCCCGGTTCGTTCGTTTGTCGATTCATGCTTTGTAAATAGATCTTCATGTACAATTTCTTTTCAAATCCAATAAATTAGGGTTTTTTATGCTAAAGCTTTTTCCCTATTAAAATTAGTTTTCATTTATTTATCAACCCTAACCAGTGAAATTTTATATCAACGAGTGTAATTATGAGAAACAAATTTGCTAAGCCACCTAGGGCAAGGCAAATAGTGATTCAAATATAACACCATCAGCATTGTATTTCATCCTGAGAACCCATTTGCAACCAATCACCTTTCTATTTTTCGGGCATTTGGTCAAAATACAAGCACCAATCTGGGAAAACGCATCAAATTCTGCTTTCATAGCTTTACGACATTCGTCTGCATGAGGACCATCAAGCGCTTCTAAACACCTTGAGAATCTTGAGAACCTTGAGAATCTTCATCTTCACTATTTTGACTTGTATTTGGCGTGATACTTCTTTCATTTTGAATGTTTATATAATCCAGATCAGTATTACTGTTGTTCTCTTAATTTTTGAAAAATGTATCAAAAGAGATGTAGTCATTTCTTTTGTCTATTAAAGAGCGATCGATTTCTGGTTGAAGTTGACTTTGGTTGAAGGATTCAAGAAATTTGACGCCTCGACTAGTCACTATTTTTCTAGCTTCAGTATTCTATAGCCGATATACCTTGGCTTCAGTTGAATATCCTACAAAGATGAACGGCTTGGATCTACATTCGAACTTCCCCTTGCTTGGCTTTTTGTCCAAAGCATACGCCTTACATCCAAACGATCGCAGATAGTGAATAGATGGCTTTGCACCCAACCAAAAATCGTATGGAGTTTGACCTTTTAATTTTTTTGTTGGACACCTGATGCGGATATAGGCAGCTATAGAAATTCCTTCGGTCCCAAAATTTTCAGGTAGACCGACCTGCAGCAAGAGACATCTCGACATTTCTAGGAGAGTTCGGTTCATCTTCTCAGCTTTTCGATTTTGTTTAGGGGTATAAGCAACAGTGTGTTCTCGCCTTATACCATTTCGTTCAAGATCCTTAGTAAACTCTTGTCCAAAATACTCGAGACCATTATCTGTCGTAAAGTTTTTATTCTATTTTCAGTTTTATTATATTACAAAATACAAATCACCACCGAGAGATCTGCTTCTCATTGGTCCACACACGTCTGAGTGTATTAATCACAACAACTTTTCATTTTTTGAGTCTGAAAACTTTGGAAAAGGTGTTGCAGTTTGTTTACCCATGATACAAATTTCACAGGTGGGTAGTTTGTCTTCTGACTTAAATGATAGTCCTTTCACCATATTTTGATAATAGAGTTTTTTTAAATCAATTCCATTAAGCTGTCCATACCTCATATGCCATTTCTCCAATTCGCTTAAGTACTTGTCCGAACTCACAGCTGTGGAATTATCTTCTTTCTTTTGTGTTGATTTAGCATCCCCGACTACCATCGATTGGTTCCACTTATCTGATCGACTAGACTTGGTATTTGCCTTGCACTCAGAAAATCCTTCTAGCCTTGACTCTATGAAGTATAGATCACCCTTTCTGTTACCTTTGAAGATAACTTTATTCTTGCTGTTGTTAATCTTTGCAGAGTCTTCGGTAAATATGACTGAACGTCCTCCTCTGGTAGCTTTTGAGACAGAAAATAGATTAGTTTTCAATTCTGGTACAAACAAAACATTTTCTAATCTAACTTTTCTTTTCTCTGAGGAATCCAAGACGCAAATATGAATTGTACCTTTCCCTTGAATATCAGTTGTTTTGTCAACAGCTAGTCTTACCTTTTACGATTCAACTTGGTTTAATTCTGAAAAGTAGCTTTTATCATGGCACATGTGAGAAGTCGCGCCACTATCAATACACCAAGATTTACCTGACGTGGACTCAGCACTGAATGCACGGCGAAATATGCTTTTTCCACGACGACATTAATTTCAAAATCTACAAAAGTAGTGAGAAAAGCTTCTTCTGCATTTGAAGCACTTTGTTTTTGTCATTGGCTGTTTTTTTGCACTCTGAAGCTTTATGTCCAGGCCTTTGCAGTAGTTGCACTTAAATGCCTTTTTCTGGAATTTAAAATCATTTCCATTAAACGTAGAGGTGTTATTGCCATTATTTTCTTTTCTAGAACTGAACTCTTCTAGTAATTTTATTTTTAAAGCTTCAGGTGTCGGGAGATCATCGCGGGCTTCAATGGCATATCTAAAGTTATCGAAAATGTTTGGCACACTATAAAGTAGTAAGATAGTCAATATATTATCGTCAACAGAAATGTCCATTCCTACTAATTTGTCAACTGTGCTGAAAAATTTACTCAGGTAGACCGAAATATTTTCGTCTTCGCCCATTTTTGAAAAAAGTAATTGTTTGAGCAAAGTTACCTTTCGTGCAGGACCTTTGGACTGATATATACACTTGCGGGAAAAATGCAGAAGGCGGTTGTCCTTGGGTCGCTCTGTGTTCTTAGGGTGCACGAGGCTTTTGCTGGATCGTCGTATTGATTCCTTTACAGACTGTAACCACCTATCTCACGGTTGTGAGACGTGGTTGTGGCTGAAATTTTACCGCGATTTCGCTGGAAGCGGGTGCAATTTTTCAGATTAGCACCCGCTCCCGGCGAAATCCTGCGGTTGTCCTTATGACATATTTTTAATTATATATATAACATCATCAAGAAACAATCAAAGTAGATTCAGCTACTATACGTCATACTTGCACAAGAGAAACTTCTTAATGCAACGTGCATGCAAGGATTCAAAAAACGAATTAGCGAATTTAGAACATCGCTGAAAGAATTTAGAGAGTCTATTAATTCTAACTCTATTAAACGGACCATAGAATGATATTTTCGATTCTATTGTGGTTATCTAAATAAGGTTGAGTTATGCCACATTTTCGGCACCTAATTAGAAAAATTATTTGAATTCTTAAATTGGCTAATCTGGATAATAGGCGCCTGAATTTCTGTAGTAAAGATAGTATTTCAAACCCCCTGTAAAATCTGACTCACTGGTAAAAGCCTCTATTTTGTTACGCAGGAAATCCGTTTTGATAAAAGTGCAACATTTCTTCAGTTTTCACCTTTATTATGTAGTATTTGAATCCCACGGGCGGTTTCAAATACTATTTTTGCTACGGAAATTCCCGTGTTTATTATCCAGATTAGCCAATTTAAGAAATAAAAGAATTTTTCTAATTAGAAGCCGAAAATGTGGCATAATTCTACCTCATTTAGATAACCACAATAGATGGGAAACGCTTAAATTCTATGATCTGTTTGATAGTTCGAATTAATAGACTATCTATATTTCTTAAAATGAAAATTTTAAATATAGAGATTAGGGATATTCACTGAGAAATTATTTGCTTGTATTCCATTTCTCGATATATTTTTTATCTATATATAACTATATTTATTAACATCGTATTTAAGTTTTTTTAAACAAAAATGTGTTTTTACAATCAACTATTATTTTTACAGACTTCGAAAGGACCATATGAGATCCGAAACGCTGCCGATTATAACATTTTTTATATTTAATTCGTTGTTGATTTTTTGGACCTTTGAATATCGGAACCTTCTTACGACATTAACCAAAAGTAAATACTTAAAAAACGATGCTCTTTTACCAAGACAGATTTCCTCCGCAACAAAATGGAAGTTTTTATCCGTGGATCAGATTCCACCAGGGGTTTAAAATACTATTTTTACTAAAGAAATTCTCGCGTTTATTATCCAGATTAGCCAATTTAAAAAATCAAAGAATTTTTCTAATTAAATGCTGAAAATGTGGCACAATTTCACCTCATTTAGATAATCACAATAGATTTGATCAACTTAGATTCTATGATCCGTTTAATAGAGTTAGAATTAATAGACTATACATTTTCTTAAATAAAAATGTTAAATATAGTATATAAAATATAATATATAAATATTTATTAACTTTTTATTTAAGTTTTTTAAACAAAAATGTGTTTTATACAATAAATTATTATTTTTGACAGGCTTGAAAAGGAAACATATGAGGTCTGAATAGTTGCCGATTATATATTTGTATATTTAATTCATTGTTGCTTTATTTGAACCTTTTAATGCCGGATACTTTTTACAACGTTCATTATCGAAGTTAGAAAGTTTCTTAACTGATGGTAAAAAGGGAATAATACACCTCGACATAATCGCTGCAATTACTTTGTCCAATACATTACGCGATCAAAAACACGTGACAAATTTTCCTGTAACTTGTGAAAAAGCAATATTTTTCTACGTTAATCAATGTTAGTGAGATAGCAATAACATTTAAAAATCAAAGAGCGTTGATTATTCTCAAGATTACTTTACTGGAACAAAAATTGCACAACCTAATTAGGGCCATACTAAAACTTTAGATAGAATGGATTTATAATTACCTCATTATACCAAATCAGAGACCAGATGATGAATTGATTATATTAGATCAAACTCAAACCATCTTTATACACAGTTCCGAAACTGAGCTGTTAGATATGAAAAACTTAGGAAAAATGATTATATTAAAGAGAACCCATCCTGATTATTTAACAAAAACTCAAGACAGCTGTTTAATTGAAATTATGACAGAAATAAAGACAGAAAGTTGCTAAACGAAGTAATGAAATTAATAAGCACTCTATGAATACAGTTAAGGAGTAATCAAGATTGGTTAACTACAACACCTGCGAAAGAAATTTTACACATATTTTGCAGTAATAATTATGTTCGTAATTTACGTATTAAGGGTTCTTTTATATCACATGTGAATAGCGAATGTACTGCGACGGCGAATTTAGTAATACTGACAGCACCGAGCACTAATATAGATAGTTATATAGAATTGAATGAAATCGACAGTGCGAAAATACAAGTAGATTTAAATCATACTTTAAATGAACTAGGAAAGAAAGAGATTCCGTTAGAAGTAATCATCGAAACAATAAAAAGTCCTGAAAATTTTAATACTCCACAAACCACTAATGCAGATTTAAATGAGAGAATTTGGTTAATAGCTTAACGGAAAAGAACTTTAACGTAGACGGAAAAGGCTTATTTTTGGTTACATATTGCAGGATACACTGCATTGAGTATAACTGGGATTTTGATAGCTTGTACGTTGGGAATCATAAGAACGTTAATTAATACTTTTAAAATGTAAATTGGAAACTGCTCTTATACACATTGTAGCTTCGGCAATAATGAACGAAAGCGCAGGAGAACCTTTGAAACTTAAGAAAATCCCTTAAAGTTCCATCTTAGGAGGTAGATGTGGAGCATTGAGTTTTTTGCATAATTAGGTATATAATGTAAGTCACCTTTCAACCGATTAACGCCTTTATGATGCTCTTTTACTTGCATATTTCGATTTCTAAAAATAAGATAAACTTAAATTCAGTTATTTACGACACTTGATTTTTCTAGCAATAAGACCAGTCTTCAGAATCGAACCTACGCGCCCCGACAGGAAGTCTTAAGTGCCTATTTTATTGCAGGCTTGCAGAGGTCCCCTTTCATACGCACTGTGATTTGCTATCTCCTTTCTCCCGCAAGAAATGTGCCAGTGAGTGCCGTGTTGAAGGAGAACTAAAAACTGAGGTTATGTTCCTGTAAATATTGTCAATTGAGTAGGTGAAAACATAGTTATTCCTTTTGTACTTTTGTTTCAATAGGATGATTGACACTTTGGAACACAACACTCAATTTTTTCTCACTAGATTTTTATTTTTCAAAATTCCAACGGTGAAGCTTACTTGACTTTGCAAAAAATTGATATAACCTCAATTTCTGCCATTCTTGTGGTTGTCAAGCACTGGCACTCACTCGCACACTTCTCGCGGGAGAAAAGGAGATAGCAAATCACAGTGCGCATGTCCCATTCCTTGTGAGCATTGGGAAGTATGACAAAAAATGTACAGTTACCGAAGTCAGAACGTATATACGGAGATCGGTCTCCTTATTATTACTCCGTGCTTATACTATACGATACTCATGTCTCATTCCTGAGATTTGGCCATAGGTGTGATTTACTGCGATTTTACTCAGAGCGGGTGTAATTTTCATGGATGGATGGCAGTTGCTACCAGTGAGAAACTTCGGTGGTCACTTAAAATATTTTTTAATTATATAATATGTGACCGTCCGCGAAGAAAGAGACCTAATGCGGAAAAAATGCATTTTTATTTTCCTACGCCAATCGGTAGTTTCTAAGTTACTCTTTCATTTGCAATAATCAGAATTCTTCAAGTAAACTAATTTCTTTGTTATTAAGCTACAAACATAGGCTTAATAAGCGTACACGGAGACGAAACAAGAGAAAACGAGCCCTACGAAAACCAGCCACACCACTCACCACTACTGAGTATAGCCGAAGCGGCCCGATGCGAGCGGAGCTGGTGTGTGTCTGTGTGTGAACAGTCGGGGAGTCAAGAGAGGGTCAATTATCCAAAGCAAGAAGTGACAAATTTTCTGCAACTACAATCTTCGGACAGCCGTCTCTATTGCAAACTCGAGGCCTTACATCGTTCTCAAAGACTTCGAGAAACGAATTATATTCGTGATAAAACTCTCGACTCTGACCGACTACAACATCACTGCAAAGTAGAAGGATAAGGAGGAGCGGTGCCAGGACCTCAAAAGGGAGCTGCAACGACTGTACCCAAAATACTCGGTTAAAATAATTGTCCTTGGATCGGCGCTCTCGAAGGTCCGCAGCTGTTACTCTTTCGTAACCTTAAAACCATATCAGCGTGAAAAATTATGCCAAGGCACTTGCGAGATGGATGCAGAAAGCTTTCATCCCTAGATCGCTTCGTGTCCTCAAGGCACACGAGGGTTTTTCGCTGGCCTGTCTTTGTGATTTCATCGTGACCTATGACCACCCATCTGACGGTCGTGAGACGTGGCCATAAGTGTGATGTACCGCGGTTCTACTGGGATCGAGTGTCATTTTTAGATGGCTGTTTATCTCAGTGGGACCGTGGTTGTTAAACCTTTTTTTCTAAATTATAAATACACTTTAAAAATTTTATTTTATTTTACCGCAAAAATTATAGGACATAAGGATACTAATGAAATGCATCCAAAAAATTTGTTGGATGCATGTAATTTTTCATCCGTCTTATGAAATTCCAGTGCTGCTGTAAAAGGCAATTAGAAAGGTTGCGCATGCGTAATAATAAGCCTGGGTATGTTGAATCGCTTAATGTAATTAAACATTTAAATTAAACCGCACTAGAGGAAAAATGAGATACAGTCGACGCTTTTTACCTTGAAAGGGATAAGACCGTAGGGGAGTAATTTTCCTGAAAATGATGTTCCCCCACTCTCGACTCTGATCTTGATGCGTGGTGCTTAGTGGGAATTGTTTCGCTCGCTACGTACGTTGCCGCGCGCGGATCAGTGTTTACAAACGGTAAAAGTTCGATTTTCAGAATACGTATTGTGGAAGTAATAATCTCACATTTGGTTCCAAAAAATGGTGAGCATATCATTCTCTCGCGGAATAAACTGAAAAATTGGTTAGTATTAACAAATTATTGCTAAACCTTTGATTAAACTTGCCATGCTTAGATTATCTCATGTGACAAGAAAATTATCATCAGACATAAATATATGATTTCGAAATCCTTTTATAAGCCTCATTAACAAAGCATATAATGACTTTTTGCACTTTAAAATTGCATTAAAAGACCTAAAACATTGACGGCAACGTACATAGCGAGCGGAACTATTCTCGGATGCCGAGCCATCGCGGTCGTGGTGGGAGAAGAGCTCGACCGAGAGTTAGGGGAAACAGCAAAGTAAATAGCGGCAAGGTAAGTAGTGTCGACTGTATATAAATCAAACAAAAACGTATTTTGAAGGTGTAGTGACTAATACAAATAGTACATCAATGTGCAGACCTTACGATATTAATAAATATGACTATTACAACACAAAATATTTTAGAAATCAAATCCAGTTTTTGAGTCATAAATATTGATCTTTTTTATACCTTTCCCTGTGCACATTTACATTATAAAGTAAGGGAGGTGAAGTTACCGTCACTTTAATTAACAATATGATCATTTTCTACAAATGACTTTTTAAAGTATTACTTTCTTCTAAGGTACTAGTGAAAAGTTAAATTTCAACTAACTAGATACCACGTAGATTTGTCAGTACAGAGTGTTCAAGGAGTATTTTCTACCGCGGTAACTTCACCTTGCCAAAAAATCAATTCTTTTATTGAAACATGTTCCAAATAAAATATTGGTTCACCGAAATTAGATGCACGGGAAAAAAATGGAATCTCAGGCCAGTTTCTTTAAAATTTGGTGCGTGTAGCACAATAAATTTCAGTGAGCCCAGATAATTCGCATGTTATTGTTAATAATCAGTGACCGTCCCTGATTAATTGATAATTCAATTCAATGTTTTGAATTCTCCGAATTCTTCTGAAAACATGGAATGTTTCTAATTATTTCCAAATTTAGAAACTTTGGTCGATGGATGAACTGCTACTGAATTAAGACGCAATCTTTTTTAATTCTACGCAATTCTGGAGCAGTCGCAGATTTAAAGAAACGAGTGTATCCTAGATCAGTAGTATTTCACCGTTGACCAAAATTAATGCACTTGTAAATAGGTGAAAAGAATTCCATGTTTTAAAAAGAATTTAAAAAATTAGAAATAAATCAAGATCTAACCTTAATTATTTAAGAAAATTCAAACATATTTAAAAGAATTCAAAACATCACAAAGGAATTCTTAGAAATCGAGATAATACTGTAGAATTAAAAAAACTTTACGGAATTCAAATTAATTCAATGTGTATTCTGAATATTTCAAAAAAATTAAAAACCTTTAAAAGAAATCAAATTATTTCAAGTAAATTCCAAGACTTATACAGAATTCTGCAGAAATAAAAAGTGTGCATCCTAATCCAGTAAAAGTTCACTTGCCGTCCAAAGTGGCTGAATTTAGAATTAGATGAAAAGAATTTTAAAAATTCAAAATAAATCAAGTTATATCCTAAATATTTCAAGAGAAAAATTTGAATGGAAATAAAAAAAAATATAATGGAATTCTAAGACTTCTACAGAATTCTGCAGAATTAAGGGGGTAAAACACTAAGAAAATTTCAAAAAAACGGACATTTTTTTCTTAAAAGGTGTTTTAGGGTCTTAAAAATAATATACCAAAAGATGGAGCGCGGAAAAAACGCCTAAATGACCAAATTTTCAATTCTGCTGCAAAACCTCTCAGGTATGCCCCGGTGATTTTCGAGTACTTCAAACTTTCAACGCGTTTTTCTCGAAACCACTTTTTTTTAACTGGTAGGAAATATACCTCGAACAAATCCTCACCGATCGATCTGAAATTTTTAAAATACATTCAAAATTGTTTTTTCCAGCGACGTACGTAGGATTTTTTATATTCTATAGTTTTTTATAAAGAATTTTGTAACAATGTTTTTCATGAAATTTTAAACTTTTTTTGAAGTGCAGCGTGTTGCGAAAAATCCATATATCGAAAAAAATACTACGTACGTCTTTTGCTGTTGTTTTATAGAATCGTAAAAAACTTTCGTTTTTTTCCAGGTCAAAAATTGCGGGAGTTAGGTTTCCGGCCGTGGACACGTTTAAAAAAAGCGCCGACGGAGAAATGCCGCGCAGCCGCTATTTCGTCATAAACGAATTTGAAAAAAAATATTCTTTTAACTTTATTGTCAGTATTATAAATCTCATTTTACAAAATTTCGATTAATCTCTTTATTGAGCCAAAAAAATTCCCGAAACATGTTTATTTTTTGTGCTCTACCCCTTTAAAGAACGAGTACAGCTTACTCGTAATTCAGTAGTAGTTCGCCGCTGACCAAAGTTGATGCATTTGGAAATAGTTGAAAAGAATTTTATGCTTTCAGAAGAATTTCGATAATTCAAAACATTTGATTAAATTCCACCTTAATCAGGGAGAGCCACGGATTATTTACAATAATGTACGAATTATCTAGGCACACTGAAATTATTTGAGCTACACTCACCAAATTTTGAGGAATCTAGCGCACAATTCCATTACTTCCATGCACCGAATATCAGTGAGCCAATGATTTATCTGGAACATGTTCAAATAAGGAATTGATTTTTTGCAGTTACTTTACGGTTACGGCGATGTGAGATACTGCTTTTCAGGATCGCATGTGCACTTGCAACTAATTCTATGCCTACATACAATGTCAATGTTATTTTTTAGTACCCAAAATACGCAACGGACCAAAAATGTACTTTTTAAAAACTTTTTCATTTGATTTTTTTCTATTCGCTATTACAAGGAATAAGAATACTTGTAGATAGTAAGATAACTTTGTGAAGTTTTCCTTTCTGGTGTTAGTAAAATCTCAAACTTTACAGGCGAATAGTACGCTACACAGCTATCTTTCAGAATACGAGTTTCTAGATTAACAACCAAGTGCGCTGAAAATGATTCGAAATATCTATGATTGCATCTATCTAACGTGAACTGAGTGTAAAGAAAAATAACCAACAAGACACCAATGTAGTTTTCTTCTACATAAAGAGGTTCAAAACTTCTTTTCTGTTCCGAACCACACGAATTTGTCTTCTTTTCGTGAGCGTTTATAATCAGAGTGGCCACAACATTAAATCTTCCAATGTCCTTGACATTTCCCTAACATTTAGACGAATTTCCCTGTTAGCAAGTATTACAAAATTGAATAAGGTTTCAATAATAAGCAAAGCAAAATAGTGAAACAAGCCAGAAAAATGCGCTTTACATGGGAGTATGTTCATATTCATATTTATTGGAATCCCAGCAGTTTTTACACCAATTGCAGTGTTTCTTTTAGCTTTGATATGTCCTTAAAGTATGTTATTGTCTACATATCACTCTTAAAATCCATAGTCAGATTACAGTATTTACTCTCCCTTTACTTTCTACTTAGTATAAATTTTATTGCGGTTGCGTTGAAATTACTCGTTGTAGAGTTAAACAAATCAAATGATTCCGTGAGTCTTGCACAGATCACTTATCAACCTACACATATCACGTGCTAGATAGTTGGAAGCATTATTTGCCTTATCAATTTTAATATAGGAATGTTCTTAACATCATGTATCAACCTAAGGCACTCGAAAATAAATTCTATTGAGTAGAAATGGATAGTTAATTTTGCCTTTTAATATTTTGAATAGAATTTTTATCTAGCGAAATGATCTTCCAGCTTCCAACAACATTATATTAAAACTTTATGAAGTGTTAGGTATGAGCTACCATTTTCAGGATAAATACTCTCCTTCTTATACACCAAATATCTCAAAAATCTCTTTTTTATCTTTTTAAGTGTATCACCATGTGATACAAATATTAAGGTTTCCCTTTTCTTAAAACTCTTACACGTCATGTACAAATATCCAAGCATTTTGCTGACTTGACTACTCATTCTTTCAATATGATCCTTAAATCTTAATTACCAGTTAAAATTTATTCCTAGATCGCACGTGGACCGCCGTCTTTGTGGGTCATCCGTGACTCAAGCGATTTTTAGAGATCCAATTTTATAGGGAAAACAGAATTTTGTAAATCAGAAAAAAAATTTGAATATTTAAATACAGCTGCATTGTAAAATAGAGGATCTGAATAATAACTTAGAAGTTTCAAATGATTTTTTTATCGCAAAACTGTATTCCTGGAGGAGGGGTGAACACAGGTGAACTACTTGGACAAGGGCGGCCGAGGGTTAATTACACGTTATTGATTTCGTAATTAAAGTTTATTGGATTCACAGTTCTAGAATATATAACCACTGAACTTTTATATACCATTTTATACACCATTAATAAAAATTTTCCAGATAATTCTGTGGTTGCACACAATCACCTACTTGTTTTATTCTCTAAAGCATCTTTTTATCGTCCGCATATAATATCATTTTTTATGAGATCTTATCGGTTATATCGTTACTATAGACAATATAAAAAAAGACCTAAATTTAAGCCAAGCGAAACTACCGATTTAGGCTAATAAATTTCAGAAGAGTGACCTGCGAACTAAACATAGTGATTCCTATTTCTTAGAAAATTCTGAATTAGTATAACAAGACTGGACGGTAGGTTAAGGTCACGTAATTTTATTAACCCTCGTAGTACCATGTGAGGTTGGTCCTCTTCCCCTTCTAACATTCTCTTGGTCAACTCCTGATGTAGATTCTAAAGTTCCTTTTTCTGCATTTTTTCTGCCTGGAATGCATCTGATTCCCTTTAGAATCCCCATTTTCGGCCCCTTCAATACTGTATATATAGTTTTGTGTAGATTTTTCTCGCCGGCATCTCTGTGTCTAAGATTAACTTAATTGTACTCGGATTCGTCCTGTTAACACCGAAAAATATGAGTTTGTTTCTTCTACTATTTCTATCTTCTAATTCATGTATACAGGAATTGCAGTTACTTGCATTATCCTGGACCGGGGGTATCGTTTCGCTCGATGTAATTTCTACCTGGTTAACTCGCTCCTCCAATACAAAAAATCTATATTCCATATTTTTAATTTTCCTATCAATGACCTTGTAGCCTTTTTGAATCAATCCTATGTTTCATTTCCTAAAAACCTTTATCTACTGCCTGCACTCGCCTGTCTATTTTGTCTTCTAATATGTCCAATCTCTTATCAAGCATTTTCCTAAGATACAAAGTCAACAACATCTATGTCGTCACTTTTCGTCGAATTCGCAGGTGAATTTGCACGAGCACGACAGCAAGAGACAAGCAAGCCATCTTTTCTCTTTCTCATCCGCGATCCACAATTTAAATGATATGTATTTTGGAATCCAGACAATCTGTATATATCTGACGGTCGAATTAAGTTGGACTCTTAGCTGCACTTCTTATAATAACGTACCTCAACCCCTGGTATTAATAGCAGATGTTTTTCGCGATTAGCCATTACATTTTGATAGATAATCATTTCTCCAGGTTTTACATCAATTCCAACCGAGAATAAAATAGTATCTTCGTCTAAGAAACCGTATACACACCGGTCTGTTATCCCCCTTCATCAATGTACTTCACAATTCCGTTCCGGTCTTTGATACAATCTTAAACCCTTTAATGCTCCCAACAATTGATGTTATTGCTTTGAATTTTTTTAATAGTCCTTGTTGCTTATTGTTTGCCTAATTTTACTTTTATTTTGTTGATCCTTACAGAATGTGGTTCTCATCACTCCAATTCACTTATGAAGCAATAGCAAGTTAAAAGTGTGTCATAAGGTATATGTAGAGGTTAAAAGATTCCGTAGACCTCAAACGTTCCGTTACTTAAAGCAGTTATGTGGCACATTGGCCCCTTCGATTGGTTCGGCAAATATATGGAGAAGGGTTCGGTCTCTGGCTTCCAGGAGTAATTAAAAAAATTCACGCTTACGTATCGGCTAACGTGCTTCTATTCACTTTTACTAACTCATAATGTACGTTTGCGTACTGTGTATTAAGAGCCTTATGCGACAGTTAGGGGGCAAGTGTTTCATTCCGAACGTCACTGTTTCACTGGGTGCGTTAACAATGAACCAATTCACATCACCTGTATAGTATTTTTACTTGGAAAATTTGATTCGGAAAGAAATTGGAATCTTATCTATGAGAAATTTTTGATTGGTGACTTTGTGGTAAATTTGAATAATGGACAATCCACTAATCAAAACCATTTGGACGTCGACTTTTACGAATCTCATTGTAGACATTCCCTGACCCAGTTTGGTTCATGGTAATGGTCATTTCGATATATTTTTAACTTTTTCAATTGAAATGTTTAAGTTCCAATCGCCTTATAATCACTACCATAATTTTTTAAGCCCCCCGTATACAGCGCTGATCTTAAACATAACGCCGGTGAGTAAATGAGTTTCAATATTAGTCATAAATATTTGGAAAAATAAAGTTTATCATGTTTATAATAAAAGTTCTCAATGAAAATCATGATACATTATAAAATATTTTAATAATCCCCCCTCCACCCTTTGTGAGCGAACTGCCACCTGAATGGAGGCCGCAAGAAAGGTGACAACCCTATCAGAAAAGGACAGGAAAAGGGTGAATATGAGATTAACATAAATATAAGGATTACCTACTAGATCGAATTTAACATTTGAACTCAGCATAGCACAAAACTTAGAAATTACATTTTTAGTTTTCAATATGTAACAAGAATGTGTATAAAAATTTATAAAACCTAAGAAAATAAAAAGATTGATATCAACGATGATGTAACTTTTTACATCCCAAGCTTCGTATACACAAATCTTAGCGGAGAAGGAAACTGCCGATTTTAGATTATTATTGTATTCAAAATGAACCATTATGGCGGTTGGAACGGGGTGCACGAAAATGGCGAAATGTATGAAACACTCAAAACTTACCAACGACCGAAGATCATTCGGTTTTAAAATTGACAGAAACTTGTCTAGACACTGGAAGGGGTTTGGCGGTGGCGATAATTAGGTTAATTCTCCTGTTTTCAAAAAAAAAATCCGCTAACTGCTGCTAAATTAGAGTAAAATGGTGTAGCAGCGACATCGGTAAAAGTCGCATATGTCTTGACGGGAATTTTAAATCGGTATGAAAAAGGCAATTTGTGCTTTTCTTTTTATAATTGTTTATTGACATGTCTTACTTGGTCTCGGAATAGGAAAATTATGTCAAGTGATCAAAGGATTCCGCTGTGAACTGGCTGATAATAATCTATAATAATCTTTCCATTTATTCAAATATTCTTGATTGCATTTTTTACATATCTTTGTGTTGTAACGTGTAAACCACATATGGAAATGGCGCATTACGTAGTATCGTATAAATAAGGATAGTATTGTAACCCTATTCTCGCTTTAGAGAACACTAATATTACTTGCATTCCTAGAATCTAAAACGCCCACAGAAAGGCACAGTCAGAACCTCCCAAAAATGTACTATTACTAGACAGAAAATTATGATTTGAGTATCTTGTAGGAGAAATATAAATTTCTCATTTAAAACAAAATCTGCAAACGTTTGCAGACATTTCAAAAACAACGCCCTTATTCGCAAAGATTAGTTCTTCTTACATATGCAGATAGTGCTTCCAGAAACATTCAATGTGCACATTAATTAAAATAAAAACTATTCTATACTCGAATTAATTAACCATTTTCCACAGGAAAAAGTTTCAGGAAATAGGCAAATATCTACATTAACAGCATTTACTTTTTACAAACTATTCTACCGTGCAAATGAAATAAAACGTATCTGCAGTTCGAATAAGTCATATGTCAATTTAAAGAACCTTTCAAATCAGACTCAAATGTCCTTGATTCTGATAGTGTTTCTGGAATATCCATTTCGTAATAAGATGTACATAATGGATGTTCAGAATAAACACGAAAATTAGAGATTTTTTAATCCTATTTTAAAGACATGTAAAAATGGCCGATGACTAATCCGAACTGCAGATACACCTTCTCTCATTTGCACGGCAGTATTGTCTACATATCAATGACTGACGTCCAAAAAGGGGTAACCCCCATTTTTATTTTTTCACAAGAGGCAGGAAAAACGTTCGTATTTCGCCATTTTTATACTTTAAGCAACAATCAGTTTTATGTTAGGTGGCCACTCCATAGACACTATCTAGAAATTTGAGTTCATTATTCACAAAACTGTGGATTTTATTAGCATTTTCGTAGCTCGAGGGAGTAACCACAGGGGTAGCCGGGGGCCAAACAGGGACAACCCATTTAAAAACATTGCATTCGAAAAAGTGTTTTCCAGATTACTAGATACGAAAAATCTTTCCACGATTCGGTTATTTAAAAATAAATTTGTCACAACGAATGTCATTGCTTCTAAACATTTTGTTAGCCATTTGTATCTGCGATTTATACATAAAAAAATGCAATTACAATTATTGAGCTAGTTTTTTTCATGAAAAACCCGTTTGATCCATTTAAGAATGTTATCATTTTATTGCTTACAAAAGGCAAAAATGAGTGTGAAAAATATTTGAATCATGAAAAAAGTATAGAAGAGTTGAAATAAATTTGAGGTACTGCGATGAACTTTGAAAATAGAAGAATATAAATAAAAAGTATTGGGAATTGACGTTAAATTTACTTTACAAAGATATGTCAACTAATCAAATTAAGAAACATTTTTGAAAACTATCACGCAATATAAAACTTTTTTATAATAAAAATACTAATACAAAGTGATAAAGCATACCCTGAATTCGGGTTTGTCTTTAGCAAGCACGCGTTTGCCTTTCGGTTTCTCGTACTCCTTATCACTTTGACGCGGGTCGGGGTGCTTTTTACGCAATCGCATTTATCTCAGCCAATTTTAATACCGATAAAACAGATCTTTGTATACATCCACGTACCAATAAGTTACAGCCTAAAACACCCGCATGGCAACCAGATGCACTTTGTTGAGGGGTCCTACTGTTTGGACGCCAGCCATTCATATAATGAGATATTGTGTTTCAAGTTTTGAGAAGGAAATAGAAGGTTCTCAATAATTTGATCTGGTCCAACGTGACTAAATTTATAAAACAAAATCTATCTATCTGAAATAGGCAGAATAAGCGCGATTTTATCTACTCTATATATTTTAGTATTATATTATATTTTATCTACTCTTTATGTAACTCTGCCTGGGATTACTTATTAAAAAATTGCAAAATAAAAAGCAAATTGTATTTATCATGATTATTTTTGTATTTGTTTCTTATTTTGCTTTAAACTGTATTCTAAGCTGCTCTGAAACATGCATCATTCCAATAAATGTATATCATTACAATTCATAATATGCATAAAAATTGAATCATACTAATTCTTACTTCCTTGTTTTTATAATTTTTTATTTTTAATGTTGCTTTTTACTATTAAATAAAAACTACGGCGTATCTGCATAGGGTCTAATACAGGAACCTACATAGGGTCCTACATAGGAGCCTATGTCCTCTTTCGTCTTTTCTATGCTTTTTCCAAAAACTTTATTTTTGCATTTTTTATCTTATATTTTACGATTAAAAGAAGATTTACTCGTCCAATCGAAAAATGATTAATAATAAATTTACAGATCTTTTTAGGCGAACAACTTTCGTCTGGTAATTTAAGTTCATACCTTGTGTCGTTTTTTCAAAAAAATTTAATATTTCTATTTTGAATGAAATTTTTTACGACTAAAGCAAAAACTACCTGTCCTATCGAAAATTATAGCTCTTTTTTGGGTGAACAATTTTTGTATCATTTTTTTTCGTAGCTTATATCGAAAAGTGATTCGTTATAAATGTGTAGTTCTTTCCAGGGAGCGCAATTTGAGCGTTTTCTTTTTTTTTCGTATCTTGCATAGTTTGACCAAAAAATGGAATTTTTGAATTTTTCATTATTTTTGGTACGATCAAATTTGGAATGTTCAACTTTTCGACCAAATTAAAAAAGTTGTTATCGTAGTCTTGTAGGGCTTTCAAAAAGCAAAGTTTTTCTTCTCTTGGCTTTTTTCATATCATGCGTTGTTTGGCTTAAAATGTTCGATTCAGTTTGTTTTTTTGGATTTTGAAAATGCTCTAACTCTGATAGTTTTCTTTTTAATGAAAAAAGTTTAGGCAGTACGCTGACGCATCGCCTGTAAAGGGACTGGTTCTGCAGATTTCAACCGCACCACTCTATTAGACCTTGGCGAGTAGCGACACCTACCTATCGTTTTGCGTACTACGATCGTCAAATCCATCGCCCCCATGGACATAGGAAACAAGCATGGACATAGGAAACACGGGACTAGGCATGCCATCCTAACTTGGGCGAGCGCAGTTGAATCCACGGGAGGGGGGAGAATTTCATGAGTGGGGAGAGCCGCCACCTACGATGTGCCGTTTGATTATGCGCACGAGCATTTTGCCGACAAACTGTGCATGAAAATATAAACATGTAGGCGTTGCCAGGTTTGTCGCGGGACATCAAAAGGTGGCGGACCGCCCCCCCCCCTCATTGCATCACCCCCGCAATTGCATGCCCAGTCCCTTGTTTCCTATTTCCATGGAAAAAAGAGACTAGACATGCCATTGCAGGGGTGATGCAATGAGGGGGGAGGTCCGCCACCTTTTGATGTCCCGCGACAAACATGGCAACGCCCACATGTTTATATTTTCATGCACAGTTTTTGGTCAAAAATGCCCGTGCGCATAATCAAATGGCACATCATAATATGGCGGCTCTCCCCACTCATGTAATTCTCTCCCCTCCCGTGGATTCAACTCTGCTCGCCCAAGTTAGGATGGCATGCCTAGTCCCGTGTTTCCTATGTCCATGATCGCCCCAATATTTAAAAAAGCGGCCATAATCATATTGCATCCATATTGCCTCAATATTTCGTGCAATATTGCGGACGTTGCAGGAAATATGGGTGCAATATTGAGGCAATATTCTGTGTTAATAGGGTGGTAACCCTATACTCAGCCTGAGATAAATAGTTAACGTAGAATGGTGAGTACTCTATAAATGTCATTCCTGTCACTTATCGGTTATAATCCAGGCGCGGATTCAGAGGGGGGCCACGGCGACTTGCCCCCCCCCCCCCAAGTCCAGACTCGAATTTTGCAAATACCCTACCGAAAGAAATATCTGAGTTTTCTTTAGCGAAGTAGCCTGGCCCATTTGAGTCTATAAACAAAGTCGATTTGAAACAAAATAGTCTCGGAGATAGTTTGAGAGATTTGGGTCCTTTTCAAGATCCTTCTCGTGGTCCTTTTAAGAGTGATGCGACGGTAATATAATGTTCCTTTTGTATTCGTCACGTACCGGGCGGGCAGAGTTATTTACAGTAGTTGGTCGTGGCTAATCCGCTCTCCCTTTTTAAATTTCTCTTCAAATTATTAACACTTTTTTTTTAATTGATGATTTTTCTCATTATACTTATTTATAATTATAACTTATATACTAATATACAATTTTCTAGTTGAATTCAGAAACGTTGTCTTTTTTGGCGTATCTCATTCCATTTACGAGAAACGTTCTATTAATTCCAATTTTAAGCATTAAAAAAAAAAAAGTTAGATATCTGAAGTCATCGAAACCCGTAGATTCCGAATTATTATGTTTTAGGCTGTTAACTATGAAATTAAAAAAAATCTACTTCTAAATTTTAATCCGAAAGCTTAACAAAGGACCCTTGAGTGTCGGCTACTCTATTGAGCTAGTCTCTCTGCTTGTTATTTATGATCGTATTCTTATTTTAATTTCGGAAAGGATATTTTAAAGCTTTCAGACCATTTAAACGAGCTTCCTGGACCTTTAAAAATATCTACCAGAGTGCCTGCGGAAAATTTCTCTGAGCTTCTTTGACCTAACGAATTTTTAGTATATACTCAAAGATTCTTTTCGGAAGGGTTGCCGCTCCGCGGGTAGGACCACAGTGCTTATTTTGCCTATCTCAGATCAATAACTTTCGATAGATTTTTATCTTATAATTATAAACAATTATGACCAGATGAAGCATCTTTAATATCTTTTATTTCATTTCGGCAACTTTTTACTTCATATCTCATTTCGTGTAGACTTTAGCTTGCTTTTTTTTCAAGTCTGTAATGTCGGTATTCGGTATTCAGACTCTGGGAATGTTACCAAAGATATTAGAAACTGATATGCTGGTATTTTATTTTGTATGCTGGTACCTAGATTCTGAGAATACGATATATTAGTGTTCTATAAAGTGAGAGTAGGGTGTACAATACTTACCTTATTTATACGATTCTATGTAATGCGCCATTTCCACGTGTTTTGCACGTTACAACACAACACGATATGTAAATAATTCAATACATTTTTTTTTAATTAAAAAATTATGATCGACTATTATCACCGAATTCGCAGCAGCATCGTTTTGTCACTTCCCATAACATAGACCAGTAACTAGCACTCGTATTTTTCACAGCGAGATTTGGAAAGGAGCATTCGAGATGTGACAGATCAACTCTTCTGTGACCAATCACTAGCACGCGTATTTTTTAAATTGAAACTTGGAAAAGGAGTTCGAGTTATGATAGATCAGTCATCTGTGGCCAGCCACTAAAAAGTATTTTCTTAAAGTGAGAGCTGGAAAAGGTTTTGAGAAGTGATTAATCACTTTTCTGTGACCAGATACCGGGCTGAAAAATTAAAATAGGCAAAAAATGACATACTACAAAATTTAAATGCGGCAAGAAATGCCGTTTCTGTATACACTACGAAAGAGAAAACACAAATTGCATTTTTCATTCTAATTAAAAATTTCCATCAAGACAGATGCGACTTTTACCGACGTCGTGGCTACACCACTTTACTCATTTTTTAGCAGTTACCGCATTTTTTGTATTATTGCTTGAAAAAACCAGACGTACTCCAACTTCCTTCACCACAAAACCCCTTCCGAAGTCTATAAAATTCGTAATGTGCATTTTTAAAACCTCAAAACCGAATGATCGGCGGTCGTTAGCAGTGGTGCCAGAAAGCGAATATCTCTGAAATGCGCAGTAGTTATTCCTGTGCATTTTAAGATTTTGTAACGCCATGTGTCACTAAAAATAAACACGAATCATTACTGCGCATGTCAGAGATATCGGTGTTGACACCACTGGTCGTCGGTAAGTTTTCAGTGTTTCATAGATTTCGACGTTTTTATGTACCCCGTTCCAACAGCCTTAAAGATGGGTCACTCCATGAATGGTCACCTAAAACCGATTGCGGTCAAATTTTAGAATTTTTTTAAATTGGTCTATAATTATATATCTTATATTTCTATATTCGATTCGTGTATTTTAGGGATAATAAATTTTTTTTAAGCCAGAAAATTTTTTTGAAAACATGAGGACGTTCAAAAAATGGCGATAGCATGTAATTTAAAAAATAAATTAAACACTAACGTTACTTGTTTAAAATTAAGTAGAAGGTAACGGTGCAATCAGGGATGATTTAAATTTATTATCTACAATGATAATTTAGAGTTATAGTTGAAATGGAGAGGAAAAATGTGTTTGAAGTTACCTGTCAAAATGTGTCATTATCACAAACTTTGATCATTTATTATAAGCAAAATACACTACCGAAAATTCTGAATCTTGTTGAGAAATAAGGATTGGTACCAACCTTTTGCAAGGTGTTCAGTACAACTGCTCATCAAAACTGATTCTTCAAGATATTTGTCCTCGAAAACCTGAAAATGAGCAAAAAACACCACTTTCAAACTCGCGTATTTCCGAATATATATTTTTAAACAAAAATTGATCTGCTCGAATAAATTATTTAAATTTATCTTGAAGAATCAGTTTTAATGAGCAGTTTTACTAAACACCCTGCGAAAGGTTGGTACCAATCCTTATTTCTAAACAAGATTCACAATTTTCGGTAGTGTATTTTGCTTATAATAAATGATCAAAGTTTGTGATAATGACACTTTTTGACAGGTCACTTCAAACACATTTTTCCTCTCCATTTCAACTATAACTCTAAAATATCATTATAGATAATAAATTTAAATCATCCCTGATCGCACTGTTGCCTTCTACTTGATTTTAAACAAGTAACGTTAGTGTTTAATTTATTTTTAAAATTACATGCTATCACCATTTTTTGAACGTCCTCATGTTTTCAAAAAACTTTTCTGGCTTAATAAAAATAATTTGTTATTCTTAAAATACACGAATCGAATATAGAAATATAAGATATAATTATAGACCAATTAACATTTTTTTTAAAGATTTGACCGCAATCGGTTTCAGGTGATCATCCATGGAGTGACCCAGATACTTTTCTTCAATAAAAAGTGAATTATATATAAATCTCTAAGGGCGTTGGAAACCCTACTGATAGAAATCTCAGAATATTCACTGGATATTCTCAGGCTGTGAGAATCTTCAGAGAAATTCTACGCAGGCACTCAGCTAGATATTTTTGAAGGTCCAGGTAGCTCGTTTAAATGGTCTGAAGGCTTTAAAATGTCCTTTCCGCATTTAAAATAAGATCATAAATAACAAGCAGGGAAGCTAAAATTGAAATGAGAATTCGATCAATAATAACAAGCATAGAGGCGAACTAAATAGAGTAGCCGACACTCACTGCGGGTTCTTTGTTAAGCTTTCGGATTAAAATTTAGAAATATTTTTTTTTTCAATTTTCAAGTTCACAGCCTAAAACATAATAATTCGAAATCTACGAGTTTCGATTATTTCAGATATATCTATTTTTTAAATATTTAAAATTGGAATGAATATATCGTATATCATAAGTGACATGAGATACGCTAAAACAGATAACAATTTTGAATTCAACTCCAAAATAGTATATAAGTTAGAATTATAAAATATGTACAATGACAAAATTCCCTACCGAAAAGAATCTTTGAGTATATACTAAAAATTCTTCAGATCAAAGCAGCTCAGAGAAATTCTCCGCAGGCACTCAGGTAGATATTTTTAAAGGTTCAGGAAGCTCGTTTA